>NC_072854.1:44278800-44596925 GCF_028858705.1 Grus americana
GTGACAAATTGTTTGAATCATGATTATGGCATTTTTATGAAGAGCTTTTGATCAAAGGAAAGAGAGAGAAAAGGAGAGGAACATTCTTTCCCCCCATCCCCAATTAGGTAATATCCATCTCTAAGGCGTTTATGGTAGCATGACACAATGGAGGTTTCTGACAACACTGCTAGTTTACTAAATGCATTTTATCATGTATAAACTTAACATTATCAAATGTTCTTTAGCATCTAATGTTGATTCCATTTTCTTATTGGAAAACTCATTCTCATTTTGGTTTGATAATTTACTAATTTTTATTTTAAAAGAATTGTAGATCATATTTTCTCTACTTGCAAACAAGAGAAATGCCCAAGCATTCCTTACTTTAGGTCTTAATTCCAGCTTTGTGTTTTGCAGACTTCTCCCCCCACGGCCTCAGCAGTGTCATATCTTGAAATTATGATTGCTCCCCAGCTTTTGCTGTATGGGGTTTTGGTTTTAGCTTCATTTGTAGAGGAGGACTTTCTTGAAGCATGCTGATGTATCTTATTTGAGATACATACATATTCATTAATCTCTGCGATCATGTTGTCTGCATAATTCTCAGCTACTTTAAACATTCAAGCAAGGCTTGAAATTTCACACATCGGTCTCAACCTAAACAAACGGTAAGGCAAAGTGATTGTTCTTAGCTGTATTGCTGCCACATAAGTGTGGGAAAGCTAAGCTGAAGACTTGAGCTTTGTGTATCTTGAATTGTGCTAAGGTCCATGCTTACATTTGCTTGCAGAGTGCACATCCAGTTCTCTAAGATTCTTGTTTCCTGAGTTCCTTTTCCAGCTCAGATTGATTGTCAGTTTTGGCTGAGGTTTTTCAAAGGAGGCTAACACAGAGAGCTGGAACCAACAGGTAGACTTTGCTGAAATATAGCGGGAACGGGTTATCTGAATGTCTTGTTTCCCTTTTAAAAGTTTTAGCCTTTAGAGTTCCAGTGGACCATAATTGTCCTACTATGACATTGGAGAAGGCAAGAGAAAGCTAAGTGAAGACTTTGAATGTGATGGAGATCTGAGAATGGACTACTTAAATGGAGCAGTAGAGAATGTGGTATTAGGTAGTGTGTTTGTGACGACCTATTTTGCACTTTGTAGCTTGTAAATGTTTTTCTGAAGGGTACATGACAACTTTATTCTTATGCAAGACAATAAATGTGTTAAAAGATTTATTCAGAACATAGAAATGATTCATAAATATGTCTGAATTGATTGTAGATGTAAGAAGTTTTGTCTCTTTCCTCAGCTGTTTGTGTATTCAGTACTAAAGAGAGCCACAAACTGCAAATTATTTCAGCAATCAAAGAGTCTTAATAAGGAGGGAATGCTATTGAGAATATGACTTTTTAATGGCATTTCCTTCTACTGATCAACATCAACTCAATATTATCTGGGTATAGCTTTAGTAATCAGTTTTTAAACCAGAGGTTGATTTCCACTGGCATTCAGAGACCTGGGGTGTAAGACTGTCCATATTTGAAATCTTAAAGCTAAGTGATTTTCTGTATTTTCTAAAGTCCAGTATTATTGTTTTCACTGGAGTTCTACATACCTCCTGAGTTACATTCAAGGTAATAGGGTGACAGGTGTGAGTGAGGGATTTAGAAGTTGCAGAACTGTCCAAAGCAACCCACTCGTTTCTGAGAGGCAGGACGTGGCAATGATTGTTAACCTTTACCCCTTTAACTTTCTGCTGCCAGATCAGGCACATCTTGTGAAGAACAAATTAAGTTTTATGAGTCTGGGATATCATTTATGTTATGTTTATTGGTTGGGCAGTTGCATATTTTCAATATAGCCTTATTAGAAGTGGTGGTAGCTGACTGTCCTTGTACTCAATAGTAGAAATCACTTCCTATTCTCACAGTAGTTAGGAGCAGCGAGTATAGTAGACATCAGCATGGCCTGATTGCTATTAAAGTTCCCCTGACTGCTTAAAATTTGTTCTTGGGATCATAAATGTGTTTGTGTCAAGGGAAGTTAATGCCAATTTTCCTGTAGTTTTAACTGCATTAAGTTCCCTGCTAAATGATAGATTTAGATTACCTTTTAGAAACTTCATTACGGTGGATAGAACTACTCCACAGATATATCTGCCCGCTTGCTACTGGTGTTGGTTGTAGCATCTTTAAAGAGGGCTAATTTAAGCAAAAAAGAACATTTTAGGTGAGTGATTAAAATGGGCCTGACAAAAGACAGTACTGTACAGCAGCAGTCAATTGGAGTTTTCTTGGAGTCCCCTCTGTACTGTATGCTCTGGATTCTTGTATACAAAAGCAGACAGCAGGATCAGGCCTGGAATGCAAAAATTAGATTAATCAACTCTCAAATGATAAAATAAGACTTCCTGGGATGATTCTTGGTAATAATTGAAGCCAGCAAATTGTCTTGGGTAGAGGCATTTGATTTTCAACCTTCTACTATAATGGTCAATTTAGGCTTATAAAACTTTTTTTTTTTCATGGTGTATGAACACCTAATGATCTGGATCTTTTCTTCTACTAATTTTAAATTATTTCAATGTGTTTATAGATTGAAATATGCTACTTTTTTAAAACAAAGAAGCTACAGATGAATCTGCCTGTGGAATTAAAAGAAGCGTACATGGTTTACATATGTGGTGGGGCCAGAGTTTCAAAGCTATTTATTTTTCTTAAAACGGACTTCTTTGTTCAGAATGATGCCAACAACACAATCCCAACTTTCACTAAGATACACTCCTTCAGAGATGATTTAATTCTTACACCAGAGATTGAGAGCATCACCTTTGTATTGCTAGAAGCCCCACCTCAGTTGGGATTTTAGCTCCTGGGTTTTTCATATAGAGCAAATTAAACTGCTGAAAAACAAATCTAAAGGTCATCCAGCAACCAAGGCTTGCCTTTTTTTAACTGATACTGAGTTTTTAGTCTAAGTACATGCATGCATGCTCTCCACCTCCCCTCTCTGCAAGAATTAAAGTGGTGTTTTATAAAGCCACCACCATCAAACTTGAGTATACCAACTTTATCCCATGGTAGAAACAGTGACCTTCCCATACCAAGAACATAAAGTAGACAGAAGTAATGTCATCTTGCATTTCACTTGTTTTCAGTGTTATGCAACCAGTTGTTGCTGTGCTAGCCTGCTGTTTTTTGAAGGAGCGTGTTTTGTCAGCTGTTGAGTCATTGAGCTATTGACAGTTATTAGGAAAGTTCTTGTACAAAGCTCAAAAATAACTTTGGCAGTTTAACTCCTCTCTCTTTTTAACATATAGATACAAGAGAAAGATACAAATTTATATATGTGAAATGTGAATGCACTACTGATGATCCCAACTTAGAATGGGATTCAGGAATAAAATGATGGTGGTTTTCCTCATTTTTTCAGCTGGTGTCAGTGAGGAAAGTAAAAATGGTATACTTAGTCAATTTGAATCCCATTCTCACTGTAATCCATTTGCTGCTATTTAGCTGTGAAGTGATAGTGGATATTCTGCTCCTGGGGTGTTAACTGAGAAAGTGGTGCAACTGTGGTCAGGAACCTGCTGGCTTCGTGTGTGTGTGTGTTCTGCTTTTCCTAATGAAGTAATAGTTGGCAAAGCTGAATTGGAACTGCTGATGGATGTATGAAAAACAATGCTGGAGTGTTTAGGTTTATATTGCTGGCAAGATTAAAGCTGCCGAGCTGTCTAGCTAGTTGTACGGATACACATTGCCAGTTTTCTGCGTCAGAGTTGCAGGAGACGTCACAAGTTGGGAAGAGGCAGATACTGCTACGTCTTCCTTCTCTTTGCAGTTTCTGTCAGGAAGGGAGAGCAGTTTTGGTGTGTGTTTTAAATAGGAACAACGAAGCTACATCGCTTCACTGTTCCCCTCTCTGCCCTTCTCATGTTGTCTTTCTTGCCTATATTGCCTCCTTACCTGACCTTTCTGTCCCTCAGCCACTGAAAGATTCTTGCTTCTGGAATTTTTCTAGTATTTTTATAAAGCTGTAAACAGAGGCTGATGAATCCCAGAATGCTTAGGGTACAAAATTCGTCTTGTTTTTATTACCATCGGATCAATGCTGATGGTTTATGTTCCCCGCTGTCCCTCCTGCCCTGCGATGCCTTTACCTTTTAATTCTCCTTACCAATTGAGGCAGTTTAGATGCACAAACCCAAAAAATGGCCTTATTTGTAATTGGGTAGTGCAGCTACCCTTATCTGCTGGTGTCCTCAGGAACATGCCTACATATCAGTCTGGCACGAAAATTTGTTTGATTGCAAGAGGTGAAACGCGAAAGGCTGGATGGCTGCACAGGAGCTGCAATAAGGCAGTCGGGGCCCTTCCTCCCCAGCCGTGGGCAGCAGGTGGCAGTGTGAGTCCGTAACAGTTTGAGCAGATAAATTGAAGCTAAAAATGAGAAAAAATGAAAAGAAAAATTATTTATTTTTACTCTGTATTAGTCTTCTGACCTAATCAGTAAAAAAGTCATTATTCACACAACACTGGGCAATATGCATTGTAATTTTTAACAAATAATAGGAAACTGTTAATGTTTTCACAGGAAATACAGTTCTGTCTTGTGCAGCAATGGTCATTTATCACTGCACTTTGTGAAATCACTCATTTGTTCTAATTTGAATGTAAATGACTCTAAGGTTTTACAAATAAGGTGACAGACTCACATAAATGTAATTGCAGGGTTCATCTCTCTCTTTTTATATATCACTCATTAAGTTATGAATTAAATACATCGTATTAAACCAGGGGCATGTCCAATGATGATATTGTAATGGCAAATTACTCTATGCTATTAGAGGTGTATTTTTTATTCATGGACATTAATTTGTCATTAAGCGGCATTAGTTTAGCACTTTTATGTGGAAGACGTGACCTGAAAGAGGAGACTTACAGCTCTAATGTGAAAGAACAGGAATACAGGCACCAGATATACAGAGCTTTTTTTACCTCCTGTAAAGAAACAGAGGGACATTTTATTTAAATTTGCTTTGATCTAAAGCAATTTGAGTTGTGTTAAGCCATTTTAGCAAAGGTATTTCTGAAACATGAAAATGCTTTGGCTGTGAAGTATTTACCAATAAGGGAAAAGCCAGAATGCTAAGTACAAAATGGTGACTATAAATCATTTGTAACCTATGAACCTGAAGAGAACATTGGGCCTGAAGTGAGTTACAATCTGATTTTATCTCAGAAGTATCACTGTGGTAGAGAGTTAATTGTCCCTCTTTTCTTTCTTCTCTATTGGCTTAGCCAAAATAGAACTGGTTTTTTTCCTTCTTCATTATGAAGTAAGTATCATTTACCTCCTTTATACTTTGTATTTTTAAACGCACTATTATTATTTTCACAGGGATCAATTTCAAGTTTGAAATGTTAAGCAGGAACTGAATCTTTATTAAGTAAATGAATGAGAAAATGTGTTATTTGATGGAATTTGAGAGGCAGCTTGGCACTTGAAGTATTAAACTGAGGAAAACAGTGAATGACTCAGTCTGTTCCAGCCTTAAAAGATATTAAAAGATCTTGTAAATTTTATTTTCATTTCACAGTCAGTTTAATAGAAGAGACTATCCTTTGAAGAACTTGTTTGCTTAATGGTGGAGGTGGACTGAAGTCATAAGGATCCAAGTTGATACATCCCCCAGTTTGGCAGTATTTGCATTTTAGACTTTTTTTTGGACTGTCTCTCGTTAAAGGCAAAGAATCTGAACTTGATATGAACCTATGTAGTTGATTCCCCCCCTTATATGTTATGCTGTTCTGATGGCTTAATCGTTACTGTTCGATCCATCTGAACTGCTCACAACACCCTCAGCTATTGTGTTGTGCTAGTTAAGAAGAAAGATTTGTAATGAAAATTACCTAAGCCCAAAGTATACATAAATAGTTTCAGAAATGGAAATACCCCAAATTATCATCTAGTTTTAACTATTGTTAAATACCATTTCAGCACTTAATAGAGAAACATTTTTCACTTAACCATTTCAGTTTGTAGGGGAGCACAAAGAAGGAAACAAGTTGCATGTAAGGCTGTTGGTGTTTTCCAGTAGAACTCTTAGCAGCAATAAATGAGACAGCATTTCAGCACGTTTCATTTATAGTGATTTGTTTGCACAACAGCATAGGAGTAGAATTTGCCAGGGAACCTGTATCTTGCTTGTAGTTGTGATGACTAATTCTATTTAAAACAAAAACTCCATTTCTGTCCAGCGTATTGAACAGGCTTTGAACCCAGAATGAATATAAATGTATACATGCTGTCTTACTGAATCTTCAGCCAATATGTAATCAGAGCTTTGAAAGTTATAAATTGTCCTCATTCATCTCACTAATTCTAAAAATTAAAGATACCAACCTAAAGATTAGTGGTGTCAACAACTTTATTAACCATCAATAATGTCCTTCAAGTGTGTTATTCCAAACTGAAAAATGTTTGTAACTTTATTCACTTGTTTTCCTGTATAATCTATTCTAAACATCTGTTTATTAATTTGGAGGAAGTTGCTGCTAGATTTCCCATCTGTTTCAACCAAGTCTTACAGAATTTGTGATTTCTACCGCAGAGTGTCTAGCTGCATAGGTGGCATTGGATCTTTTATTTGCAGTTCAGCGGGAATCGAGCTGGTAACACAGGGAACTGTCTCTACAGTAATTTTTATGGGAGCTGTTGTGCCCTCTGGATTAGAGGGGTAGTAATATATTGGCCGGACTTTCCGCATAAACACTTTGACCTTTGTTGTGAAAGTTTCCAAAGCCACTCAGAGGAGTGTTTTTCTGAATTCCATTTCAGTGTTTTCTCCTTGTTTACCATAAGCCACATCTGTTCTAATTATATATGCAAAAGGCCTTGAATTTCCATAGCTTCTAAGCACACCTGTTTATCATGGGGAAAGTATTGTAGTAACCTCAGGTAGGATCAGCCCCCAAAACGCACTGGGATTGGAATTCCTGCTGACTTGAAATGGCATGTTGTGGACATGGAGAAAACTAGGAGGACAGGCCCAATGTCATATGCCAGGCCCAAAATCAGTGTTTATATGTGCTTGTATTTTTTTTTTTTGCCTTCCTCAAAATATGTTCACTCAGATTTGCAGCGTTACCATCTTCATGGGGAACTGAAGTGTGCAGGGAGTATGTGTGTACAATGGTGATGTCAAGGACCCCCAGATACTAATATTGAATGTTTACTGTAACTAAATACTTGAAAGTATTTGACTACCTAGGACAGTTGTGAGTCATAATTTCCATGTGTATTATACACCATTGGTAAAAAGTCCTAATCAAGTTCTGGACTCATATAGCACCATTCAGCCCTGGACCAAAAATTGAACAGATTAATAGAACTCTTGAAAAGGAATAAAACAAGTAGCTAAAATGATCAGTGTGTGTGGTGAATATTTTGGAATGGGGGAAAACAAACATTAGGTATATGTAACCTTTGATAAGCTGTTGCTAGCATTTTGCTTTTGGATGTGTTTGAAATCTTTGAAATTTGGATGTTTTAGCAACATTTCTTATTAAAATATGTATTTGAAAAGGACTAATTTTTATAACATTTTATGGAATAATCATTGACTAAAAACTTTTTCAGTAAGCTCTTGTTGCTTTTTAAAAAACAGTGAATGTTTTTGTTAGCTCAGTTACTTCAAAACCCATGTATTTCTGCAGCTAATCTATGTCCCTCCTCTAAATGCCCTTCCAATTTTCTCTTAAAGGGTGTCTGGCTTCACTTCATTCTGATTGTGTTTAAAGGTGGGTACTGAAGAGGGACCCTTCATATACTTCAGGATTTTGAGATAGTGGAAAGTGCCTGTAGTTGTGAACACTTAGAAACTGGGCCTTTTAGAGGTGGTGTCTTCAAGGTGAAATCTTAAGGCCAGTGAGAATTTTGTCATTTGGTTGTGCATCTTGCATATATGATGCATTGATTAAATAGTTTTCGATATTTCTGTGGAAAAAAAACCCCTAGTGATAAAGCATGGAATTCTGACTGTTAGCTTTTTCAGATTCAGTGGGAGGGAGGAATTATTATTTTTTTTTTTATTCTTGGTAAGAACTGCTAGAAACTAAATGAGCAAAACTTACCATGATCTATCTTTGAAGGCTCATGCCCTCCTGATGCTTAGCACCTTCAGCAGTGTGAACATTCACGTTTGTTAGTTTTGAGAGGACTTGTGACTTGTTTGGCACTACTGAAGGTCGGATGTAGGAACTGTCAAACTGGACATTGAGTCAAGGTCCTTTTTTTTTACATTTGGGTTTTGCGCTAAGTTGTCTGGTTTTGAGAGTCAGATTTATAATAATTTCTGACCGATAAGTTAATTTCTAGCCAGTAATGCTTAAAACACAAGCAAACCTCCCTTGATCCTAACACATACTGAATTCTTTTTTTTTTAATTCAGTGGTGCTTCCAGAATTTTTTTAATTCTTTTACTTTTCTTTGTATATGTGGACTACTACTAACCCTTTTTATTCTGTATACCTCCTGAAATCCATTCTGATTATTATGTAGTAAACCTTCTAATCAGCACAGCTCCTAGTCATGAGAGAGATGTTCTTTTCACTGCATAAATTTAGGGACAGAGTGTTGTAAAGGGTTTTAATTTACTGAGACATAATGCTTATACAAAACATGTTACAGACATTTTGCTGATATATTGAGCTGCATAAATAACTTTAAATTGTGTTAAAGTTGGGGGTGGGGTGGGAAAGAAAAGAATTATCTAACTACTAGAGTACTGGAGTAGGTTGCAGGCATTTGAGGTTCTGTTTTTTGTATCTTCTGCATCATGTGAAATCTTTTAAATTATTCTTCTGCTCCTCCTTTTTTCTCTGTAAAATAGAATTTGCCTTAGTTTAGTGCTGTGAGCAAAAAATGTCTTAGTGATTTTTGAGGTGAGGTCAGATATTGCAGGAGCATAGATACACCTGAACAAATAACTGTTTTCCAAATAAAATACATTTTGCAACACCTTTAATGTTGCCTTTTTATCATTCACATACTTATCATCAAGTTCTTTTAACTGCTGAGTCCCCTCATATCTTCCTACAGCTGCAACAAGTCTCTTGCTCTTCAAGGAATATGAAACTGTATATCCTCAGAGGTCAAATTGTGCAAATATTTCCTTTTTTAACCTGTACAGACGATTGGCAAAAAACTTGGTTTATTGCAGTCATTTTTTAATGCAGAGTTGCAAAATACTCATAATCACATGAAGGCAATGCAAATAGTCCTGTACGTCCTAGTCCAGTGGCCAGGGTAACTTTGATCCTACATTCATGAACCAGAAACTATTTTCTGAAAATTTGGTCAGAACTATTTTGTTTTCATATAGTCTTTCCATTTTCTAAATATCTTTGCTCAAGATCAAATCATCTAGGAGTCTTTCTTTAAAAAAATCGAGCACCTTAAATCTTGCAAGATTGGTTTTCTAGCCTTTAGTATTTTCATATCCTTGAAGTACAGACTTCAGAACTGGGACCAATATTTGAGCAGTAGCCTTGAAATGTAATGTTGAAGCAGCAACAGTGTTTGTTTCTTTTATTGGACAGTACTCAGTATGCATTTTATGACAGAAGCCTTTTTTTTTTTGCCACAGCACTGTTGTGAGAACTGATGTTGCTATTTATGACTGCTTCTTAGTGCCTTCTGATGGCCTCTAAGTGTTGTTCCAGATATCAGCTACATTACTAGTTCTCAGATATTTGTTTTTAAAATATGATCGCTTTGCCAGGAAAGCCAGACAGTACTCACATTCTGTCATTCTCATCATTTGTTACCCCACTGCTTTTGCAGTGTTCTGCAAACTCTGCAAGCAGAACTTACCATTCTGTAGTTCAATTAAACTGTCAACAGTATTGGACCAAGAATCAATTCCTTGAGGACTTTGCTGGATAAAGTTACATTGCTTTATAACTTACCATTAATAACATTTAGAGATTGTAATTGAACGAATCTTTGATCCATCTAAGATGTATCCTATTAAATGTATGCAATGTATGAAATTTGTGAAATATTGTGGCACTCAACTTTCTTTAATACTCCTTGTGTTAAATTTGTCCCATTTTATTCTGCCAATATTTCTTGTAAACTTGCGAAAATGAACTCTTTTGAGGTTTCCAAAAAAGTGAGATCCCCACTGATGCCTTATTGCTTTCATACAAGTCAAATGTTAGTAGATAGCTGGGATGATGTGACTCTTACACTGCATTAGGAATTACTGATTTAAAATTGGTGACTGATTCTGCATTGTCTATCAAAATTATACTCAGTATTGAGTTATCGTGCACTGAATTCAGCCTTTCTGTAGATAGAATATCACATAGTGCCTTAAAATTCTGAGAAAGTTTTGTTGCTTTCTGTTTGGCAAATATTTCTGAGATTTGAATTTGTCTGTGTTAATTAACCTGTCATTCCACATGTTTAGATAATTTGTTTCATTCTCTGGTGAGATTAGATGTCCAGCTCACTACAGTTACCCTTTTCCAATTCTCCTTTTTTAGATGTGTTTATTAGCTTTGTAATCCTTAAGCATTTGGTGACAGGCTGTTGCCTGGGATTCTGAAGCAGAGACAGGTTTTTAAGAAAAGTGGTCCCTCTATGGGTTTATTACAGAGCACATGTATACTTTGTTGAAATGTTCCAGAAATAAAATGTCATAAAGAGATTCTGAAACAGGGTTGTTTGAATCATATATATTCTTTGCACATGATCACCTCCCCTGCTCTTATTTATACCTTGAGTGTTAACATTAGTATAGTGATAATTTTGGAATATGCTTCCTGTTTGTTCTTCAGCACAACATCATGAGTGACTTGCTTTTTACTTAGTGACTATCATGCTGTTATCCTTCTTCATCATTATTCATGTACATTTATGCAGAGCAGTTGGAGGAACTATCACCTAGCCTCCTTGAGAAGCCACATCTTCTCTGGATTGTGATTCTAATTCTTCTGCTAGATTCCAGTACTGTTTGCCCCTTCTTATCTCTGGGCTTCTTGTCTGGTTCTGCTCTCCTGTTCTTTGATCTCTTTTTTTTTTTTTTTTTTTTTTTCTTTTCCTTTTCTTTCTCATGCTTCTGCATTTAAAAGTGATAGTATCTTGCTCTGACCTGCCAGGGCTCCAAAGTGGATCCTGACCAGCACAGTAGAAATGGACTTTCAGCCATCAGGTTTTGTCATTGTGGTTTGTCCCACAGTGGACAAGGATGCAGACAGGGTCTTGCTAAGCTGTGGAATAGATTACGGACAGTGCAGCTGGAATGGAATGGGATTTTAGCTGCAAAGTTCAAAGAAGTGATTACTGAGCATATCCAAACTATTTGTTTTTCTAGAGGCTGATGAAGGGGGTCAATGGAAGTTTTTCGCAGTGACAGCAATTCCTATGAGCTATTTCAATTGCAAATATTTTTAATGTGAAAGCAACGGTCTTTTCTGTCAGTCTCATTCTTTGTAATACGCTTTTTGACATGTTGTCGAGACAATGGATATGGGGATTAAGAATAAAAATCACACTTAAACATACTGTGACTAGAAACATATTTTCTACTTGTATTTTCACTATGTTTGAAAGTTTTGATACTTTATATTGATTTAAAATTTACTTTGTTTTTCAGAATATTAAGGGGATTTCCTTGCCTACTTTTGAAACAAGTCTTAAGAAAATTATTGAAATATTTTTTTCCCCTATAAGTAACTGGTGTGTGCCAGGATAATTACAAGATCTGTTCCTCAAATACAGCAAGAAATTAAATAAGCAATTGGAAAATAATTTCTGAGCATCCTCAGTAGAATCTGCAGCATCTCAGTGGATCATACTCAATTCCCATTTGTAACATACCATATTATTTCTGTCCTGCCCAGCAGACAGAAGGGTTGTTACTGTGTCTCACTAGAATTTTCATGTATTAAATCATAGGATGGCTTTGAGCTACTAATGTGATACCATCAAGAAGGCGGCAGTCTAGGAGTCTAGGATATTTCATGCAAGGTAATTTATAAAGCTAAGGAAGTATTAATGCTGGTGTACAAGGTACTGCTGAAAAATCATGAGTACTGCGAAGAGTTTGCCCATGCAGAAGAATAAATGAAATCAAACTGGGAGAGGTGTAGAAAAGGGCAGCTAAGATGATCAGGAAGGTCTGTTTTACCTGAGGAGATTAAAAGAGTTTGGCTGCTTGTTTAGTCTAGCAAAATGAGGACTGAGAAAGAATATGATTGCTTTTTGTAAATATATCAAGGGAATAAATACAGGGGGAGGGGGGCAGGAGCAGGGAGAGCAGTTAAAACGAAAAGCTAATGTTGGCACAGGAACAAATGCATATAAACTGAGTAAATTAAGCTGGAAATTAGGAGGTGGAGTCTAAAAGTCAACTGAGTCTTCTCGTAACAGTAGTTGGGAGCACGAACAGAGCGAGTTTTAAAATGGATCTTTCTTAATTTATGATGAAGATGACTTGAACTTGTCCAGTATAGTAGGGGAATAGCTTCTACTCCTGTATCCTCATCACCCTAAAAATGTTATTAGTCTGCAAAAGAATTGGAAGCAATAGTATTGTACAGTCCTATTTTTCTTTATTCTTCTTGTTGATGGTAATTATTTTTTTAACTGCTACTCCTGTGAACTTTGGGTTTCTAAAGGACAAAACTTGCTCTTTCTGGATTTGACAAGATTAGCAACAATGACATCAAAAAAAGATACCTGAACATTTACCATACAAGATTGCTGGTGGTTGATGGATTAGCCAGGTAGTTTTCAGCTTTCCTCAAGCACTGTATTAACTCTGAAGAGTTAGCAAAAATATAAAGTAATGAACCATCTGTAAAGACTATGTACCAATATTCTGTGATTTCTGCTGGAGTAAAGAATGCAGGATTATGTTACTCCTCATAACAAATTTGAAGAAAAGACAAGCTCCCGTAATTGGCAAAAGTTAAACATTGATAAATCTGATTAAATCCTCCCTTTGAGTTTCTACTGTCTGAAATGGTATAAAAGGGCCAGGTGAAGGGTTTGATGATCTCCATGTTCTGTTTCCTTCCTGTATTTTTATTTGTTAAATAATACCGATTGCTACACTTATCTTGCCAGGAATACCTGGCAAGATGTGAAGTCAGATGAGATATGAATCTTTTCATCTGGGGAGTTTCTACGCCAGGTGCAGTTAAAAAATAAAATAAAAATTTAAAAAATTTAAAAATTCCCACAGCAACATCTGTTTAGCAAGGGAAAGCAGCTATTGAAAACTCTGCAGAAAGTTACCTGTGGATGTTCCAGTGGTACCATGAAACTTTAATTGTGTAGTCTTAGTGTTTCATTATTACATTTCTTTCCATGATACACATATCATGTATGCAATATATAAAAAATATGTATCATCAGGGTCACTTAAAGTATTTAATTGGATTGCCATTTGAAAATATTTGTGCTATTTAACAACTTGGATTAATCTATATGACATTTGAGAAAATGTTTACTTTTTTTGGGTTTACTTTTGAGAATCTGCATATGGCATGTTTCACTTTTTTTGAAGACCACACATATGTCTCATCTCACATGAGCAATCTGAGAATGTCATGTCTTTCCACTGTGCTTCTGAAGGTCACAGACCTCCTCCATGCCTTCGAAGAGGGTGCTCACTAGCACCAGCCAGCAGGATTGAAACTGAAAACTAAGCAGGTAAAGGGAAAGACTAAGTGAGAAGGGAAATTAATTCTGCTAGGAAAGAGGAAAAATAATAGAAGTTAAATGTTTTGATATTGTTGCTGTTGTACTTAGCCCCAGACCTACTTTGAAATTATAGCAAAGATGCAAAATAATTTTTCATACTTAAAAGAGAAAACAAAACCAATTACAGAAAGTGTTGGGAAAGCTGTGATCTACCAGAAAAGGTAATTTTATAAAAGCAGTCACTTAAAAAGTTATCCATTACTGTGCCTATTAATACATCTACGGTCTGCACTGATCTTGTAATAAATATAAACATAGTGTTATACATTGCAAAATTCTGACCCAGCTGTTCCGCTGTGACCAGGCTTCAGCAAAACATATCTTTCATGGTTCAACTGGACGGCTTTGGTGTTTAGTGGAGGAAAATTTCAAATAAGATCAAAAATATCATTTTTGAAGGATTTGTGCTTATGCTTAGTATAAAATAGGTATGGCTGTTCCTTTGCGGTTGAGTACCTGCATGATCTGTTAGTTCTTAAGTGAATGTGTGACGCTTTGCAGAAACATTGAAATAGAAAGGAAGAGCTAGAACCATGAGAACTGGATTTCTTTTGTCTTATAATTGTGTTGATCCCTTTTGTTGTCAGATAAGTATATTTTTGTCACTATAATTTTTCATTTTGCTGCTATCCTTATCTATTTAGAGTCTGTCTTTGCTATGATTTATGTCAAGGTTCTCTTCTGAATGGTGCTGCTGGTTCATAGTATTTAACATAGCAGAGAATCTGGAGGACTTGGGGTCAAGACCCTGTTGTGCTAGGTGCTGCTTAAGGATTTTGAATAAACATGTCCCTGTCCCAGAGACCTCACACTTCCTTTTTTGCTTTAAAGAGACTAAACCCCTTTTAGGAAAAGGGGAAATAACGTCACCGTGCAACAGCACAGCAGCAGGACTAGGCATTTAATACCTTGGTTTATAACAGCGTTGTAATCTAAATAGAAAGCAGGTGGAGTTACAACTGGGTACGATACTTTGGATATTAATGGCTTGGCTTGGCAGTGGAATTCTAAAGCTGTATATAGTTTTTCTGTCTTAATTATGCATTCATTAAAAGCTTTTATACCCAACAGAATAAAGTAAATATTGTTTGATCTCTGTAGTGTGCTCCCAGACTGTAGATTTGCACAGCAGGGTCTTGATAATCTGAATAAATTGTATTTCCCCAAGGAGTTTATCTTTCAAATAAGGTCATAAAGAAATGCATTCTTTCCCCTTAGTTCTCCTTGTGCTTTTTCTGCTATTTATAACACGGAGCAGAGGAATAGAAGTATATTGTAGTCTGCAGTGTACTTGGTTATGATTAACTCTAATTTATCAATCTGTTACTTGCATCCTTTTCTGTGGCTTGTGCATGGCAATTATTCTTTAAAGTACAAACGAATAAAGATGGATTTGGAAGTAATTTAAATACGATGTTTATATCTATTATTCCTATTTGACAATACACCTCCATATTAAAACAAGGACAATGTCACATCATTTATTTTGAATATTTAATATTGTCATCTCTCAGATTATGTTTGTTCGGAAAACTGATTTTCTTTTATGAGGGTTTTAAATGTCAGCTCATTGTTAAATTGGTTTGGCATCTAAAGGTTGATACTACTGAAACAGAAGACCAGTAGTGTAGAACAATGGATTCCCTTACATTACAGAGAGGAGAAGCAGGGGAATGTATAGTAAGTAGAATGTATAGAATCCAAGATATTTTCTTGTTTTAGAAGGAGACACTGATAAATAATTTGGCCAATTTATTAAATTGGTTTGAGTTTACTGTGAGATTTTAGTAGTTGTAAGATCTGTATGTATAATCATACACACATTTTCTTAGTCTGAGTGTGTTTCAGCAGTGTAACATACATCATATTAGAAGAGATAGGATCACTAGCTTTCCCTAATTCTCTTCAGCTCTTAGTGACAGTTCTGCTTGTGTTCATATTTCATCCTTTAGTTCAAAAAAGATAAGTGGCATACATTTAAAAGTTTATAAAAACAAGATTAAAAGTTTCAATAATTTACGTAAGCCTGTTCTGTATTGCATGTTTTTACAGAACACACACTGCGATAGAGCACTAGAAGGGAGTTGCACAGGACTTAAATTTTGTAGCTGCTCTTTTAACACAATATAATAAAATTTGTGAAGAACAAGAGACTGCCAGAACTCCTATTCATGACCACACCTAAATTGAATTTTAATTCAATTAAGGTGTAGTTTGAAAATCTGTTCAAATCAGACTGAGTTGACAGTGATTGTTTTGATATTTCCCGGTGGATTTTTTTTAAAGCTAGAAAGTAAGGTGCACTGGTTTTTTTTGCAGCTAACTTACATACTGCATTTTAGTCTGATGTTTCTGAAAGTCTTACCACATATGAAGAGCTAGGTTATCTGATCTGTGGTATACAACTTGCAATCTCAGTGTGACATTTTTGCCCTTTAGTATCATCACAGAGACAATACTGTATAGTACTGTATAATTTTGATTTGAATATTGCTATGACAGTCTGATAATTTTCATTCATAAAAGCTAATGCACTACTTGCTTCTTTGGCTGTTAAATACAAACCTGTAGATCAACTGTAACCTTATAAAAACAGAAATGAATGGTTCTGATTACAGGCCAAGACCAGTTTTAACAAAATGTATTTGCAATATTCATCAAGCAGTAAACCAGAAGTCCAGCAGGTCACTAACGCATTATGTTAGGTGAAGTGTCAAGAATCCTCTGAAACTTACCAATGAAAATAAGTAAACAAATAAACCCCCATAATAAATAAATAGACACATAAATAAATATGCCTTTTGAAATAAGTGAACATATACAAATAAAAATAAATAATATTGCAAATGAACAACTGGTGAGAGTTTATCCATCCATAAGTAAATTTGGCTTCTTCAACTGCATGACAGCTTTCATTAAAAACTTCAATGAGTGTTGATTTGAGGGGATAGGGGAGTTTGGGGATCATCAAAAATACCCAAACAAAAAATGAAGGCTTACCAGTGTCTTTCAGATTTCACTGAAAATGTGAGGGTTTTTCAGGGAAAAACTGCATTTGTGTGTTATATTACTGTTTCCCTCTAATGAGGAAAAATTTTATTATGGTATCTCCAGTGCTGTCCTCTTCTGAAGTCCACAAAACCATCTGCCCTTCTCCATTGACACGTAGTGGGGTTTAATCAGGCCTGTATTTTAGTTGTGCTGTTGATCCTCAGATCACAATGCTTGATTATTTATTTGTTTATTTTAATCCTCCCCAGATATAGCTGTTGACTACAAAAGAGCTCAATAAATATACACTGAGCTCTTCTACATGTCTTTCTGGATGTTTGGCATTCATTCAATCAGGCAGTTCTTTAAAAAGATAGTCTTCCAAACAAGGGACAATAAACTATGGTTGTTGCTTGTCAAATGCTGTGATGTTTACTTTGATTATACTCCTCTGCGTTGCTGCCACCATTGCATGGCCATCACAGAAGTGGTGGTGTGAGGTAGCATCTGTGATCTGCAGATACTAAATCACCAAGCAAGCACACAGACCAGATACTTCTCATGTAAAATTCATTCCTTTCTCTTCCTTTCTGCAGTTGGGGAGGATTTATCCTTACCTCCTCTATGTTAGTGTGAAGAGGAACTGACACTAGCATATCTGTGGCTTTTGGGATGATGGCTGTTAGCACTTGTTCTGACAACATAAAGAACTTTTCTTTGTTCTTCCAAGAAAACAATGTGAAACTCCTATGCAGCAGTTTAAGTAGATAATGACTAGGATTTATCTTTAATGCACAAGCCTGCAAGGGAAGGCGTGCTGTTCAGACTGGGAGATTAGGTAACAAGCAGGAGCCTCCACAGGAATTTGCTTCAGTTTCCTCCAGTACTGACTCCTCTAAGCAGGTGAAAAAAATTCTTTCTCCACTCTCCATTGCATATGCATAAACAGCTCCACAGTCATTGGGACAGCCACCCAATTCACATGTTCAAGATGTAGTCCATAAAACATTCCAAAAAAACCCCTCTTCGCACTTTCCCATCTTCCCTGTTGCTCTGCTCTATCTGCCAGCCGTGCAGCTCATTTGACATTTACAAGATTTCTTGTCAGTTTCATTTGGTGCTGCCATTCCATCCAGCAGAGCAGTGAAAGTGAAATTGACTTAATTTAGTCTGTTTCTCTTTCCTGCTCTAGTCCCTATGTTAACTAACCAGCAAAGTGAAACTGACAAGACTTCTTGTCATTTTCACACATGGAGCTGGTCAAGGAGAAGGCGGCTGATAGGGAGCAATGCGGTAAATTGGAAGATGAAAACCAGGATTGCGGAGGGGAGAGGAAGAGAAGTGTGAGCATAGAGCAAGAACAGAGAAAACAGGTAAACATGCTTATTTCCCAGACCTCCTGGCTGCTTTTCTCTAATATGGATGAATTCTTGGCCTCTCCCCTGAAGAGCGTATGGTCTAGAATAGCAGTAGTTAGCTGTCCAGACACTAATTTACATGGCATGCCAAGTGGAAAACATTAGCCTGTAAATATAGGTTATCTGTTACCAGGATGGAAAAAAATTCCTGCACTGAATTACTCTAGCTTTTGTCTCCACGGATTTTCTGCTGCTAGGAGGAGGGGGAGAAAGAATGAGGCCAACATCCGCTATAGGTTGATGTCAGTGGTTGGAAAAAAAAGGGTCTCTGTTCATTGAAGATAAATTTATACGTAATAAAATGTAGCTCAGCATCTTGTATTTTGTGAGGTTTCATGGAACTAAAAGTCGTACCGTACAGGTGCTCTAGCTCAATCAAAACAGTAAATAATGAACAAACAATTGCTTTGTAACAAACCATTGTAGTTACCAAATACTTGTTTTTAATCCACTTGTTAACTCCTGCGAGCTCTTGTTGTACAGTATAAATCATGTTGGTTTATTATTTTATGTACTAATCCATATTTCTTACAGATGCTGTATGCATATATAACCTTAGCAGTTGCAATATAAATTAATACTATCATACTTATTTACATATGCACTGGTAACATTTACACATACATTTTGAATGAGGCTGTGTTAATTAATTTCAAGTTATATTACCTTCCTTCTCCACAGCTCCAAAAGAACAACCTTTTTTCATTATCTGAGACCTGTGGGGTTTTTTGTTCTCTGTTTTTTTTTTTTTTCTTTTTGTTTGGTTTTCTGAGACGTATTTTGTTTGCTTCACCCATTTAGGAATTAAATAGTTTTAATTACTTGGACCTGTATAAGCTTGCGGACCTCTTCAACCTCACTTTGTTGGAGAACGCAGTGGTTGACTTCTTAGTAAAACATCTCTCTGAGCTATTGAAGAGTCATCCTGAAGAAGTTCTGGCACTCCCATACTGTCTCCTTCGAGAGGTTTTTAAAAGTGATAGACTCACTTCACTCAGTGAAGAACAAATCTGGCAGGTAAGGCCACAAGCAGAATGTGTGATACTCTATAAGCCATAGCAGTAATCTGTTGTTTTGAAACCCTGGAGCAATCTTGAGGGAGAATAAGCACTTGAGCAAAAACTGTGAATAACAACCGAGGGAAATTTTTAAATGAAATTCAAAAACTGTTGTGTTGTGTTAATGCAATTAGTTTGCTTGAAAGAGAAATTTGTCTTCTTGCTTACTTTGTGTTACTTAGATGTGGCCAGACACTTTCTACCACTTTGTTGGTGGAAGAGATGGCCAATACATGCAGCTTGGTTATCGCCTCTGGTGAGGCGAGTGCCGCAAGTCTGGCAGCAAACCTGCTTCTGCTGTCTTTCCCATTTGCTTGGACAAACTTAACTGTGTAACTTCAGTAGTTATTTAGATTGTTTAGGCCACCACAGCTGACTCTGCCTGAAGCAAATTAGTAAGTCATCACACAGGCTGCTCTGCTCAGAGCTGAGTGGAGGCATCAATGGAAGGTTTGTGGCAAGAAGCTGGAAGTGGTGATCGTTTCTTTTAAAAAGCTGGCTCTGGAAAAGGACAGGGTTGCTAGTCATAGAATATTAACCAGATAAAAGCATTATGTTCTGACCTTTAGTGTGGAGAGGAGTGGGGTAGGAAACCTCATATGAAAAAAACCATGTAGCCTGTAAAGCAAAACAAAGACTAAAACCAAATCTATCCTTGGAAACATTCCTGTTATATGTATGTAAAAATTGCAATTCATGATATAGTAGGAAATCTCTGTAACACTGGTTACCCCAAAACTTTTCTGTTTCCTTTTTGCTGTCATGTTTTATAGAAGGAAAGTATTTCAGGGTATTTCAAGATAGAATGTAACTTCCTAAAAAGAAAGCATATGTTTCTTTCAAGCAAGTGGGTCATCTTGGTCCAACAGAGAAGACTAAAAGTCAGAAAATTGATTGATATTTCAGTCTCTGTTATTTATCTACTTATCTTTTGGATTATTCTAATCAAATAATTTAATCTATATGCCATTGTTTTCTCAAAATGTAAAATGTGTGTTCATCTGTGGGGTGCTTCATGTTCTATGGATGAGTAACATCATGCAGGAACAAAATATTTATTCTTAAAAAAATGAAAATATCTAGTTAAGCTCTTCAAACCACAGAGACAGTATGCAAATGTAACTTCACCCTATAGTCTAATAACTGCCATATTTGTTTCCAAAACTTTGAGGCTTTAGATTAGGGAGCATTTTACAAAGTCTAACTATAAAGTTACATTCTTGCCTATCCTAGTCTCTGGAGGATGTCTGTACAACAGAACCTGCTGCACACTACCCATGATGGTGGGTGTGGTGTGGGGTTTGCTTTTTTTAAGCGTGATACTCTGGAGTACTAGCCCATATTCCCTTTATCAGAAAAGGTTTTAATGTACAAGTTCATATATGGGGCATGGCTGATCGGCCAATTGCATTTTATCATAATTTCTCTGCAGGGTTAGTGAAATCTAGCTATGCACTTGAGTATACTTTTTCTAGGAAAGTTGCTACAGAAAGTCACGCAAGTATTATTTAATGCCAGCTCAGCAGTGAACACGCATATACAGAGTGCTATGCCCTATGCAACCTGCTGAAGCAAAGTTCGGAAAGTGGGAGATTTTTAAATCTTGTGTCATTGTCTTGTCCTGCAGGAGGAACTCAGAAATAATTTTCTTAATTGTGTGCACTGCAGTCAATGAACACTTCATGAGGTAAATATGACAAAGGTTCCATTTCTGTTGCAGGGTCATACTGGGGAAAGATACTTATAGGTAATATGCTGCTTTTTGAGTGACAACAAACTCCACACTGTCCATTTAAGTGTTATCATAATTGCCTCTCTAAAGGTTACTAATGCTGTTCCGAAGAATTTTTTTTAAACTAGTTTTCCGCTGCAGGCAAAATGTGCGTGTGTCTTTTTAATTCAGTCTGTACAACCAGGAATAAATATATATTTATAATATTCCAGGTCCCCAGAATGAATTAAAAGACACACATAAATATTTACCAATTTAGGCATTCAGAGGGCAATAAGAAACTGGTTTTTTGCTTTATCTTAGTAAATAAGTAATTCCCTCATAGTCAACCCAATAGAAGAAAATCAAATCAGACCAGCTATATTGCCTCAAGTGTAGTTAAGTTCATCATTTTTGCTAAGGTTATAGTGGTAATGCAATATACCATGGAAGAATCTAATATTCAGCCCAGGGTGAAGATTGGGTATGCCAGAGGATTAGTGTCAGGGTGCTTTATAGAAGTGAAACTTGATGGACAGGCTGGAGACAGATCTACAGAATCTCATTAAATTGCTGAATTGTTCATTACTGAGCACTCTCACTGTAATAAAGTGCTCATTGACTTTGACAAATCCCCATCCCATGTCTTAAGGAAGAACAGCAAAGCAAGAGGTGTTGGGGAAGCTGGAGGAAATTGGCACAAAGTGGGGCAGATAATAGAAAAGCTGATGGGGGATGCTACAGCTTGATTTGTCTGTCTTACCTGTGACTAGTGCAGCCTCCTGTGCACGCACATCATGCATGTTACGGCGATACGAATTCGGCATGGCCTCAAGGCACCTTTACTAGTAGGGCTCCCATGAAGCCCTAAGCAGAAATTAAAGCTTCCCTCAGAGAACTTGTGGAAAGGGTGCAGAGCACAGTTACTTTCACTAGTTTAAATTCCCAGTGTCCACTGGGCAATTCAATCCTAATGCACATGAATATAAGGCAGTTATTTTAATGCATCAAAATGTGTACTCAGTGATGCTTGAACATGATTTGAACTGAAGTGACTGCAGCTCATATCTGGCACGATTTGGATTTTTGTTAGGCTACCAATTCACAGTTGCCTAATTTTAGTGAATGTGGTGAAACAGAACCTTGAACAAACCAGGTTTTAGGAAGTTAAACACTAATATTAATGTCAATATACTAGGATGTGGGATAACATAGAGTGTTTCAACAGCAATTCCTGTTGATTCTTTCAGAAAGAAAAATGTGATTTCCAAACCAGGATAAAGTGGACACACTAAGTAGTTCATTCCTCTTTCTACCTCTTAAAATCTTATGAAACTCTTTGGTCTAACGTAGGTGTCTTATCTTTAGTGGAGACAATAGACAAGGAATATAACGATGTGTTTCTTAAAACAAATAAGCAACCAAAAGAAAGCCTACCAGAAAACTTCCGTAGGCTGTGGAATCGGAGCAATTTACTAGCCTCCATCATTTTTTTAGCTAGGCTAAGCCAGTAACAATGCTTGTTAGGTGACATTAGGATTTGTTTTCATATTGATTTTTTTTATATTTTACTAGCATGTGAGATTATGAGATATTATTTCGTATTTATGAAATTTATGATTATTCACGTTTTAATGCAGCTGACAAAACTTAACGCAGTGACATGGAAGAAAGGATTAAATAAAAAAAAAAAAGAAGAAAACCAAGGAAGAATCCTGAGGAAGTTGGAGGGGAAACAAGCAAATTCTTTGGTATTTTTCCCTTTCATCATGAGCTGTTCAGCACACTTTTTTTCACAGGAAACGGTCATGACGAGGACATAAATGTCTAGTTTATCATGAAGTGAAAAGTGAATCTTTTCATAATTGGCCATTACTAGAAAGGCTCATTGGCTCTACTTTAAGGAAGCAGATGAATTCTTTCCCTTGATAATTGAAAAGGTAACCAACCTTGTACAACAGAACGTGTTTTCAGACAAATCTAGCAGTAGAGTGCTTCTTGTTGGAACCTCAGCAAGCAGAAAGCAAGCCAAAGATTTAATAAACTGATGTTAGCCTTAGTTGTAGTATAGTTATGCCTTATCATGTTTGTTATTAAAAACTTCAATGACATGAGGCTTAAGTGTTCGTATTTCAAGGCTCATACTAATAGCTTCAGATAGAAATATCTACTGGATCATTCTGTCTCCCAGCAGTCCATTGGTCAAATGATACTGTATTTAATACTGCACTCAATCCAAGTTGAACTCTTTGGCAAAAAATCTGAATGTGAGATCAGTATAGATAAGTTTCTTCCTTCTCTGCTACAGGTTAAGTAGGTTTTTTTAAGGATATATGTGGTTTTTAAACAGCTAACATTAAAAATAGATCAGTTTTAGTATTTGCCAATACTTCTTCTGAAGTTAAGGTTAGGAATTTTTTCCTTGGTTTTTTACTTTGCCATGCAACTCAGTTTCTTGGTAGTTGACTGATAAGCAAGCAATCTAGAAAAAAATGGTAGATAAAACTGCATGAGTAGTTTATTCAGCTAGAAAGCATGCAACTATGTCATGTCTTTTCCAGGGCTAGGCTCCCAAGACATTCCAACCCTGTTAACTTCCTTGTGGGCAAGTTGTGAACTTGTGTTCATAAAGCAGATGTTCCACATCTGAAAGCATAGCACAAGTTATTCTTTTTGTTATTGTGGATGTGATGTGCAAAATCAGTCTTTGGTCTCTGTATTAGAGAAGTGTCTTTACTTGAATAAATAGAAAAATAAGACAGGAAAACTACAGTGCTACAGGTCAGTATGAGTTGTTAAGCATCTATTTTATGAAAATGTATAAATCCAATTTTCTTATTACAGTCCTGTTTGTCCTTTTCTAAGGGAGAGCAAAGTGCCCTATTTTCAACTGCCTTTTCTTACACTTGAGCTCCATTTTGAATCTCCTGGTGGCATTTCTGGAGGGCCAAAAGTATTCTCCAGCAGAAATCCCACAGAGTTTGGTGCTGTTGGAAATTTTGCGGTGTACGCATTATAGCAGGCTGTTATGATGGAACAGTTCTCTGCTGAAGACAGGCCCACAGACATCTTCCATACATCTCCAGAGATGCCCACATTTTCCTATGCAGAACAGCAGTTTCTAAAGTGGGTTGTCATGTTCCAGTACAAGCTTGCCATTCCTTCAGTGCAGTACTTGAATTTATTTTTTTTTTTTTGCTGTCAATCTTTTGATTCTACAGAACAATTTTTAACATGGAGAGAGCAAAATTCATGTTTCTCAGGGGTATATATGTGTTTTGATGAAGTGTGGATTAAGTGCCTTGCTAAATGTGAACTTAAGTTTTACTGTAAAACAAGGAATGACATCAAATAGTAAGTAAAGAAAAGCATCTCACTAATCAACGTTGTGTTTAAACAGTATATTAGCCTTTCACTGTTCAAGAAATAAGCTTAAGTGCTCTCTTGGGCAATAAGTGAAATCATGTCTGGTGGTCTAATGCTCGTCCCTAGTGAGTATTTAGCCTAAGTAGAAAACCACCATGCTAAAACGTGGCTGTCAGCCTCTTATCAAGAGAAGCAAAGGAGAGAAAAAAGGAATCTGATGCATATTAAGGCTGAGGTGAATTGGTGAGGCTATATGGCAAGATTAGCCTATTGCCCCTGCGTGTTTTGCTGTGTTTTCACCCCCTTTTTAGTACCTTTTTCATGAGTAGTCTATGTAGAAGTGCGAAGAGCCACCCTTGAATCCCAGTATCCACTGTGCTGGATCTGCAGTGGTTGCACTGTGTATCATGACTAATTGCAAACAAGATTAGTTAGCCTTAAATAAAAATAGTGTGAAAACTTAACCTATGACAGGGTATAGGTTTCATTTTCCTAAGGCTAATCTTCAAAATCACAGGTATCTCACCTGAATTGACTGTGTGCAATGGTAATATTCCTTACGGTCTCTCCAGACTATTTGTGTGGGATTCATTTTTATAAACGTAGGCATGTGCAGCATTTTTGGTAGGATATCCATGATATATAGGCCAAGCTGGCAGTTGTGGCACAGGATCTGCAAGGACATCAGTGTCCACTGGAACTGCTGATTAGCAGGGTTCATGGATTGAGGCAGTGGATGTAGGCAGCTGAATCTCACACTCTGCTGCTGTGCTCAGGTCACGCACATTTTTCCTGATATAATTTCTGCATCACTTGTAATAGTAATGGCATTTTGGCTTCCATGAAAATGAACGCTACCCCTGTTGGCTCTGTCCCCTTACTTTATGAAATACCTTCCCCCTTTGTCTGCCTTAGCTTAACTCTAATGGGCTCTTAACCTTATCCTTTACATTAAAGTTTTGTGAACTTTATATAAGCTTTTGTTCTGAACTTTTCAAAGTTTCTGCCTGTTATTTCTTGAATGTTAGCTAATCTTGTTACTGTTATTTATCAAGTATAGAAAGAGATTTTTTATATTAAAACTAGGTTTATATTAGGAGCAACTGTGTGTTCTTCTAATTTTCTTTTTGATACATGTCAGTTCCAATCAGAAAACTTGATTATTTTGCTGCTATTGCTGTGAGCAATAGAGAAATTGCTGGAGGGCATTACTTTTGCCTCAGTGTCCTACAGTAACATTGCCTCACCTTATTTATCCCAGATTAACTTCAGAACTGCACAGAGCATCACATCAGTATTTAGGAAGGCTGCTGTGCCCACAGCTCTTGAATTTAGGTCACTTCTTCAGCTGGATGTGTGTTTTGATTTAGAAAGCCAAAAAAGGACACTAAGGTGTGCACACAGCAAGGCCCCTTCTGTGATACTGCTTTCTGCATTTGAATTAGTCTGTTATGGTGGGGTTTGTGTTGACTGTTATGCTCTTTGTGGCACTGATCTATTGGACATTAACAAGTATAATTGGCTTAATACACAGTTATATGATTACATAAAAGAAAATTGCTCAGACTGTTGTGAAAGCCAGGCGTGGTTGGAAATATACATTACTTTCATTTTTAAGTTAAAGAAAAGAACAACATAAATAAAGTCTAAACCCCACAGATACCATGGATCGTCAAATGAGGCAGTCTGGTGTTGCTATCTTAGTGAATGTATTCTATTCAGAGATACAAATGTTAGTAATCTCTACACTTTCAAAATCCCAGTAAAGCTGTTTAACAGTGTTTCTGATGGATTTAGGCTTGTGGAAAATGATAGAAAATGAGAATCTCTTTTGAGAATTCCCAGCTCCGTATTTCAACAAGTTTTCCTTTGGGAGCTAGTAGAAGCATTACCTCTATTTGTAACTATGGAGCCAAAGAAGATAGAGAAAGAAAATTGAATTCCAGGTTGGCTGAAATGATATAAATTGTCATCACTATGTTAAGATAGCTAGAATCCAGTTTGGGGGTTAAGTACCTAAACTGTGTAACGTTAGGTGAAGTAAATTTGCACTCATATGTCTAGACCTGCTATTAAGTGGCTAGTTCAGCATGTTTGCTGAGATCTGACCAGATGTGGTGTCTCGCTATCACTCCTGCCCCAGGACCAGGACACTAGTGGAGATGGAAAAGCAGCAGCACTCCTGCGTGTCCTTGCTTACCTCAACAGGGATACCCAGATGTGTGTGAGCGAGCTGTGGAGCTGGGCATTTCATTGCCTTACGACAAAGGGGTCCTTGTACACCTTTGATCACCGTGGACTCCCTTGTGCCAGGGAAAAATGGAAGAAATTGTGACAAATAACGTTTGTCAAAAAGTTCTTAAGAAGCCTCACTGTGAAGTGGCTTCCAAGCTAGAGGTCTGTGTGGGATAGTAATGACAGATGGAAAGATCACAGTCTCTGAAGTGAGAATCTGTGCTGAAAAGCTTTCAAACTGCTCCTTTAGGGTGGAGCCTCTTTTAACATTCATGTGAAACTGTATAGGTCTGAATTTTATGAGGTTCACCTTTTAGCAGTTGCAGTTGTTTCAGTTTGCTTCAGATGTGATGTAGTCATTTAAAGCAAATGTAAATTGATTATTTAAACCTTGTAGTAGGACAGCTGTGACATTCCCAATTTATGAGATACGTTTGGGATCTTAAATGCATTTACAAATGTGACTAAGTGTTTAAGTCACTTTTTTAAAAGAAATAACATTCTTAGGACAATTAGTTGATTTGAAAAATTAACTCATCACTTAAAAATGAGTCCTGCGTTAATCTGAAACCCATCACATGGGGATTAAAGACTAAAGCAGAGTCACTAAAATTGACATAATTAAGATCTGATTTGATTAAAAGGGAAACTATTCTGCTCTTAAAAAAGCTGAGTGAGCTTGTCCTAGTGTACTTGCTTGTTCTTTTTGTATTTAAAAATGGAATGTGGGAAAAAAAAATTCCTACGTGAAAAATCAACCAAAAGAAATACCAACTCCTGAAATATGTGCGTGTGTTTCTTGTTGTTATGTTGAGATACATTCTTCATGGGATTTGAGAAAACAGAAGTAAATTTGTCTGCTGACAGGAAAAGGCCTAAATATTCCCACAGTTAATATTAGTGGGCCTGTCCATGTTGAAATGAGGTTCCAGCAGCACTTTGGAGCTGAAGATCAGGCTCACTAATGTATAACGTGGACTTCAGTTGCTAATGTTTGATAACTGCAGGGGTGAAGTGGCTGAGCGAAAGCAGGGGAGGCTGAGACAGCTTTTGTCTGTGAGACCCAGAAGGGTAAACTGACGCTTGCCTTGTCAGAGGGCTTAGTTGGTTCATTAAAATAGTAAAGCAGAACAAAACAGCAATAAAGTTCTTGTAGTGAAGGTGCTGGTGGTATCACTGGTTTAAAAAAATAAATAAATACATAAATCACCTGGTGATTTCACTTGGGAAAATTGACCTCGGTGATTTTGTAATAACATGACATGTTGAGAGCATACATATATATAAACTGACTAAGGAGCGTATATACTTTGATGTACGTTTTTGTGTATGGCCTAAGATATTAATGATATGCAAGTCCTGTATAGCTGTTGTCAAGATTATTATAGAAAATTATACATTTTTATGTGATTTGTTGGATTTGCCTATTAAATCCATAGAAAATTATACCCTAACAATAGGGAAGAAAGGAATAGGAATCTTTCTACATTCAAGAACCATTTAGACTAATTTTCACAGAGCTGAATTGCATTTTTATAGAATTTTGTCGATTTTGTGCTTATTTCATTCTCTAACAATTTTTACTGATGAAAGCTTATAGATTCCTGTCTCCATAGAGAGCCACTATACTTCTAAAACATATTTCAAGGGAAAAAATAACGAGAGGAATAGCAATGAAAACAATGCATATCGGATGATAAAAGATTGTAATTTCCACTTATAATTATGTACCAGCAACTTATTTTAATGCTAAATGTGGCTGTTTCAGTGCATTTGATGTCAGCCTGAATGTTTCCTCTCAAAATAAAAAGGAGCAATTCTAGATTTTGAAATGATGGCTGCTGAGTGGGGAGAGGTCCTCTTCTTCCACCTCCCATGTGCTCTGTCCTCACCCTGTTTGAGAAAAGAGAAATGCTATCGTAAACGTTGATCTCCGTAAACTGAAATCAAATTACAGTTAAGAGTCCTAGTTAGCTGCGTTTATGAAGAGATAAGCTTCTGTTCATTGCAACTTCAGAAAAACTGATCAGAGATAAAGCACCTAGTAATGTTGGTTTTACCAACACAACAAATGATGGAGGGTCCAAATTTGAGCGTTTTGTGCTGTTAGAAAATGGATGACAGGAAGTTGTTACCTCGGAGCTTCTTGCCATTTGATTGAGTTATTAGAGAGGCAGATCTATTAGGTTCCACAGATTTTAGGAACCTATGAAGCTACATTTTAGTAATGCTTACAATGGGGGCGCTTGCTTGTCGTTTCTAATTATCTTTATGGCTGGACCTGTTTGAAAGGAAAAAGCAAGGTTCTGTCTCTGAATGCCATATTTTGGGTTTGGTTTTATTGCTTTGCTTTCCTTTGCTCTGGATAGATTGTCACCCTCCACACTCCTTTCTGATGGTCTTGTTAAAACAAAAATTATTTTGATTGCAGAAGTAGAGCCTTTCCAGTGTGATCAATCCCAGCTCATTTTTTTTACTTGTATACACTTCCAGGTGTGATAGTCAGTCACAGCAGTACACAGGAAAATAGACTTGTCAGTAGTGGGGTACCTGTAAAGTCTGTCGCAATAAGGACTACACACTAGCTCACACAGGCTTTACACACACAGTTGTACATACGGAGTGTCATTGCTAGGGGTTGTGCTGGGCCTTGCTTGTTCCTTCCATCATAGCAGAAGAATGAGTTAGGTGAAAGAAGCTCCTTTGTAGAGAAGTTCCAAATGACTGTTAAAGGAAACTACTCCATGGTTTGAGTACTTAATCAAACAAGAACACACTGCTCTTGAAGTACACTGTAGGACAGTTTTGTCTTTGCTGCTTCAAGAACGTTAACAAAGAATGCAGTGTTTTATTCCCTGTATGGAAATGTGCTTTTCAGCTGCAGAAATATCTCAAATACTTTTGTCAGATATTTAGGGGGTGGTTTTGTCCTCAGTTTCAGATAGCTGCATCTCTCCAGGTTTCATTCTGTGGCATGGAGCACCAAAAAACTGCACAGGACTCTGGTAGTGGGGTAAAGAGGCTCAGTTGTGGACAGGTTGAAGGGACAGAAGATTTTGATTGTGTGAGCTGTACCATTGCTGTTTTTTGTCATATCACTTATTTTTCTCTCTCTCAGTTCCCATGTTAGGAAAATGGTTGAAATGTACACTTGGAGAAGCTCGAGTTTTACTGCTTGTAAATTGCTTTGAGATACTTGGAAGAAAAGTGCTATATAATTTTGAAGTTCAGATTCCCCAGAAGGTGTAAAATGGCAAACTTCCATGAGCTGTGATAATTTACAACAGCTGAGAGTTTACCTTCTGTCCTTACCTTACTTCACTTCGAGCTCGAGTAGACGAAAAGTTTAGTTTTTCCACTATAGCAACTCTTTGCTTTAATATAATATGATTCATTACTCTATATAATGTTATATATTAATGTAGTTCAGCTACATTCTTCTGTAGATCTGATTTTTGATCATAATTATTGTATTGGAAGTCTAAAAAGCTGAAATACTTTTATTGAGGTTAGTCAATGACTTCTAGGTAGGCTTCAGTCTAGTCTCATTTCCAGTCAATATGAGAAATGGTAAAATAAATGCATTGAATAAAGTGTGTAAAAGAAGTGAATACAGTTTCGAAAAGTATATGTTCTATTCTTAATTGTTGTTATAAAATTTTTTCCTATATGTTTCATAGGAAACACATATGTAAAAAACCAAGAAACTAACACTGTCTCACGACCTTTTTGATAAAATAATGACCTTTCTGGGAAGGCCGGTATCATTGTGTAGCACCAGGGAGGAACGAAGCTTGTAGTAAAGCACTAGACTGAGAATGCAGGGGTCTGTATTTGTTGGGAGGAGTTTGTCTTTGGGATAAAAATTTCCTCCCTTCCTCACAAGGATGTTGTGCAAAAACATTTATTAAAAATTTTTGAGATGTAGATACAGTTGTTTCTAATGGAGCTGTTTAATTATGGCTAAGCAATCTGCCAGTCATACAGGTTATGCATCCTTCCTTGTACCTGTTGAAGACTGTACAGGACAATATGTAGCAGCCCTGTGAGGAAACCAGGCAACTGATGATTGATGCTTTACAGCTTAAATGTTTTAAGAAGATAGATCTTATCAGCACTTGAGAAAAATGGAGAAATATTTTTAATACATTGCGATTCACTTTAATGCCATTAATTTTGATAAATGTTTGCTATTAATACAGCTGCATTATGTACCTCTACCTTAATCACAGTTATCATATCATGAAATGCATCATTCGTGCTGCTAGATGGACTTCAGCCAACAACTCTGCTTGCTGTGTGTTATTCAGTGCTGAAAGATCAAAATCAAATTTCTGCCTCTTGGAAAGTGGCTCGCAGACTGCAGGCTGGTGTTCTGAAAGCTGTGGGTTGTCCTCTTGACATCACGTAAATCCCAAACCAGCAAATCTCCAACCAAGAGGTACAGCACTTCTTATTTAGCAGACCGAGAGCTTCCTATAGTAGTACTCTGGACAAATCCACTGCAGCTTTTGCAGACTGCTGAGAGATCAGGGGCATGTACTCTAACAAGTGCTTTCATTCTTCAGATCTAATGAACCTTGGGGTTCTCTAATCTTCCTTTTGGGCTACGTATTTCCTGAAGCCATAACTCATTTATATTTGGCTTCCCTCTCTGCTGCCTGAGCCTGCTGTCAGATCCCTCAGTCCTCCAGACCTTGTCCATCTGTGAAGCTGTGGGTCTGTGACTGGATGGCAGGGATTATGGTTGAGTCTGGAAGGATGCACATTTTTACTTTCCTGCCAGATGTGCTCTCAGGCTCCTATTTGGGAGTGCACTTCAGTGGTCTTCTTGTATGCAAAGCCAGCGCCACTGCTGAAGCAGGGGTCTAGCACTAGTGTGGTGATGGCTGGGTAGGAGTTGGGGGCAAATAGCAGAATGACAGCATCTTCAAATATATGGTATGATCCTTGTGGTGGGGAAATGTGAATGTGAGACTTTGTATTTGGGTAGAGAGAAGCATGTTTGTTTGTGAGCCTTCTCTCTGCTCCATCCAGCAGAGCACATGGTGGCAGCTTCCCAAACTGTTATTTCCCTTCTTCGTTAATGTGTTAGGAATGTTTTGGGGTCATTCCCATTCACTAAATCCATATGTATATTGTAAACAGGGTCTTTATACGTGGAAAAGGTTGGATGTTTTAATATTTGAAACAGGAAAGATGAAACTCAGCCATTAACTGAGTGGAAGCACTGGAGGGAGTACTTGCCAAATCACTGGCAGACTGGGCAACTTTTGTCATGCTTCTCTTACCTAGGACTTGGAGCTAATAGATGTTCCTTAGTTGGCCTGGGTTGGAGCCTTCATGCTATCTGACGGTAGTGACTTTCCTCACTACACAAAGAAAAAGCACTAGAGACCCTGGTCCTTTCAACCTAATTACATCAACAGTAGACTTCAATAAATTAAACAGGAACAAGTGAAAGTGGCATCCTCTGTGTCAGCAAGGATGTGCAAGCCTGCTCACAGCTGCTTCAGCTTAGGACACTTGTGTGTTTTCCACATAGATGAATGTTCTGCTTACAGCCCCAAACTTTTAAGGAACTAAAACTTCTATTTTGTAGTGTGAGGAACAGGTACAGGAAACAAAATTTCTTAAAAGCCTTCAGTCTTCTCTATCCTCTCCCCCTTCAGGCAAATATTTGTCTTTGTTTCTGAGCTGCTTTTTTGTTTTGGTATGCTGACCTGAACATTGGTATGCATTTTGTGATACTTGACAGACTAAAGAACATCTGATGATGACCAAGATCACAGAACAAAAGATTTACCACTCGTCACTTGAAATACTTGCTTCCTTCAGAGGTACTACAAAGAGGTTCTTTTGATGTACTGCACCTTCCTTACAGCGCTGTTGTGGGGATGCGAAGCCACATGGGTGAGGCTGGGAGGGGAAGTGAGAGGTAGCTGAAGAGGTGCAGGAAACTTGAATCTTCCATTCTTTCCACATTTTGCCTAAGCAGCCCACAATTTCTCTCTTTTTTTTTTTTTTTTTTTCCCTATTCATTTGTGAGGGTCTCTGATTCTGTGCTGATGAGTAAGGTAAGAAACACCTAGTGGGACTGATTAATTTCCCATCCTCTAGAATATGGGAATGAACAACCCAACCCACCAGAAAACTAAATATTGATGCTGTCAGTGGCATGATAATTGGTCTCTACTTTCATCTCCAAACAATCCCTTGCTTGGATTCCATTATTCATTCTAAGGGGAAAAGGGTTATTAATGCAGCGTTCTTTAATTTTTTTTTTTCTTTTGTGTGTGTTTGTGAGAGAGAACAGGAGAGCAATAACGCAATAAATATATTGGCTAAGAGAAAACATTTGCAAGAGATCCTCGCCCATTTTTTTAATCTTCTCTTATCATGAAGAATGTGAGCCATGATAAATTGTTCTGCTAATCAAACAACTCTGAAAGGTTAGGTCATTGGAAGTCTTTAGTCATTTTGTGCTTTTCAAGAGTGAATTTGTTAAAATTATGCTGAATACCCACTTAAAGCCTGGGCTGAAAACCCTACCTGTGTTTTATAACTCTGCACTGTCAGAACTCATAATAAGTCAAACATTCTTTCAGAGGTACTCATAAGGGAGAAAAAACCCTGTAAATTTAAGAGTAATTTCAGATTGTAAATGAAAAAGAGAGGCACGACTGTTCATTTGCACCAATCATGCCTTCCTTTCATCTGCTCTGATTAGGCCTGGTGCGGTTTCATCAAACTACTCCATCACTGAGCTGTCACTCCAGTCGTCTGTTGATTGAAAACAATCAGGGCTCTGATGGCACAATTATTCTGACCCTTTAACTAGAGGCTGCTGTGATAATGAAAGGTTGATTATGATAGTTTGTGCCTCTTTCAGTTTGCCAAGAAGGTTAATTTGGGCATCAGACGGATGTTTAATGGGCGCTTGCTGGCTACACTGAGGTAAATGAGAACGTGCAGTCTTCGATATTGCATGGATATAGTTTGGCTGTCAATCATTGTCATTTTGAGTTTGTGCCTCACACTCTGGAAATCACATTTTATTTTTTCCTTGGGATTTAATTTATTCTGTGCCCTGAGGAAGTTCTTTCACTCTGTGACCTTCACAGTAGCTTTCTCTGTCTTTTTTCCCTTCCTTCAAATGGAGCCCAAAGGCATAATACATCTAGAGGAACATTTTTCTTTCATTTTTCACATTAAAAAAAAAAAACAACCCCGAAATTTTAAAATCCCTGTTTATCAACTCACCCCGAACAGAGCAAATGTTTTAATTCTGACTGTAAAATCAGAATGTGCAAATGAAAGCGTGCCTGCTTGCTAACGCAGCACCACACAGGGGGCTGCTTACGTAGGCACACATTTGTAAAACTGACAAACAGGTAATTTTAAAATGTCTCTGTGTGAAGAGGGTGGGGGATGGCACAGCTTTGTTTTCACAGGCTACATGCATATGCCTCAGCTCAGTGCCTTGTAAATATGGTCTCAGTGACTGTACTACAACTTTTTGAGTTGGAAAGTCTCTCTTCAGGGTTCGGGGCAAAAGGCATTTCATTGCTGATTCAGAGATTATTAATATTTACTGTGTTCAGATTGAGAGAATCCTATGCATAATTTTGTAGTTGTTTGGCTCAAGGTGCAAAAGAAATGCAAATACCTCATAATTTTGATTGTTCTACATGCAGCTCATTACAGTCTTATTTTTATGCACATCTTTAATTCAAAATAAAAAGAAGAAAAAGATTTCCATCTTTAAGGCTCTCTTGCATCTGGGCTTAAGCCACTCATTTTCCATGCTGCCCACAACTGTAAGATAGTACCTGAGTGATACAATTGCAAAGAGAGTCTAGAGGCTGTGCTCCACAGTTAACTTCTAAAAATACTCACACGCAACTCACGGCTTTGAAAAATTGTGTGTGTGTTTTGCGGGTTTTTTTCCCAGCAACAATTCTTCACTCATATATTTTTATTTTTAAAAGGTGATACAGACCAATTTAGTTCACCTTACTTAAATAAAACACTTAATATCCTAAACCCTCTGGATTTTGTCCTTTGTAGTGTCTGGGGGGAGAGAGAGAGGACTAAGATCCTTTAGAGATCCAAATTCAGGCCCTTTGGAAATCCCCCATTCATTTTAAAAAGGTGGACGTTCCTCCTTCAGTGGACTTTGTTTCAGAGCTTTAGTAAATGTCCTGGTTTATCCCTAGGTTCTGCTCCCGGATTTGAGATTTGAAGAGCCGGGGTGGTGCTGACAATAGCCAACTGAGGCAGACAGTGGTTTTGAGGCAAGAGGTTCCAGTCTGGAACACCTGAATCTTACTGAGTTAGATAAAATTCAACGAAAGGCCAAATCATATGCAAGTTTAGAGGCAAAATATATATATTTCTAGTGTTCTCAAACACTGAACTAGTAAAGTCCAAGTTTTGGTTTTTTTAAGTTCCCTCAGTGCTTTAAAGTGATTGCTGTAGTAACTGTGTTGCTTTCATGATTCTTTTTGGGTTATCGATCAATAGGAGCAGATGTATAGCACTGCCCAATATGCTAATGATACAAAGATAGTAATTTGATTTTTTTCTGGATGAAAAGTTTTGCTTTTGTTAAGCAACAGAACTGCTCAAGTGAGAATTGTGTTGAAAGGAGAGATTTGTGGTTCTTTCTCTTTCCCTGGTATATATCATCATCGTATTTTCATGCAGAAGTCGGATAATTTGTGTTGAATATATCTGATCTCAGTCCAGGGAAATACTTCCCTCCACTTTTGTTTAAAATTTTATTTAAAATTGTCCTTTCTCCTAAAATGAGAATGTTCACTATATTATTGTATTTAAGATTTCCATTTGTTTTATTGAGACAGTGTGCATTCATTGTTTTGAAACCTTGTAAAGTTTAATGTTTCCTTTTATTCGCTGTTGCTAAAAACCCAAACTCCAAAAACCTCATTTTTTTTCCACTACTGTCACTTTTTGGCTTCATCTCAGTTACTAGAGACCTTATATGGTATAAACTAGCATAATTCCTTTTCAGTCTGCGGGTCTGCAACATGAATACATCAACTAAAGAGCAGACCAAGATGACTTTAACGGAGTTCCTGTGGCCCCTGCCTCTCATAGAGCCCAGGCTTAGAGGAGCGTTTTCTCTCTCGGAGCACTGTGGCCATAAACTTTCCCTGACACTGACTTTGTGACTTTATAGTAGTTTCCAAGTAAACCTGGGTCTAATGAGTATGTCAAGCTTTTTGCAGTCATAAAGTAGCTTGGATTTTCTGGTTAGAAAACTTGCTGTGGTGTCAAGCGAAGGTCTGGCACGTTTCCCAGCAGAGTGGCAGGAGAAGGATTGCAGGGGGACGCTGAACGGGCAAGGCACAGGCACACCAGGCTTTCCTGCTTCCTGGGATAGCTGGCAGCCCAAAAGACCAGGTAACTGCTTATTGCAGGGTTATTTTCAACAGGAGTGAAACTCTTAATTCAGCTTTAACCTCCACTGCCGCTGTGCCCTCTCCGGCTTAGGTACGTATGTGGTACATACAGCGTTAGCTGCAGGGAGGGAAGGACTGCGCTCCGAGGCTGTGTGAATTGGACTGTCGAAGCATCATGCTGGAAGCAGAAGCAGCTGTTGGAAACACAGTGAAATCACAATCCAACATGCAGGTGTGCTTAGATGTACGCTCCAACTGTGCCACAATATATTTTTCCATTTGTTTTCTGCTGTTTTGAGAATGTACTCCATTGTTAAGTCAAGTAATGTAACCTTGGAGAAGAAAAATCCTTTGGGTTAAGGCTTTAGAATAAGAGCATTAATCTGATTTGAAAATCCCGTCCTTCTGAGGGTCTACTTTTGTCATTTACTTAGTTTAGGAGATGAATATGACTGTAGTTTCCTTTTCTCACATACTCGTACATTAAAATTAATAGAAAAGAAGCTTCTAGCAGTTTAAACAAAAGTTGTCTATATGACACTAGAAGTAGGAGTCTTTCCTTATTTTTGTAAATTATTTAGCAGCAATACAAATACTTAAAACATTTAAAACCTCAAAATTGTGGATGGTCTCTCTTTATTTTCTTTTTGCTTACTTGTTTGCATTTTAAACACAGTTGTAATTTCAAGTACTAGTGGTATCTCCTTAGAGAAGCCTAATTGCCTTTCCTTGCAGTGTCATAAAGTGTATAATGGCTTTGAGTTTATTTTGCCAATACTGATTATAGTTACTAATTGCTATTGCGAGAGAGGCTAAAAATTAGATGCTATAATTAGTGTATAGACGGGGTGAATTTTGGAGTTTCTATGTAGGCACCAGGTTTCTAAGTCCAGATTAAACAAAACCTGAGTAACGGTGGTAGAAATTGCATTCATAAATATACAGATGTTTGCTGATATGTTACATTGAAGTTTGTGCTGCCATATGTTCATGAGAGTTACATTTGCCTCCTTTACACAGAAGGAAATTTAGAATTGTATTATAGTCCATCAGTGACTATTTCTACCGCAAGCAAAAGTCTTGTTTGGCAACTTAATTTTCTTCCTTTTGAACTTCTCTAGCCTTCCACTAGCTGCCAAACCATCCAGTGATGAATATCTGTTTGCCCACACAAATAACTCGATTTTCTTCCATACCTCCGTGGTGTGAGACACCATGTTCAGCTAGAGAGCACCGTAACAATGTGTGCTGCATAACAAATTTAGATGTCTAAGGCTCAGTTCGTGAGTGTCTCTAAAATCTCTATGACCTGTTCCATACCCTTGTGTCACAATTTAGGAGGTGGTGTTGTATTCCATGAATACACATATAAATCTCTACATTTGTAGCTTAAATTCCTGTAGTTGTTTTTAAGGAGTGTCCCAAAATGAGTTTATGGCATTTAAAAACTGAGTAACAATTATTGTTATCAATAGTAAGACAAGGAGATTAAAACATTATAGCTTTTAGCTCTTATGGCCCTTTCTGTGCCTCAGAGTGCCACAGATTAGGTGTGGGTCAAATTGTGTTCAAACAGTAGTGTGAGTTGATTTGGACAGGAACGTCTAAACACATTGTGATTCCCAGATCTCAGTTACCACCCTAAGACGCAGTAGAGCTTCTCTGCTGATTACCAGATGCCTACGGAACATCCAGATGATACAATGATGTGCAGGGTTCTAAGCCCTGCTTTCTAAATTAATATGGTAAAATGCAGTACTCCGCTGCAAACTGACCTCAGACGTGGAGTCTGGTAAGAGCCAGTAGCAACCTACACAAAAGACAGCCTGGGATTCACCTTGCCCTCCCCATTGCTGTTGCAATTGCTTGTCAAAAGGGAAGGGTGGAAGTAGTGTAGACCAAAGATACCTTTAGGTCTGGCACCTAGAGGATCCCAAGGAGGTTGCAATAAATTTAATTTGGAAAGATTCAAAAGTTTTCATAACTAAAGATGCAAGACAGATGAGTAAGGATGAAATAGCGTAGGAAAGGATGGAGAAAGTTTTGGTTCAAGACCGGGATTAGATTGTACATCTCCTCTAAGTGCCAACAGAATCACTGTGGTGGTTTACAAATTCTGTGATATTAGAGAAACATTTACTAGTTTCAGAGAAACATTTTTTACAACTCCAGGAATAGTCTCAGTACAGACCGAACTCAGTATGAACCAAGTTGTTTTTGCCAAACTTCATGCAGCAGAGAAAATGTATTGTAATGGAGATATCCACCCCTTCTGCTGCAGATCATCACACATCCCATATGCAGAAATGAGTGCAGAGACTGTGTCTTTGAAAGGTACGGATGTATGTAGTGTTGCTTGTGTGTTTATATAATATTAACTGGGGGGGGCAGGAGGGAGGACAATAAAGGAAAGAGGATATCAATAGGCATTAATGTTAAACTTCCTTTAAAAGCCTTGTGATTAGCAGGACCTGATTTACCTTGGTGTCTTTTAAGAGTCTGTAATGTCTGTCATTATAGCACAGGTGATACCTCCATGATGCCATTTTAGATGTGAGTGAAGGCAAGAACTATAAGCAAAAAACCCCAGTCTGGATGCAAGTGATGACAGATAAGAACTCAGTTTTTGTAAATTCTTCTCTTGATATAGCAACCCACACATCATTCAGTTGCTATGAATTCAGTTGGTGTCTTCATCATGATGAAGATAGCCTGAATTCCACTTCAATTTCAACTATCTAGTCAATGATGAGAGGTAAGTGCCTCTGAAGGCTTTGAGGAATGATGATTCACATGGCCTAAGACATGAAGTAGGGAGTTGCCTAAACCACTTGGTAGGAGACACTTGGCACATGGATTTGGTGGATTTAGAACATGTAGATATAACGCTCAATGATTTCAAGTCCATAAACACTTTCAAATGTATTTAATTGATGTCTTTTTTTACTAACAAGTCTAAATACCAATAGCTAATGCACCTTTTGAAACTCAGTACAGTGTTTGACTGAACTACAGTTGCAATTATGGTGCCCTTCACTGATTCTTTGTTTCACAGGGGTTGAATAGCACAGTGGAGCAAAAGTGTTTCAAATTAATCTTAATAAGAAGGTGGTTTTGGTTTGTCATCTTCCCTCTCTGACAGAATACAGAAGCAGCAATAAATTTGATATACCATGAATAACAGAAGCCTTTCTTTTCAGTTCCTTCATGTAACATTCCCACCAGCAGTACAGGGCAATAAGTTTTAGCTGAAACTGTTGTTATTGCACGGCTAGTTAGAAACTCGTGCTCCGCAAGTTCTTTGTCAGGATGAAATGAAATATCAAGTAGAGGAGTCTGTCGTCATCCAGAACTAGTCAATGTCTTTGTTAATGACTTGTATGAAAGAATAATACGGGTTCTATGTTTTCGGACAATCAGAAGGTGGAATGGTCTTCAAGCACTCTTGGAAAATATAATTAGGATTGAAAATGATCTTGACAGATTGGAGCAGTGGCCTGAAGTAGAGAGTTCAGTAATGACAGAGAAAACATGACACTGTGGAAGTTATGGAGAGAAAAAAAGAGGTGGGAATAATAGTCATAAGCTTAAACATGAATCAGCAATATCATAGCGCACTGACAGTCTCGTTTAGTGGTGTACAAACAAGAATGGCATTACAATCAAAGAGATCCTTACAATCTATTTGCTACTACTACAGCCTTAAGAGGAAAATTATATCCAGTTTTCAGCAGCAAACATTACAACAGAGGGGCATTTCCTTTCAATAACAGAGAATGGAGCCAAGCAACAGAGGTTTAGAAAACGTGACCCAAGATAGACTGAAAGGTTTTTTCATTCAGAGAAGAGGAAACTGCAACACATACATTAAAACGCATCGGAGGTGGAGGGGAAAAAGGAATTTAGCAAACTGCTTTTCATCCCATATGGATATATCAATTTCAAGGGTTGGTCTGGGGGTTCCTGAGCTCTGGAATATAAACCCAAAGGTGGAAAATGGGGCAATGAGTTAGAGTTTAGAGCTCCAGCATAGATGAAAGGAAAATCTGTCTGAGAAGATAGCTGAGCATGGGAATGGTTTTCCTGAGGCAGTTTGGGTATCTTCATCACTGAAGGTTTTGAAGAATAACTATGCAACAGTTCTTGAAATGGTTTAGGCCTTTCCTAGCCTCTTTTTAGACCTGGTTGGATTCAATATGCTTTATGTAATTTAAAGGCCATGTTTAATTTTGGCTGTTGATACCAGCTGCAATTGCTGAACAGTTTGAGAGTCTTCCGTGCCACTTTCTGTCAGTCTCAAACCAGCAGAGCCTCTTCTCTGCTTCTCTCTTCTCTGGCTTAATTTCTGGTCCCTTTACACTTCTCTCCACTTTATGAATAAAAGAAATGAAGAAGGAAAAAATATTGAAGGATTCAGTATGTATTTTGTTGTATTCCTTCAATATTTTGTCATAAATGGAATGAAAGATGGAGGGAGAAAGGGCTTTTCTTTCTAATAATCTAACCATAATCTTACTCTTCTTTTTAGCATACCCCTGGTCTCCAGTGATCGCATAGTCCCTACGTTCATATTATTGCTCCAGCAGCTTGATTCTGGGATATTGTGGTCTCCTACAGCATTGCTAACAGTTTGCACAGCAAGAGTATTGCATAGTAGTATTGCAACCTGATAATGCTGTGGAAATTCTTTAGAGGGATTGGTGCAAGACAATGCTTTTATGTATATTATTGGTGGAGTTGTAGTAGGTATCTTTTATGTTGACTCACCTGCTTTCATAACTGCTTTTTATATTGACTGATATCACTACTGAGGCAAGTATATAGCTGGTCTTGGAATGCAAGCAGTTTTCAAAAGACCAAATTTTGACAGAATTGTACACAAATAACTGGTGTCTTGTTTTTCCCTTCCTTCCCCCCACTTTTAGCTGGCTGTGAGGTGGTTGGAACACAACTGCCGCTACCAGTACATGGATGAACTTCTCCAGTATGTCCGCTTTGGCCTTATGGATGTGGATACACTGCATACCGTGGCTCTTTCTCATCCTCTTGTCCAAGCTAGTGAAACTGCGACAGCACTTATTAATGAGGCCTTGGCTTACCACCAGAGCATCTATGCACAGCCAGTTTGGCAAACCAGAAGGACAAAACCTCGCTTCCAGTCAGACACTCTTTACATTATTGGTGGGAAGAAACGTGAAATCTGTAAAGTGAAGGAATTGCGATACTTCAATCCGGTAGATCAAGAGAATGTTCATATTGCAGGGATTGCAAACTGGAGCGAGCTGGCACCTATGCCTGTAGGGAGAAGCCACCACTGTGTTGCCGTCATGGGAGACTTTCTTTTTGTAGCTGGTGGAGAGGCAGAGCACTCCACCGGGCGCACTTGTGCGGTGAGAACTGCCTGTCGATACGACCCCCGCACTAACTCTTGGGCTGAGATAGCTCCAATGAAGAACTGTCGGGAACACTTTGTGCTGGGAGCAGTGGACGAGTACCTCTATGCGGTAGGGGGCAGAAATGAATTGCGTCAAGTGTTACCTACAGTGGAACGCTATTGCCCCAAGAAGAACAAGTGGACCTTTGTACAGTCCTTTGATCGATCACTCTCATGCCATGCAGGATATGTGGTGGATGGTCTTCTTTGGATATCAGGTAGAAAACGTTTCACACAGTTTGAGGTACTAACAAAATACCAAAATACTGTCTTGAATGAAACTAATAAATTTTCTTTGGTTTATAGGTCAGGATAACTTTTGTCTTAGGAAATGGGTGTTTCAAAGAATTTAAGCCTGGAAGCATACAATCAAGCCTGATTAGAAGTATAGGAGCATAACGTACCTATACAATATTTTTTGTCTGCTAAATATCTCTCTGTGTTTCAAAGCTACATATATCATATGTGCTACCTCCAGCTGCCATTCATAAATCACAGTGAATTGGAATGATAATGCCCTTTTGGTCAAATTTCAAATGACAAATTCTGTGTGCGTCCTAAACAGAAAAAAACAAGCCCCAGTTTCTGTAGTATGATCTGGTACCCCTGCAGTTATTCCTGATAATGAAATATAGAATTAAGTGCTTGTTGGCTTATGTCGATCCAGGGCTTGAAGGCACATGTATGAATTGCTCCCACTTGCTCTTCAGGATATTGGAACAGGCCAAGATGACCTTCGTTAGAAATAATGCACAGCTGTCCATAACAAGTGCACAGGACTGCCTCAGTGTAATCATAGCTTTACGGCACAGGTAGATGAAAGTATAGGGCTTGTGATCTTAAACTAACATATCATTTGCAACTCAGTTTGATACAATTTTTAATTTACGTGTGCACATTGATGCGAGTTGAGGACATTGTGTCATCAGTCTTTGTAGTAACTTTTCTGGTATTAGTTACTTTGGAATAAGGTCAATGCTGTCTACACGAGATTTGACAGAAAAATGTCCATCTTTGAGTAAGAAGTGTGTCACGGAAAGTTATGAAGTTGTAATATTTATCAAGGAAGTTAATGAGTAAATGGGGCCAGCCCTTGAGGAAAACGATCAGTGATTGCTATCTTCACTGTCGATGCCCTCTGAGGATTTTAATATGGTCTGGGATGCCTCTGGTGAAAAGATATATAAATGTGTGGTGGGTTGACCCTGGCTGGAGGCCAGGTGCCCACCAGAGCCGCTCTCTCACTTCTCTTATTCACCAAACAGGGGAGAAAAGGTATGACGAAACGCTTGTGGGTCGAGATAAGGACAGGGAGAGATCACTCACTAATTATCATCACGAGCAAAACAGACCGAACTTAGAGAGGGAATTCATCTGATTTATTACTAGGCAAAACAGAGTAGAGGAATGAGAAATGAAATCAACTCTTAAAACACCTCCCCCCACCCCTCCCATCTTCCCGGGCTCAACTTCACTCCCGGCTTCAGCCTTCCCCCCCTCAGCGGCACAGGGGGACGGGGAATGGGGGTTACGGTCAGTTCATCACACGGTGTTTTTGCCGCTTCTTCATCCTCAGGGGGAGGACTCCTCTCATCGTTCCCCTGCTCCAGCATGGAGTCCCTCTCACAGGGTGCAGACATTCAGGAGCAAACTGCTCCAGCGTGGGGTCCCCCACGAGGTCACAAGTCCTGCCAGCAAACCTGCCCTGGCGTGGGCTCCCCTCTGCACGGGTCCACCGATCCGGCCTGGAACTTGCTCCAGCGTGGGCTTCCCACGGGCCACAGCCTCCTTCAGGTGCCTCCACCTGCTCCGGCGTGGGGTCCTCCACGGGCTGCAGGTGGAATCACTACACCCCCTCATCCTTCCTCCATGGGCTGCAGGGGGACAGCCTGCTTCACCATGGCCTTCACCACGGGCTGCAGGGGGATCTCCGCTCCGGTGCCTGGAGCACCTCCTCCCCCTCCTTCTGCACTGACCTTGGTGTCTGCAGAGTTTCTTACATCTTCTCACTCCTCTCTCCGGCTGCAAAAGCTCTCTCTAACTGTTTTTTTTTTTCCTTCTTAAATATGTTATCACAGAGGCGCTGATTGGCTTGGCCTTGGCCAGCGGCGGGCCCGTCTTGGAGCCGGCTGGCATTGGCTCTATCAGACACAGGGGGAGCTTCTAGCAGCTTCTCACAGAAGCCACCCCTGTAGCCCCTCCGCCACCAAAACCTTGCCACGCAAACCCAACACAATGAAAGATTAAGTTAGCTACTTAGGCCATTGCTGTGCTTCTCAAAGTAGCCATTTAGGTTAGCAGAGCAACTTGCAGATGTACCTTTCTGCCTGTATGGATTAAGTGCCTTATGGGAATGGATTGCCAAGCACTGGTGGGGGGGTGACAGGTATCTATTTTTATACATATACACTAATATAATGAATGGTGGCTTTGGAATTAAAGGCATGACAGAATGCAGAAAATCACCAAGATCCCTGGCAGGTGCTTTGGGTCGCTTTCTTCAGCAGTTGGCATTGAAGGAGTCTTGCAGAGTTTGTGCTGTGTGTTAATCCTGAAGTGTGCACATGGTGGTCTTTGAGACCCAGGTACAGTACAGAAACAGGGCTTCTGCTTTAGGGTACCAGCTGGGCATGTTCAGAGCATTACCCTGGTTATTCACTACCTTTCCTATTTTATCAGTGGAGAGGGATGTGTGTCTGTGATAAGCAATTCAAATACATGGATACTACTACTGCAGTGTCTTGATTTTTAATTTTTTTTATTTACTTTTGTGGTTTACATTTATCAGTCACTATTTATGAAAAACAGGGCTTTTTAGGAAATTGTGTTAAGCATATTTGTATAAAATCATTGAACAAGCACTAGAAGCATCTATCAGAGTGTGGTTCTTGCTCCAGTACATGAAAAAAGTAATTTTTTTTATTTCTTAATTTCATTTTTTTCTGAAATAAACCCAAACAAACAAGGAAGTATTTGATAGGGATTTTTTAAGTCAAATGTGAGACTGGTTGAAGATTACTTTTAATCTTTCTAGATATCCTAGGAAAGGGAAAATTATGCTGAGGATTAATTAATGTACTTAGTTACGTAGATGAAGTGCATGTCTGCCTGTGTGTTTAAATACTATGTGCATTTATATAATGAAGCAGTGTGATACTGTGTTGAAGGATATGCCTCTAGTACAGCTGTAGAATCAGGGGAGGAGGTAAGTGGAAGCCTATTTAGGTGAACTCTTTAAAACTGGGCAAAACAATAAAAAATATTATCAATACTGTTCCATTTATACTTGAAAATGCTACTGCCGTAACTTCAGTTGTAAAGTCACACTAAAGAGCAATATTTTGGCAGTGGAATAAGACAGACAGGGCTTTTTGGTTGTATTTTGTATAGTTTTTGAGAAAATGCTTAGCAGTTTTGAGTTGCTAGATTCTGACAGGTTATGAATTACGAGAGCGTACTATGCAATACTTCAGTAGGGTATTGATCTGAATTATGTACTCACAGATTGAAAACTGGGTTCTGTGTATTGAAGAGACTTATTTTATAAATAAAAGTAGATAGAGACGCAATAACTGTAGCTAGCTTTCTATTATTAATTAATTGCTTAGGGGTAGAATGTAGCTGACTATGTTTATATTCAGGGGCAGGGGGATAGCATGGAGAGATGTTTTATTGTTCCAAAAATATCAGTAGTCACTGCTGAAAAAATCCACTGTTAGTCATCAAATACAAGATGTTAGCATAAGAGTAATCAGTGTTGCAGGAGGGAACCTAATTTTGAAGTATGTGGCCTAAAATTAAGTAATTAAAAAATTATTCTGAGTTAGGGATGTTTCTGAGCTGTATCCCTGCTGCTTTTTCTGGGGAAATACAGGTCATCAGCAAGAGCTCTCAAAGTCAGTCTGCTACTACCAGCTGGCAAGGTAACCATGAAAATGTGCCCAGTTTTTTAGTAAGTGAATAAATTAAATAGTGATAATATAAGCTTCTAGCCCTTGTATTTGTGGAGAGAGTCATCAAAATTCACACACAGACCATTTACTTACTCTGTTGCCAAAGCATCAGTGTCTCTGCTACAGCCCCTTGTCTTCTAAAGGCTTTGCTAATCAAAAGCTGACTAGACTTAAGGGGCTTCTATTATTATTATTGGGATTCATTGTCAGCTTTACTTTGCTGCTCCTTTGGGACAAATACAAGAAGGAATCAAAAATAATAGAGCACAAAATCATGGCAAAGGCAGCAGGGAAGGGAAGTGTGTTAAAATGCTGTAAGCACGCTGGTGTTTCAGGTGACAGAGGGCCTCCTAAGCTGCCAGCACCCCTTTGGGGTTTTTAACCTGCCAGAATCTCGAAGGGAGCCTTCCACACTCTGGAACTAGTCAGACCCTCTGGTCAGCACAAGCGGTGTCAGCTCTTGAGTTTTCTGAGCTCCATATATTGTGGAACATGTTTTTATATATGTGTCATTATTTTTTCTCATCTTTTTTTTTTTAAAAATTTTTTTCACAGCCCGCATTTTATTTTCTTATTTTAAGAAGTAGATGAGAATTCATTAAAATAAGTTCTCTGTATTGACAGTACAGCATTGGGCAGATGGTTTTGAAATTTTATAGAGATATGAATCTTACAGGCCCCAGCTAACATCTGACACCGTGACCCGTTTCACAAACGAAATGCATGCCACATGCTTGAAAAGTGAAGTATTTGAGTGAAAAAGAAACAAAATGCACCAAACCCTTTGGGGTTCAACATTACTAACAATCATTCCCCACAAAACCAGGGAAATATTTTCCATAAGAGTAAGGACTTGAACTATGCCCGTTTCCCTGTATCCTCCCTGGTGCGCACATGCAAATCTGGGGACCAACTTTTCTATACGTGTTAACCTTCCTCCTCCCATATAGGTGTAGTGCCTGTGGGGACAGAGGGCCCGGAACCTCTGCCAGGCAGTTCAGCTCTGGGCCATTCCTGCACCTGCAGTTGGGGATAACGAGGCTTCCCCTCTGCCTCAAGTGCTCAGGAGATTAGCACATGAAAAATCTTCTCTAAAGCAAAGTATTATGCTGTTGTTTTGCAGAGGTCCAAGTTGCCTGACCTTAAGATAAAAATCACATCTTGTCATGCACATGGAAACTCAACTTGGGGGGTATGCGGGGGGGGGACTGTATACAAGCCAACCCCATACAGTTGCTTCATATGTAACAGCTTTTTTTTTTCAAAATTCAAGATTCTATTTTTATAATTATTATTTTTTCCTTAATACTGGAGATTTTGACCAAAGAAATGATGGAGGTGACATATCTTGGAGAATTATTCTGAGGTTGCAAGTGGTTTGGGGGAGAAGGTATTACCTTACTATCAGTATGCTGTTTGTTGTGAGGAGAAGAAAATTTTTTTCTCAATAAATGCCTAGAAAATTGTTTTATGAAGAATAGATCTGGAATAAATAGGAATCTACAGTGTCTAACCAAATCAAGTTTTGCAGTGCAGGTGGCACAGAAATAACCATGAACAGGAGCTTAACAAGTACGTAAAAATTGCCTCAGTGACCAGGTCTTAATCTGTATATGGAGCAGAGTTTCATTATTATATTTGATTAAAGATAATGGCTCTCACACCTTTCAAGCATGTACATTATAAGTTTGATGCCATCGATTCTTCTTAGATTGAATGTAAACATCATGTTTTAATGATTTTTTTCAAAACAAACCCAACCTGCAAGCAAACTAGGGTTTGTGCCCCTCTTGTATGCAGCTGGATTGCATCCGAGGTGGAACAGTGTTAATTAGAGCTGCTGGAGGTGGCTGCCACCAGACTCCTTAGGGTGGGAGAAAATGCTCCAGCTCAGCTGTCCTCGCTGCACCTGGGCTGGCTAAAGTAAAAGGCTTGCATGTTGAGGAAGGATTATCTTGTGTTTAACACACAGACACGTAAGAGAGGAGAGATTTTCTATTTTAAAAATAGCAGGGTACCTTGGGGCGCATGTCATGAGTTTCTATATATTCCCTGGATTTGCTGGAATGAAATACACGTGGGAGCTCTTTGCCAACATGTAGTTTTACACGTCTCCCAGCAAACTCGGATTCGTGCGTGCAACCTAGCACTTGGGGACTTTAGAGAGAGTTGTGAGATTTTCTGGGGGATTTGGATTGGATTAGATTTCTCAAGTCATATGGGGTCTGACTAGGACATGTTATAAATATGGATTATAAATTTTTGATTGGGAAAATGGTGTTGAATCTACTGCCTCCCACCCTTCTATTTTTGGAGGTGCCTTTATTGAAGGTGCTTTTCAGTGCAGTTTGTGGACTGTTTAGGGGACTGTAACAAACCAAAATATCTCCTGCATGTGGGAAAGGGCTGGACAAGGTGGGTCTTGGACTCCTCCAGGACTTCTCCGCGTAGAGGGGCACTGTTGCATGAGTTGGGAATGTATGGGTTTTGGAGGGCTTAAAAGCAGGGCTTACAGCCTGTAAGGGAGTGGGCAGCAGTGATTGCGGCAGTGTAAAAACATTGTAAGCCCACAGGTTGGATGCTGGGCTTCCTGTGAGTGTGTTCTTGAAGCTGTAAGTGCAAGAAAGACACAGGCTTGTCCTGAGAGCGCTTCTTGCCTCCTCTCCTGGAAGCTCTAGTCCTCAAAGCAAGCTGCTCATCTCAAAGCGGTGCAATCATCGCTCTCAGTTCATAAAACCCAGCGAGTGCTGACCAAACTGTAAATTGTCTGTCATTTACCCAGCCAGACGTTTTTTTTTTCTTTTTCCTTAACTCAATACCACATTAGCTGCTATTGCTTAACATCAAATTTAATAGCATGGCTTGTGTTTTTAAATACTATTTATCAAGCTCGTTATGATGCCTCCCTGCCTTTCTCCTTTCCTCATAGAAAGCACTGCAGAGAAGTTTAAGAAATTATCTCAGAACTACCCCATTTTTTTCTGAGAAAGTGTGTATTATTTTTAGTACCATTTAAACTTTTTTTCCCTTTTCCTATGTTTTTTAAGAGACATATTGCTCTTCTTTTGCCCTTTCCCAGCTGCCTGAAGTATTTAAAAAAAAAATAGTTCAAGAGGACATTGCAGACTTGTTAAATTTGAATTTTGGCAGAAAATTTTAAACTTTTGCTATAGCACTTCAAAGTTAGGAGGAACTTGAGTTTGAAAATTGATGCAGATATAAGATGGCATATTTAATGACAGATGTATCTATAGAAACCTGTTAAGATGCAGATTATCCCCCTGGGGAGGGGAGATCAAAACTGCCAATCTATAAAATATACTTGTTAGGGGAAGGCATGGAATCTATCTCTGCGAGCACTTTGATTGCAGGGGACAGTGTAGCAGCATGTGGCATCATAACCTAAGAGCAGACAAATCAGCTTGATGACTTTCAAAGCCAAGAATACTGCTGGAGGCAAGGGTACTCCAGTCTAGAAGAAATTAAAACATATAGAGACTGTTATTAATTCCAGATCTATTTTTGTGTAGTCAAATCTGTATGCAAATCCTTAGCATCTCATTTTGGCAGATTAATCTAAAAGTGAAGAGCGGTATGTGAAAGGAATGTAATGATAAAACACCACAGATGAGCAATATTGCAGGGGAAAAAATGTAAGCTGTGTGCTTGGTATGAGGGGCTCTTTGTGAAGAGAGGCAAATAATTTTGCTTATTTGATTATTTCATTATTTTATGAGAAAGCAACCCCCTTCTTTCTCTTCTTCCTCCACATCTTTCCCTCCAAATTAAGGTGTCCTTTCTGAATGGAAATATGTGACCCAGCGTTGTTTCCAATGCACCTCCTGTAGTTTAACATTCCAGAGGTAATCATCCAAATAACTATGATTTTTATTTTTCAAAATATTAATCTGACATCTCATTTTTAAACATTATTCTAGGAGTGAAAATAACTATGTAAAAGAAAATCAAATTACAAAACAGATATTAGAAAAGATTGTTTTGTGCGTGTGGCTGATGACCACTAGCACTGTGAAGGCCGCACAACAGCGTAGAGACAAATAACAGATTGTGAGATTAGATATGGGAACAGTCATTGCTTTCCAAGGCATGTTCTTGTGTGCGTACTTCACATGTGCTGCGATGGGCAGTGTGTGGTCTAGTGTGATGGAAACAGTTTGGAAAGACTACATTTCGTTTTGGCTCTCTTGTAGCCTGTAAGCATCTGTGAGCTGGGAGCTTGTGCTGCCGCCTGTGTGTAGGGGCCCCAGTACAGGCTGGTGCTTGCCGAGATGCACCCAACCAACCAGTGTTACTCCTCCCTGCTCCTGCAGTTGAAGACAAGATTCTTGAATAGACTTGTCCATATTTTCTGCTATCTGTTGGTCAGATTCTTGGCCTTACTCAAGTTATTTGAAGTGATCGGAGGGTACATCTATGTTAGCAAGTAGTTCAGCCCAGTTGAAGCAGATCAGCAGACAAAAGCTTGGTGCCCAGTTCTCTACGTCTTCTCCATGTACAGTTCACGTGTTTTGCTTTGGACTAGATTTATTCTGATCCTCTGGACCAAATGTTCCTAGCACTCAGCTGATACAAAACCATCTGAAAGACCAGTTATTATTTCACACGCTTATGCCTCTGTTATGAATTGGAGCACAGCTGGCGCACATCTGGAGCAGAGATTCTGGTTTAACTTGAATGCACACCAGTACCGCCCTACAGCCTGAAATAACACGAGAGAGGTAGGGGAGTCGCTTCAAAATCACAGTATGGCTCTGAACCGCAATGCTGTGCCAGGTGCAGCTGAAGGCTGGCAAAATGAGGATTCCTCAGCAGGGAGGCTGGTCAGGTATCAAAGGCAAAAAAACCAACAATGGCCTTAGTATGACTGAGCCATAAGCGCATCCGGCAGGCATGAAAGCAGCTCTGCCACTGCTCTGTCTGAAATGGGGGAAGTCCTCGCAAAAAGCGAAGAATAAACAAATGTAATGACAGATTAAATTCCTTCCTCTCATTGCTGTGGATTTTGTCCGGCATTGGCACATGCTGTTAAAACTGTAGTAGAAGTAGTCTATCTGCAATATGAATTTCCCTGGTGCGTGGCCACTGGCATGCCCTAGTTAAGTCCAGACCTTATGGTAAGAAGAAAGGTGAGGTGCAGTTTGCAGGCGTATTTCTGGTCCCACCTTCCCATGGGCCCAAGGCGATGACAGAGGGAGACTGGGACCTGTGGCAGTGCTGCTGTGACATCATGGCCCTGAGAGTCTTGAGCGCACTCAAGAACATGTTTATGCTGGTAAGATTACAGACTTGAGACTGAAGAATTTTTCCACCAATTTACAGAGTGAGATTTGCCATTTAAAATCAATAGAGTAGAGGACGATCGGAGATTAAACATATACTATGTGGAGGGAAATAGTTGGTTTGCAGCATCTGCTTGGGTTATACCTTGCTTTCCAAACATTATGGAAAGGTGCGTGTACTAGTGTTGTTCCTGGTCACTATGGAGGAACCTCCCGACAACCAGGAGATGTTCTCTCTGTAATACTGACTAAATACAGAATTTCCTTCAAATATATAGGTGAGTGCAGTTGCACAGGGTTGTGCTATGCTTTCCAGCTGGCAGTGGTGTCCCATGTCACACTCCTGGATAGGCAGAACTCCTCTTCGACCTCCTCCTCCTCTCTAGTGCAAGCCAACCTCCTCCTCGTTTAAACAGCATCACATGCTGCATGCTCCTTGGAACAGGGCCGGGTTTTATCTTCGTGTCTTGACGACAGCTGAATGCGCAGTCATTTATAAACAGATCAATTTTTATCTCATTTTTGGCCCATAGAATTAGCTATACAGAGGAAGTGTGTGGGTGTGGGTGTTTGTTGTTGCTGGTTTATGTTTCTAGATGTTTGACAAATGTGCTACTTATTACCTTGTAAGCAGATTAAAAAGTGCAGTGGAATGTAAGCGTAAGTGGTGGTATGCAATATAATTATGCGAGCAAATGAACCCTAGAATTGGTTATTTTGCTGTACCTGATCTTGGTCCTGGTTTTGCTTATATGAAAAAATATAACCTGTATAAACTCTTTCATAGGAGGAGTAACAAATACTGCACAGTATCAAAACAGGCTCATGGTCTATGATCCCAAGCAGGTGGGTGTCTGTCGTGTGTGTTTTTCTCATATGTTTTACTTCAAACAGATCTCTTAGCAAATACATACAATGATTTTTTTTATATTTTTTTAAGGCTAAAAATGCTGACCATTTGAATTAGTGGTGTTTTAAATTCACTTTGTACTGATGTGTGAGTTTAACAGAGTAATGGAGACCCTGACTTTTTATTATATTTTTTAAGCCTGTAGGTGTTAAAAACATCTAGATTAAATACAGAAATGTGCTTTAAATCCCCTGTATTTATCAGTATTTATTTTGCTTGTTCATTTTTTTGTAATCCAATAGCCCAGGGCAATGAATACTCAAAGTCAGTGTCACAAAACTGCTCCTGTCATTGGCATTTCTGCTTTGAATTGCATATACAGGCTTTTTGTTTTCTGCATACTTTCAGAACTATACTACCTGGCCGTGACTTATTCTGCTGACTGCAAGGGTGCCTATCATTTCATTACCCAAGCACCTAAAATATCTTTTAGGGATTATTTCATACATTATGTATGTGTTTTGATTAGGTTAGCATGGCTCAGTAACCATTTCAGAGGGTTAGGGCATGGTTATGCCCTCTTGCTTGTATTAGGAATTAAAAGTCCTAAGCTTGCAATCAGAGTTGCATAGCCTGATTTATACCCACGTGGAAGAGTATTGACTTTTCTGATTGTAGGATAGGGGCTTTGATTGCTGTATTTGGAACCAAATTGTGCCAGGAGATACTTCTGTGTGGTTCCCACTTTTTAAAGCATAGCACATACGGGTCCTGAAGCGGAAAGCAAGCAATGACGCACCTGCCTCTTTCTTTTTGAGGTGCAGTTTTATGCATTGGTTGCACAAATGCTGATTTTTTTTGTCCTAAATCCAAGTAGTAATTACAGGCAGCAATCTTACTTTGCTTATGAGGGGGACACTTTTCTTTAGATACTGTGTATCTTTTGCTTTGAGTCTTTACTTGCTGACATGAAAGTTGCACCCCAAAATACCAGTGGCAGGGCTCCTTCAGTGTGTTGTGCCAACGGTGAGAAACCCTGTCTGGCACGTAAAGAGTTACAGATGAAGTGTGCGCTCGCATTCTTCAAATGAGGTCCACTTCGTGTTTGTACACACAAGCTCTTTTTAAAAATTCTGCTGGCATATTGTTTACGGTGGGTACTGGAAACCATCACATCTGCTTGCATCTCGCACAGAATCTCAATAACTCTATCATTCAGCACCAGCGCTTGCTTCTGCGCGAGGCCTTTGTGGCGAGTCGATAATGCCTGCCATCTGCCACAGAGCACACAGCTACCTGCCAACAAGCCGGCTGGGGTGACCTCTGCTTCCCCACCACTGATTAGTATTCACACGCCGGCTTATTAGAAATGACCCCACCAGGCCCCTCTGTTTCTTTGCCTTTGCAGTGCTTTGCGGCTCACCTGGCAGGCACTGCAGTGGAGGAAGCTAAAGATATAATCAGGGGATGCAGGCAGGCTTTGCAAAGCAGATGGTGTCTATAGTCTGGTGTTAAGAGACTGGACTACTAATGCAAACATTAATGCCTAATATTCAACTATTACACATTGAAATGTATAGCTATATAGTGTGGAGGTGAAAAGTCAGAAGTATTGGAGGCTCTTGAGTTACCACGAGCGGTAGCACATGTAACACACAGAATTTCCTCACAGGTTTTAACTTCCTCCACTTAAATAAATTAATCTCATCCATTGCCAGGTTGTTAGATTTGGTAAGCGTAGCAGGAGCAATTGTTTTCTTAGGTTTAAAATGCTGTGCTTGAATTCCTCTTCTTCCGTGTCCTCTTGCCCCTCCCCTGAACAGGTAGAAGTCTTGAAATTGTTAACCAGGAAGAAAAATATGTAAAAGGACGTGACTTTGTAAGTGCCCGCAAATACAGGGTTAGCGTTAAACCAAATACGTGAATCATTTGAGAAGATTCTTTAGGAAATTATTTTTCCTTGTTGCTTCATTCCCCAAGGATAAGATCAAATAAGCTTCTGAAGAACGAAAGGTAGAAGAATCTCTCTTCTCTCATAACAGAGCTAGTTGGTACAGATAATTTTAGCGCTGTATACAAAGGAGACATCTAATAGTCTTGCTTAAGGAGGATTTGCTACTGAATTATAAAGAAGAAACAAGCTTTGAAACCTGATGAGCTAGCTAAACAGAAAAAAATACAGAGCAAGAAATACTATTAAATTAATGAATTTAAATGTGAGAACTGTAAACCACATGTTGAAAGTCCAGTATGTCTAGTCAGTGTTATAACCAACATGTATGTTTAACGTATCAACACAAGTATATACACTGATTTCTGGCCAAGGGTAAGAAGAACACCTCTAACATGCTGCTGTTATTGTACTACTAATATAGGTACACCTTTGAGCAGTGCTGAGACAAGTTCTCTTTTCCTTTCCAGAATAAGTGGCTAAGCCGTAGCCCGATGTTGCAGAGGAGAGTGTATCACTCCATGGCTGCTGTCCAAAGGAAACTTTACGTGTTAGGTGGGAACGATCTGGACTACAACAACGATCGGATCCTGGTTCGGCACATAGACTCCTACAGCATAGATGCTGACCAATGGACGCGTTGCAGCTTCAACATGTTGACAGGTGCGTATTGTACACCAAAAGAGGAAACTCGCTACTATTAGAATAAAACATCAGTTCTTTTCCCTTTAGATGCCTTTAGTGTGTGAACTCCACGACTTCGCCTCAATTGCCTCTGATTTAGGGGCCATGGTTGGCCAATAAGACACTTCTGTTTACTGTTCTGGCATTCAGTGTTCTGCAAAACATTTGTCTTAGGACATTGTGGGATAAATTTTTAAGAAGGTGCACAAAAATGTAATTTAATTAAGCAAACAAAAATTCTTGGTCGTAGTATTACCAGTACTTATTTTTGATTCTTCAAAAGCATGCCTGCACTGATAGATTTAGCTCCCTGTTTGCGTGTTCAACAGGCAGATCCATCTCTACCATGATATCATTTTGTAGTGTTTCCTGCTGGCATTAGAAAGCATTGAACTCCATTAACTGTCACTTATTCCTAAGCAATATCTTCTTAATAAATCACCCGAAAGGAGGTGTCTTTGCTGGAATTCTGTCAAGTCAGGGATGACTTGAGTATCTTGGTTAGCTATGGATCTGTAAAGTTCCTCTTGATCATCATTAGGAGGAACTGTTGCAGTAGCAATTTACAAAGCACTGCAACTCACTGTCCCTGCCACCCAGTCCACTGAATTTCACTGTCAATGAATACAATTCCCAGATGTACTACCTCCTCCAATCCCTGGGAGAGACAGGCATGTGACACGTTCTCAGAGTAGCACCACCAGCAGCTTTGCAGAAGAGGATGCATTTCCAGGACAGCATTAATGTTGGGGCCATTCTCTTGTGCAGCAGATTTGGAGGTCAATTAGTAACAGTACTGGCTGCCAGAAAGTTTCAGCGCAGACTGCTATAGGAGCCCTAGAACTGAGCCTGCCTTGCTTTTCATCCTCTTCAATTTGGCATTGCACTGATTTCTGAGATCTACCACTGAAAAGGATATAAAGGATGTAGGAGCTTAGTTAGAAGCTCAGGATAGCTAGAAACACCATGTCAGAGAAATGACCGTCTGACAAATAAGACAGTCACCTTATGTCATTTTCCTTCTGGTAGCTTTAAAAGCTGCTCTAGTGACAATTTTGTTCTTTAAGATATTGCATTGGATTTCTTGATCTCTGGGATCTGGAGAAGGGTTGCTTGGTTTCTGAGTCAGGTTATGGGAGTACTTTGTGGACACTGGGGAGAGAGGCATGGATTAAAAAGGAGTTACACATTGTCAAACAGAACTAGTTTTTCGTATCCCTTTTGCTCTCCTTTTAATTATTTTATTATCTGGAGGAATTGGCATCCTTTGAGAAGGACACCATCTGATTTGCAACTGCAGAAGCACTGGCACTGCAGGCGCCCTCATTCTGGAGCTGACCCCCTACCACTAAATGCTGTGAGACAGTAGTCCCTCCTCGGATACAACCTGGTGGGTTGTTTCCACAACCTGCACCTTGAGAAGCCATCTAAGCCTTTCTTTGCGTCTCTGCAACTGGCGGTAAATGTGCCTGTTGCACTGTGTAGTGCAGAATTTTTTTTTTTTTTAAAGCTGTATTTATCCTTCAAAACTTCCAAACTTGTTCAGGAGACTGTTGCTATGGGAATGAGCTTGCACAGCAGCTTCTGCAGTTTTCACTATACTCGTACCTGGAGGACCAGGGGGGTGAACACGTGCGGGCAGAACGTGAGGGGTGTTCAGCTCTCGGCCTACGTGTCTGTTTGGATGTGTATGTGCGAGAGTCGCTGAGAGGCAGGTGGCGAGCTTGCCTGTCACCTATGAAATACGCACGTGCAAAAACCTGTGCCATGGAGGAGACAGCAGATGGTCCCCTGCATGGCCTCAGTTTATTGCTCATCCAGGGTATCTCTCCGGGCAGCACCGTACGGGGCGCCCACGGAGAGCAAAGAACAGCCCTTGCACTTCACCTTCACTGTTGCACGTTGTGAATTCTGAAACAGTCAAGTTACTGCAAAGTGCATTTGCATCGCATTACAGAACTCCAACATTCGGTGTTAAAAGGGTTAATTAAACCTTGAAAGTGGTTTCTATTTCCTTTTTTGCTTTAGGTCAAAATGAGTCTGGAGTTGCCGTCCACAATGGTAGAATATATTTAGTTGGCGGCTATTCGATTTGGACAAATGAGCCTTTGGCGTGTATCCAGGTGAGTGGTGCAGGTTTCTTTTAAAGTCTTTTCCAATAATTTTGCAAGGATACGTTTTGCACAGAGGTTATTCAAAAAGGAAAATGCATGTGAAGTGGAGAGATTAAGGATGTTTCTTATGAAGCCACTGAACCTGCATAAACACAGAGGAAATGCTGTGGATATTAAAAATATTTCCAGACAAGCTATTAGATCCAATTATTCTAAGATATTCTAGTAAAACAGGCTTGAGGAGTCTCTCCTTTGGCAAGGTTTGAGTAAAATAGTAAGTATATATTCTCAGGTTACACAATGAAGTTCAAAAGTAAAAGAGTTGCAGAAATGGATGATGTGGCACGGGCTAACAGTTTTTCAGCCCATCTTGTGATTTATTTTTTTTTCTTTTTCTCTCCAAGTTGTCTTTCTGAAGAGTAGCCAGAGCTAACGAGTTGTTCTTTCACAAAGTTCAGTCAGCCTGCAACCTGCCCTAGCGCTTACTGCTTCAAAGCTTGAGTGGAAGTTTTTTGATCCCTGCTGTAGGCAATAGGTTGTCCAAAAAAACTCTTCTGCTCTCTCATCTCGTATAAGAGCAGCTTGCCTGCAGATCCACGGCTTTCAGATATTCCCGTACAGAACCCAGGAATTCTTCTTTCTGCATTTTTCTGAGTGAAGCAAATCTGCATCACAGCCATCGCTTTGTGACCAGCTGGGCAGTTACAGACAGAAACTCCTGTTTACATCTCAGTTTCTGCACTTTTGCTGATAAACAACATTTTCATTAGCTTCCAACTAAGGATTTTAGTATTTAACCTCCCAACTGTCCCGTAAGGCTAGAAGTTAGACTTAGCATAAGAAGAAAATGTATTACATGTCGAGCTGCTGGTCTTTACAATGAACACTTACTGCATGAATTTCTAAAGAATAGATCATACAAGACAAGAAGTTAAACCAATGTTCTGGTCATAGTATAATTGTGTTTTACTAAATTGTTGGATACTGTACCTAACAATTGTTATTGGAAAAAATCATTCAAACTGGCTTGGATAACACTAGGCGACATACAGTGCTTCAGGTGGAGTAACAGCACAGTATCGAGGCAGTGACTGTGCTCTACCAACATGCTTGTACCTCTCAGTATTGCACCTGGGTTTAAACAAGTGAAAATGATCCTGGGATCTTGCTTTCTTAAATGGACGTTAGTCCGCATCCCCAAACAGGTCGTGAACTGGCAGCCTGCCTGAGACAGTCCCTACATTGAAGGGAAAAAAATTATAAGAAGTGCTTTGGCAGAGCTGTGTGTGCTGCCCCTTCTCAGTTGTTGGCAGTGTGCCTGGCTTTAACCAGTAAAACCAGCCCGTTTATCTTCAAATTCAGCAAATTTGGGGTTGCTTTCTCTTTTGGAAGAAAAAAAAATAAATCCCCTTTTTCTGTATATCTTCAAGTCATTCATTTATTTGGCCTTTCCAGCTTGGATAGAGCTCCCTATATACCAAGCTGACGAATGACTCGTACTTTGTGGTAACAGTAGCCCTCCTGTGCAGAGTACCGTACTTGTACGGTTGCACGTTCTGCTGCCAGAGAGCAGGATCCGATGTCACTGTCTGCTGCTGAGTGCCTGAGCTAGTGTAAGATTTGGGTGATGAGGACAGCAATAGGTCACCAAATCCATAAATACAATCTAAAAATGATCTGAAACTACCCTTCTGTTGGGATTAATAATACATATATGCGGTGTGTGCCAGCAAATTTGTTTCAGCTTTCTTCCGTGACCCCTGAAATACTTTGTACGCTTTGACCTGCAGGTGCTGGATGTTAGCAAGGAAGGGAAGGAAGAGGTATTCTATGGGCCTACGCTCCCCTTCGCTTCCAACGGAATAGCAGCATGCTTTCTTCCAGCTCCTTATTTCACGTGCCCCAACCTCCAGACTCTGCAAGTGCCTCACCACAGGATTGGCACAATGTGAGACAAGGAATGTGCACTTCATAAAATCAGAAGTGGAGGGGGGAAAAAATCAAACCCTATGTATAGAAGGGTTTCTCTGGATGGGTGAAAAGATCAATCTGCACGGGCTGCTGCTTTACCTTCACACATTTGTCTTAAAGCTGAATCATGGTAGGCAGGAAGGAAGCTACAAAAACTGTCTGCAGTTTCTCTCCTCTGCCTCAGATGTAGAAACATATACATGACAGCGTTTGGCGTTTCTGCTGGTGACTACTCGCTACCTGTCTCTACTTCATCTCCTTATGCAAGTTCGTAAGGCATTGTGAATGCTCTCGGCTCCTCTTGGGCTGCTGCTCTTTGGAGTCTGCACGTTCCGTTGTTCACCAATGGCACTTTCAAAGCTGATAAAAGCTGTGTTTATGTTAACAAAGATGATATAATACTATGGTAATTATGCAACTTACTCAATACCTTTGGCAAAAAAGAGTAACAAATGTGTTGACTTCCAATTCCAAACTCCCATTGTTTACAGGTTCTCATTTAATAATACTTCATTTGAAATTTAAATACTGCAAAGCAGATTAAAACAAAAATAAAAAACAAACAAGCCCTATAGCATATGAGGAACAGATAAAAATTGTCTTGGCTGAAAGACAAAGCCACCGAAGCCTCACAGTTAAACCCAAGTCTGAACCGAACGTGTTTGAGAATCTACCGATTATTTGGGATGTCATTTACCAAGGTCTACTATCAAATAAATGTTACCTTCTGTCATAAGATCAATTCCTCCTGACAGCTGCAGTCTTTTAATGGTGGAGATCAGCCTCTTTACTGTATAATTAAAATGTGCCATTTACTTAATATTTTTAATATCCAGTTTGCAAGGGGTCACCACATTTACAATTATCAAGGAACAGTCTCATTTTGTCCAACATATGGTCCCACAAATCACTGGCCTCCAGAGGCTAAACAGGTGTGGAACAATGTCAATATTTATTTATTTATTCTTTCAGTTTATATAGTGTGTCTCCATTCCGTACTCCGGCGCATATGCCCGTTCACAATAAATACTCTAACCTGTTCCGTTTTGGCTTTGCTTGGCTACTGCAGCCCCTGTCGCTTATTTCCATCTTTTACTTGCCTATCTAACAACAACTTCAATGTTTGTAAATACTAACCAAGCATGTAATTAAATCTTTCTCTATTTATGATTTATGGGTACTCTGCACTTCTCTGCTTTACCTAGGGATCTGTTCCCTGCCAGCGCGCTCTCTGAGCAGACCTATGGAATTCCTGCTGACACTCACACAAATGCCACGTGCAGCACATGCGGCAGCAATAGCCTGCGCTTGCTGCTCTCCAGCAACAGGTTTGACTTTGTCCGCTGAGCGGTGTTTTCAAATCAAATGCATCTTCTGAGGGTCTGGTTAGCAATACAGGGGAATGAACTTCACCACCATTTCCATCTCCAGCTGGGCGGTGGACTCACAGAACATCACCTTTCCTTTTCCTCTAATTTTCAGGTTTGAGAGTTTTATGGGGTTTTTTGCTGAGCTTTCTCACTCTCGTTGCACAGACCAGCGCTGCAGCTGCAGAGTCTTTGCCTGGCACACTAACTTGAGTGCTAACAATGTCTCCCTCTGCACGCAAAGCAAGCCCACAGCCAGGCAGTACTTTTGTCTAACTGCATGGGAGCTGTATAGGCTGTGCATCAGGATTTTTTTTTTTAATTCCTTTGATCTCCTGGAAATCAGCATGCAAGTGCCAGCTCTCCTAAGAGGCCATTTACACTCTAAAAATCTGACTGCTGCCCTGCGTGGGCTGCAGGGCCCAAGCCTGGTAAGTATTTGAAGTTCTACTTTTGGGTGACTTGCAGGGACACAAACATTCCATGTCTTGCTTTCAAGAGGAGAGTGGCTAAATAATCAAAGCCTTGGGGCTTTGAGCCTCATCCCGCAGGTACCACACCAGGTGAGTGATCAGCTTTCGCTCTGGGTGCAGAACTGACATATGCTCGCTCTTTCCCGGGTGGCGGGAGAATTAAGTTCTCAGCCTGTGTGAAGCCCCGGGCGCTTCCAGACAATAGTGCAAAGTATGTTACGTATGTCTCAACTTCCTTTTGAGGCTTTATTCCTAGGCCTCATAGCTTACCACAGCTGTAGCTATGATATAATTTCTGACCTGCTCGTTCTGGAGAGCGAGGGATTACGATGGATGGGGCCGGCTATTGAGGGATGGCACCAAGCTGCGACAGAAGCCCAGGTTTGAGAAGCGGAGGGGGGCAGCTTCCTTATGCAAAGCAGCGTGTGCCTCTTGGTTCACGGACTGAAAGGCAAGAAAGTTATTTATCATGTTTGTTCTGCCCTTTTGACGCTTTTACTGTTCCGGTGGTTATCACCAATTGTCTGTACTGGCAAATAGCAGTTTTAAACAGCTGTGCAATTGCATTAAATTAGTTAAGGGTACCACAGCCACAGAGCCTCAGGATAACACATATGCTCCTGTTAGTGTCAGGATTCTGCTCTGGCTCTTAATCATCAGGCTCCGCTGATTACAGAGAAGTCTTTCACGGCAACCTCTTAGCCCCTGAGTTTTTGTGCCATGCTTTCCTATCTGGGTCTTTTTGCTTTTATTGCAGGACCTACAGGACAGGTGGGGGTGCTTTGGTGCACCTGAAGTCAGACAATGCCACATAGTCATTGCCAGGTGAGCAAAACCCGGTGAGTTATTGCCAGGTAAGAAAAGAGAAGGGTGTGGATGCAAGAGCAGGCAGCGACCACACTGGTGCCAGCAGCGGCTCTGCCCTGGCTGAGGGCTCTCTGCTAGGGAGGAGCAGGGGTGGGAGAGCAAGGTTGCCTTCACAGTCGCACTGCAGAAGTAAAGAGTAATAGTTCATCCTTTATCATAGAATCACAGAATGGTTTGGGTTGGAAGGGACCTCAAAGACCATCTAGTTCCAACCCCCCCTGCCATGGGCAGGGACACCCTCCACTAGACCAGGTTGCCCAACGCCCCATCCAACCTGGCCTTGAACACTTCCAGGGAGGGGGCATCCACAACCTCTCTGGGCAACCTGTTCCAGTGCCTCACCACCCTCGCAGTGAAGAATTTCCTCCTTGTATCTAATCTAAATCGACCCTCCTTCAGATTAAAGCCATTACCCCTTGTCCTATCAGTACATCCCCTTGTAACCAGTCCCTCTCCAGCTTTCCTGTAGGCTCCCTTCAGGTACTGGAAGGCTGCTATAAGGTCTCCCTGGAGCCTTCTCTTCCCCAGGCTGAACAACCCCAACTCTCTCAGCCTGTCTTCATGGGAGAGGTGCTCCAGCCCTCTGATCATCCTTTACCTAGCATACTCCACTTTTGAGTCCCAAGATACATTATCAGCTTTTCTTAGCTATAAATAATCAGCTGCTTTGTGCTTTTTATCCAAACCAGACACAATTTGCAGAAGCAGCAGCACCAACACCCTCTTCTGCCACTTTGGTCTCACACCCAAGCACTGACCAAAGAAATACTTCTATGTTATCAGCTGGTGTGCAGCAAATCTGCTTATGTGTGCTAGTGCTTTTGTAATCCTTGCATTTCTAGTTGTGGCTGATGATTTTCTTCTTAACTTGACAGCTTTCAGGGAAAGTACCCAACTCCCAGAATAGTTCAAACTTCTGCAACTCTTTTTCCTCTAAATTTTGCCTTCCCTGGTTACCCTCCCCCAAAGCTGTACAGACATTTAGTACATCAGTTGCAGAATCATGGAGAAATAGATAATTGAATATTCACACATGCAGAAACAACACAGGCAGAATGTGGAACAATGTGGAAACAAGCGCAAAAAGAGGCGGCATCTGTTTATTGAAAATTAGAATGTAGAATAAATTAAGAGGGCAAGGTTAAAACACTTCATCTGCAGGCAGAGTTTGTAGGGGAGGAAGACTTTGCAGGAAGTTTAGCACATATGACTATATAAAGGGCTTAGTTTTATTTTTGCAAAATGGGCTGCTTTCCCCCCACCCCCCAAGGACACATTTTAAAGAGGAAAAAAAGTGTCCACATAAAGATTGGTTTTCCAATAGAGATGATTATATATAGTTGTTTCACAGTAATGCTAGAATTAAAATGCTTAAAATGTTAACTCTTGCTGTGGGGAGATTAGCCCATGTTGCAATACTTAAAGTACTGAAGAACAGAGTAAGTATTTTCAGCAATCCCCTCGATTCATGTAATGAATGTTGTACTCATTTTTCCACCAGTGCCCACACAGGTCAGTGTTGACCCTTTCTAAAATCAATGATGAATTTAGCAAACTTGAATTTTTCCTGCCTGTTTGGGTGACATTCTACAAGGGAGATCCAAGACAGCATTTGACGGACTGAAAAATGTGGTGAATTTGTTTGTGACGTGGAATTATTCTGCTGGCATTTCCCAAGGCCAGCAAAGACACCAGATTTATGAATACAGGCTCTGAGTTTTATAATTGTTTTTTTATGTTTGTTTTATACATACCTTCACGTTTTGTACATTAAGTCTACAAAAGCTTTACCATTTTAAAGCTGCTCAAGTAGACAAAAGCCATATCCTAGTCATTCATCATAAAACAAGCTTAATTATGCTAGGACATATTGACGCTGCATCAGATTTTTAATCTTCAACATAATTTTATAACCATTGCTAACAGATGGGCTGATTACACTGAATTTGAGTTTTAAGTAATAGTTAAAAATTATAAAATATGATTAAACTGAAAATAGCCATGCATACATAATTTTCAGAAGCTACTGAAGGAAGGAAAAACAGACCGCAATAAAACCTCCTCTTGTTTCCTGAGGGAAATACATTGCATTTGTGGACAGTTATCAAAGTTTCTTAAATGACTCTGTAAGCAGCGTGTCCTATTGGCAGCTCCTCTCCTGTGCAATTACAACACTCTGCAGAACCTTATTCTTTCCATAGGTCTGCAGCTCTATTCCAGCATAAAAGGAATACATTTTTCTATTTCAGAAGCTCTTTTATTGAAACAAGTGCCTTCTCTCTTTTTTTTTTTTTGCCAATGAAAATGAAAGCAAGGAATAACTTAAATTACCATGTTCCTGCTCTTTAATAACAATAACAAATGGGAAATTCTTACAAAATAGAGGGACAGCTTTGTAGGACTAATGGAAGTTGCATGTGAATTTTCAACAGAATGTGTCTTTTTTTTTTTTTTTCTTTTTTTTCCCAGTTATCATTTTAAGGTTTCAAAGGAGAGATAAGCCAGACTTCCCTCTCCCTGCCATTGTTCATGATGTGCTGGACATCTGTTTCATGTCACAAGGATGATAATGGGGCAGAGGTGATCAGTATCCTGAATTCTGGAATAGGGAAAATATAAAAATGAAATACTTTCAGCTCTCAATTCTATATATTGCAAAAATAAAAGGGCCCAGTAGTCCTCCTACCCACTTACATCCTGGAATGTCCCCTGGCCGATGAGATCGGCATAGAAAATGCTTGCAAGGCTCACGGCTGCTGTACTTCAAACAGATCTCCTGCCAACATCATTAGCATTTCTAGACGAAAGGAGATACGGGGTATGGACCATGCAAGAGGCTTGGGGGGAAAAGCAGCTTACTGAGATTTAGTATCTTGTTATTGATATATGATAATCCTGCAGAGTAATTAATTAATGTTCAAAATGGCTTAATACCACCAACTTTTCATATATAGAAGGGGAGGAGGATGTAAAAGTTTCTCTGAATGTCATTAGGAACTTTAGCTACACCCTTTTCCCAGGATCTTTTCAACCTGAATTATGGAAGGGACAAGTGCAGTAAATGTCCATCTTTGCAAGCAGCTATTTTTTAAACAACACTGTCTGGAGCAGGCAGGTGTGTGCGTGCAGCCAACACACTCACCCACAGCAGGGCTTTGGCACATTGGCTCTAACCTGACTTGAGCAGACCACGGCTGTCTCTCTCTGGCATCTTGTCTTGCACCCACCACCAGTTTGCCTTTCAGCCCTGTGCTAATAGTGAGTGTTCTGTGAGCCAACAGGCTGACAGGCAGCATCGCCTTCTGCAGCTGCACGCGTGGCCAGGTGCTGGCTGAAAAGAAGGGAAGGAAGGACAGACAGACCCAGGTAGGGTTCATGGCAGCACTGCTGCTCCAAGCCTGTGAGAGGACGCAAAAGCCTGAACAAGCTGGGTGAAAGAAGCAGAACTGCCAGTGGCATCTGTCTGCCTGAACAGCAGTGAGTCGCTGACCCCAGCAAATCCACAGTCCTCAGCCTGGCTGTAGCAAGCACCTACTTTATGGTCTGGCATGCCCCTGGAACCATGGCCTGCCTCCTCCCAGCAAACTGATTCACACAGTTGCGGCTGTCAGGGGTAGGTGACACTCAAATGGCAGGTTCTGTTGTCTTCTCTGCAGCCAGTGACAGAGCTTGTATTAATTACCAGTCTTTATTAGATGCAGAGTGAGGCTTGGTATGTATCTTTAGGAAGGTGATCTTGGGACATGCTTTTCTTCTGTTGCTGGAAATCAACTCGGGTTTGAGGCATGATTCTCTTCCTGTAATTGTCCTGTCACAGACTCACAGCTTCCCTGGGATACTTGGGACACAGCAGAAAATGGGCATCTGATCTATAATGCTTAGTGGAAAGCAGATCATCCTGCAAATGGATCAGCAGAGAAAGACAACTGCCTGGCACTGGCAGAAGCTTCCAGTAATTCATTGCCCATTACTCCTGAGAAACAAAGCCTCCAGAAACTGTAGGGCAGGGCACAGCAGTGAGGTATTTTCACCCTGCGCTCAGCAGAGGATTTCTGTTCCGATGCTCCCTGGATTTCTTCCTGTACAGTCTGACATGCCCACAGTGCAGAGAGCTGATGACCTCTCATTGAGCCTCTGGGCTTGGTATATGACTGACCAGTAATACCAGAAGTGTCTACTGGTTCCAGTTCAGGTTTAAAATGCTTACAAAGTACTCATACACACTGGCAGGAAAACTGCTGAGAAGCAAGAGGTACAAGTAAGTTTAACATTAGGGATTTGTCGAGGTGCTCAACATTACTCTTGGTTGCTGTCCAGAGTCCCTGCACATTAAGTACCTGCCGGCTCAACTCTGTGGTGATGTTTTCAGCTGCCAGCACCAAGCTCCGTGCCACCACGCTATTGCTTCCTGGCAGAACTACCAGCTGAGTTGCTTGTGCGTCCACACTTTTTGTACTCTGCACACAGGGTCCCATACAGACGCCTCAGCTCACACCTACCAATTTCAGCCTTGCACAAATGCCTGTGGAGATGAGTCTGTGGTGGACAGAGAAGAGGAAAGCTGGGCAGGGGCTGAGTTCCCTTCCTCTGACAGAGGTTAAGGATACCCCTCACCAGTAGGTGCAAGTCTTATTTTCAGCTCCCCTCTTTACCTGATTTACAGCAAGGCTCTTCACTTTGCTTAATAAACAAGAGGATAGAGGCAGACTTTGCATCTATATGCAGATGAACTGTTCCTATCAGTGGTAGCAACCAGTGTAAAAGCTTTCCAGGATCTCCTGCTCTTAAGCAGTTCTCCATGCATCGTATAAGGAAGCTAGACATTTGTACTGTTTTTTTAAACCAAACTGTTTGTATGTAAAATAATAGAGGAAGGTTTCATTTAAATAATGTTCAGGCAGCAGCTAATAAAGCATCACACACAATGCTTTTTAGTTCATGGTGGTTTTCATGTGGTGGTTTTCAAAGTCTTTTTCTATATTGTACTCAAATTCAGCACTTTTTCTTTTCTCCTGATTTTGGACTGTTGTTTTGGTGTATACTTGGTAAGTCAGTCTCAACTAGCAGTCTGCAAGCCTTCATCTCATTAATATTATCAGAACTGTCAGTCACATCTGCAACTGTCCATACCAAATAATTAGATCAAACCAGATTGCCCATTTGGCAGTGGTTGATGAATACGATGCAAAACGCTCTATTTCTGTTCGCATTAACTTTTTGACAGAGAAGAATGATAATTTCCAAACTGTTTAAATTAGTTTCTCATGCACCAGGAGCTGTTACACATTTACATAAAGCTCTGTTGCTTTTTCAGAAACTTCCAACCACTAGAGACAGCATTAAATATGTCTTTAACAACCCACTAAACATATCATTAAATATTATCACAAAATATCTGCTCTGTCCTTTAAAAGTCAAAGGTTTTACTTTCAGGAAGTAATACTACACTCAGACTTCTGTTCTGTAATCTACTGTGTGGTAGAACTCAAATTTCAAAGACATCTCTATTAATGTCTCTTGGAAAAGTTTTTTTGTTTTTCTATTTATTTATTTATTTTAAAAAGCTTTTTAGAAGCACAATCCTCTTGAGATGAATAAAACTCCTCCCAGGTACAGAAGCTTACAAGAAGCTACAATGCAAGTTCAGTAAGTCACTTTCAGAATGAAAAGAACCTCCATGTTCTGCACTATTAAGTAGCCTAAAGAGGCTTTTAGTTACTGCATTATCTGAAGTAACGATAGCCGATTTAGGGAAAAAGATTATCTAGTTCGACTTGATAAGATTACTGTAACGAAAGAGAAGCTGCTCTGAAACGATTTTAGGGATTTCTGTGGAACTATTAGACACAAAAATAATCTCTCTTTCCCAGTAATATCGTAACATTAAAATTTAAGTAACTTTCAAAGTAAGCAGCTGTTCACCAGTGTTGCCACTAGGGGCAAACTACCTCTCCCAAAGTCCAGTAAGTAGTTGCAGAAATACAGGTTATTGAGGGAAGTGAAAAATGTGAATACTACAGGCATTAATCAAAGGTACCTGAGAACTTTAGGGGGGAAAAAAAAGTAGAAAAAGTTACAGAGCTATATCTGTCCTGGAAAGATCCAAAAGATAATTCATAACACAGCAAAATATTTGGAAGATCCAACATTCCAGACAAACAGGAATAATTACTAGCCTATGATCAAATGGAATAAATTCCCCAAATGAGTATTTTCTTTAGAAGTCTGTCATCTCTTCTGTTTTCTCACACCACTTACACCTAGTCTAAGTTAAATGGATAAATAACTGTGTCGTGACTAATAACAAGATGGTGGGATCACTGTAAATTATGGGTTAAATTTAAGGACGTAGTATTGAAAAGGAAGAGGAGAGGAAATCTGAACCTACCTTTTTCTTATATTGCCCACACAGACAACAGAAGAGATTTTATGCTAGAATCTGAAAGACTTTAATGTTTTAATACAGGCAGAAGGTTAAGACAGCTACATACATTTTGTACAACACATATCCAAGCCCTTGTAACAAACGACAGCTTCATCATACTGGCGCAACTCCTAGTGAATGCACGGCATTCAACAAGTTCAGGGCTAGACGTCACAATTTTTCTCATTCTACTAAAATAATAAATTAGAAATTACAAAGTTATGATTTGCTTAAGAACGCAATGAGATTTTTCAAAAGTGCAGTGTGAAGAGGGTCAGGTCTCACTCCATGTGAATTGAGTTTTGTGAAATTACTCTGATTCTTTGAAACCCTACCTCGTACGTTGCAATACAGGCATCTGCTCATATTGACATTTTACTGTGTGATACATGTGCCATACCTTTCGATTGCCATGTAACAGTATATTGAGAGTTACCATTCAGATGCATGACAGTATTCAAATACCACAGAAATGATTACAATACCTAACTTGGGGGGAAAAAAACACAAAAAATTGAGAAATATATTGCCATTGTAAAGATAAAGAACTTGGCTGGTATGTCGTAGACTGTAGTTTTAGGTATCAACAGTGTCAGAACATTCAAGAGGAAAGGATTAATCACCAGCGCACTGCTAACCTGTCTCATTTTCCAGTTTTTGTATCTCATTTTGTCCAGCCTCTGCGAGGTAAGATAAGAGTCTTTTATATGCTTCTCTGTTGAAAAAACAAGAGAATGTAACATGTTACTTAAACAATCTCACACATCCTAGGAGTAAAAGCATGGAATTCCCAAACACATTGTTCACACCTTGGGATATTAAAAGACAGTAACTCCCCCTGCTCCCCCTTTATTCAACTGCTTTGTTTGCTGTGAATTTTTAGCATGGCCAGGTTGGAAGAAGAATAAGGATTGCATGGTCTATGGCTACAAGTGTAGTGAAGATGCTTAGAAGTCTACTTGCTTAGCAAACTGCTGTGAAATAGATTTTTTTTTTTTCTTTTAAAATGTGGAGTTCCCAAGGCTTAGATGAGATTGGCATTCAGACTTCATCATGTTTGCTACCTGATCTCTGCTTAAGAAATCTCTCGGTGACTCACGCTACGGCACGCTGACGTGAGCCACTGGCACCAGGGTGCAGACCAGCCCTGGCACAGATTTAGGTCATCATCCTCAACAAAGGGCAACAACCATTTTAAAATAAACCTGGAATTCAGAAGGGGACTGTCACTCAAGTGGGTTTTTCAGAAGAGTGCCTATGTGTGTTGGTGAGACTTTTCACCTTCAGTTCATTCTAATACTCTCCAACCTAGACAACATAATTACTGTTAAAGTATTACCTGTGCCATTTAGGTCTATTCTAATTAAGGATTTTTTTCATGAAATACTAACTTCAGCAAACAAAACTGCAGTTTTCATACTAGTTCCTTGCAATAACAACAGTGGACATCGCCAGTATAAGCATCTAATGCAAGTTCTGAACTTTGCTTCTTTTATATAGATGGGTTTGCACTTTAATGTCTACAATGATTGCACAGACTATGTTAACATTACTTAGTGGCTAGGACTGAAGAGGGAAAATCAGTTATTACTGTTCTTACAATAAAATGTTCATAGGTCACCTTAGACTGCTGGGGAACGGAGCACATTCTAAATACAAATTATTAATACAAAACAACAAAACATCTTTTTTAATATATTGTAGGTAAAGGGATGAATTTTACCTTATTAACAGTATAAACGAAAATGAAAGTTGGCTATCAATACATTATCAAAAGCAGGTAGTATGCAGAGGCAACCCAGCTTCACATAAATTCTACTGGAGTCTGTAGCCCTAGCGTCAAAGCATCTCTGGAAATCTTTAGCAAATACAGATGGCTTAAAACCATGAAAGGCCTGAGCAGAGGAAGATTTCTGGCTGAACACACTTAAAAATCACTCAGTTTTGAGTGTCTGCACTGCTGCCTAGCATTGCTTGCTTTCAAGAGAATAAACCTGTACTGCTCATTGTCAAAACCCAATATTAAATACAAAACAAACCTCTGTGCAGCATTTCTTCCAAGACCTTGTTTGTGCTCCGAATCCTTCAGAGACTGTGTGATTGTGGGAATCAGGCTGGTAACTAACGTCTGATCCAAGACTGCCACCGTTTCTAGTGTGCTGAAAACCCGGTGATCATATACGGCAGTATAGTCCTGGATAAACTGCCTGAGGGGGACACAAAGGCATTTAATGCAAGGTCAAAACTGGATGCAGAGAACATGCCAAGAACAACTGAAGAGTCTAATCAGAACAAGCAATCTGGCTGCATGGCAATTTTCATATTGTTACACTGATACAGTCTACACGGAGTACTTTCTTTAAATGAAGCTTTTGAAGGCTAATGCTAAAAATCCCACCCCTTTATTTTTGAGCAAATTAGCAGAATCCGCTGTTGTTTCACCAGGGCTGACTTGTTCCAGAGCACTTTACTTTGTAATGCATCTGAAAGCAAAACTAAAACATGTATTTATTATTTACTAAAAAATAACAATAATAAAGACTGCCAACAAAACAAGAGATCTAGATTCACACCTGCAGAAATAATGCTGGCATGTCTTATAAAGCTCCACTGGATCTTAAGCAGGGCAGTCCACGGATGGAAGTGCGCCCATGTGTCTTCCTGAGGGTTTGAGGTCCTTCAAGATCACAGATTACATTCAGACCAGAAGTAACACCCAAGGGATGACACATCCCGTGAAAGTGATGTATCATGTACAGACTGGCATGCCCACAAACATCCATTCTTATTTCAGTGAGTCTCTCTCGAGCTTTCATCTGGACACGACCCAGTACGGCATCCGTGCTTAGGTTTGCAAAATGTCATCGGATCTCAGCCCATGCAGCTCTTCTACTGTATCCATGTGAGAAATAGGATTCATTTTACAGAGGTATGGGATAATTACAATTTACATTATAATCTATTATTTATTTGGTGCAAAATCAAATCAATAAAAAATAAAAGCTAAGCTCGTTATATGAGGATTTGATCTCCATTATATGCACTTCAAATTAGGCACACGTCTTTGACAGCACCTAACATTGACCGTCACCATCCATGAAGAGTTTTTTCTATTGCAGCAGCAAGATACCTCTATTATATACCTTTCAAAACAGTATTTGATTCATCAAAAAGCAGGATCTTTCCTGCTTTCTATGTTTCTCTCTTTTTTGTTCTGGCTTTTTGGCCAAGCTATGTTTAAAACCAGTGCCAAAAGTACCATTATTTAAATACCATAAACAAGTGACAATGCAGTATGTTAAGGATAATTAGTTATTTTAAAAAACATGTTTGTTGTCAATTGGCTTGCCATAGCTTCACTGCCAATTGGCATGTTTTCTGGTTACCTAAACACAGAAGTCAGCTGGGTGGCACGTTCTCTTCCTGACCCTGCTTGGCAGCCTTCTACCATGTACTGTACAATGTCTGTGGAGAATTTTTTAACTGTAAAAAAAAAAAAAATATCACAAGATTCACACAGAGCTCTTGAACTGACCATGTGGAGAATGTCTTTCATGAAGACTAAAATTTTTAAATTAGGAAAAAAAAAATTGTTTTATCTTACTTTCATGGAAGGGAAATGACTGTGAGAGCAGTTAGTTTGGCTATAAAGAACAGAATGAATCACAGATTTATCCAAAGTCTTATTTTCACCACCATTATCCTTTAAACATATAGATTTTTAAGTACACTATGGTCATCTTTAAGTCAAAGCAGAGACACACTTAGTGGAAATAGAGATTTTATTTACATTTAAGTTCTGTATGTATTCTTTAATCATTCCTATTTGAATTAAGAAAAGCAGTCGTGGCATTATATCCTGCCCAAAGCTATACAGATGTACTCCTTACTTTCAATGGTGGGTATTGTTCTGGTTTTAGGGAGGGGAAAAAAACCCCACAAAACCCCACTATTTTCTTCCCCTTAACTGTTTCCAAATAAATATTCGAGTTGTAAGATACAGCTCTTCCTTTATAAAGGTGGAACTGGGCTGCAAGGACTCTTCTTTAAGCGTGTGGTGGAGCCCTGCCTAGGGTCAGACAGCGAGCTGGTGGCTACAGCAGCAGCAGATGTTCGGCTCATTCTGCTCCACAGCACATTGCAAAGTAGGTGCTTCCAGCCTCAGACAGGTGTGGCTGTGATGGCAGAAGGGGGAAGAAAGGTGTGCGATGATTCAGCTGATTTTCTAGGCATATCTTATCCTGGAAACTTTTATAGACCAGAATCAAAAAGTACTTTATTAGACAAAATTCTCAGGAGAAGTCAGAGGTGAATCCCCATTTTGCTTAATTTTGCCTCTACTGGCAGCAAGAAGTGGAAATTTTGAGCTTACGCACACACGCACATTCATTATACAACTGTGGGGTGAACAGTGCTTCATTTTTTAAGAAGCTAAAAATAAAGAAGTTCTCGCTACCAAACAAAGCATGCTAAAAGAAGAAAGAAGACTCAAAAATGCCTTCAGAGCACAACATGCTACTTTAATCCATTTATAACGCCTCTATGGGGAGAACATACGCTAGTCTTATTTGGTCTCAAACCTTTAGGTGCAAGAAAACTTCCACAGTTAGAGAGTCTGGGAGAAATGAGATGGGAAGGATGGGGAGAAAGGAAATGCTCTTCAGATTCCGGAGAAGTTGATCATTAGTTCATTAGAGAGCAAAACAAGGGAAGACTTCTCTGCCTCTTGGAGACATAAGTCCCACACCAGTTAATGAAAAAAGAAAGCTTGTCCAGTTTATCTGGCCAAAGTACCTCATTCACCTCATCTAAGAGTCTGAAATAATGGAATGAAAGATGCTCAGCAGTGCGAAAAAAATCTTACAGAGATGTATTTAAAGCAAACAAGTGGCTCACCTTGTAGCTCATTAACCAATACCAAGCATTTCAACACAGCTGGGAGGACTAAGTCAATGTCACATAGTTCAGTGCTCTGGGTTCTCTGAAGCACTTCAAGAATGAAAGCAAGAACCGAGGCCAAGCGAGGAGGTGGAGCGTTACCTTTGAACTGCATGTAGTTTTCACTGGGAAGACAAAGAAAACCAAACCAGAGTCTATAATTTGGTTTTTTTCCATTCAATGCAAGCACCATACACCTTAAAATAACTGTGATATTTCAGCAGGAGGCCTATTACATAGATTTCTATCTTTATCTAGGCTCAACTAATGGCTCCTATTTGTCTTAGTCTTAGAAAAGACTCCCAATTTATCTGAGGACAGTGATGCCTTCTGACTCTTCTGTTGAGAGGGAAGTGAGAAATAACAGTACCATAATTCTAGCTAAAAAGCCAGGTGTGACTATAAAAATTAAAATACAAAGGCAGTTTCATAAAATAATCAAATAAAGGGAGGAGTCACGATTCTAAGACCCTAAACCAACATCCAAAATACAACTGTTGTTCAACTGCTTTATTTAGCTTTATGTGCTTTTGTCAACTCACAATCCAACTTGTGGTAACAGCTCTGCTGTTATACTGGAATCGTTATTTTATTTTTGTCCACAGTATGTTGTAACGGGACAGCCAATCTCTGCTTTTGCTCCATCAAAATTAACGCAGTCGTCTCCAGCAAAAAATTTGTCACAACGATAAAAAGTGACCTGTCAATTTGCAACAAGAGCAGACTTTGCCATCACACACATTGAGTGTTCAAATTTGAACATCTTGATTTGTTATTTTTCCACAAAAGGATATAACAATCGGAACTACTGTTGGTTGGACATTACAAACTACTTTACTGAAATCTGAAGACAATAAGTTTAAATTGAAGCATTCAGGAAAGAAGGAGTGCAGGTAAAAAGAACACAGCATTTATTTATCAGTTAGCAAGAACACTCCCAGAACCTTCAAAATAACTTTTTAGGTATTTAATAATAGGTACTATCAGTTACCCAAACAAGGCACGCATGTTTACTCAGCCATGCATCAATTAAAAACCACTGTCCTTTGTAAAACTTACTAAGGCGTGCTTCTACAACTTTGAAAACTTTCAGAGATCCAAGTATTTCATTGCACAGCTTCAAAGCACTGCTACAACTTGGCAAATCAAAGTTGTAATGCTTCTGTATTTTTTGTATCGTATGGTTTAATGTTAGCAACTCTGAAATCTTCGATGCCATTAATTTACTATGAAAATTTCACACAAATTTTTTGGGGGGTCATCTTCCACCAAAACGGTTCTCTGACCTGGGTAATACACTTCTGATCATGTGGTTCCGTTTCCTCCCCGCAGCAGCAAGATATTCGCTAGCTTTCATATGGCAAAATGGCTAGCGAACTCTATACAAATAACTTCATTAAGATGACAAAGTTTGAGTATTCATAAGTTAAAAACATGTCAGAACTAAGATTATGAAATCTTAATTCACTCCCCACGTGTCTTAATTCGCACCCCCCACGTTTTCCATCTCCCCGGGTAGCTGGAACACCTACGTACACCCCGACACTTCCAGAGCAACCAGGCCTCCCGTGCACAGGTAACTGTGGCAACTGTAAGCACAACTGTGTCCCTAAATACAGCCTGAGACACGAACATATGACAATGTATATTGGAGCGCAATTTGATGCACGTTGTCCTTCCTTTGCTCCCTGCCCAGCAACTTACAGGTTCTTCCCACAGCCAAACTGTCAGTTAACTGAGAAGAAAATAGTGGCATTCCCTTTCTCGTTAGCTATTTGTGAACTTTGTGATGGTTTTTTACTTCACGGGTCCTTACTTTATGACATGCAGAGTGGTCTTCCGTAGACGGAGCATCTGGGGGGCTGTAATGGAACTGCATAAAGCACTCAGCATAGGATGTTGTCCGGCTCCAAGCGCAGTCGGAGAAGAAGGGAGAAATCGTCCAAAATACTGTTGAATAATGCTACCAAGCAGTTGATTTAAATAGGCACCTTGTGTTTGGGACTGACAACATATAAAGGACAGGCCCTGTAGAAAAAAATTTTAGAAAGTGAGAAATTGAATTTTTAACAATACTTTGGAATAAATCTTTAACAACCGTATGCTAAATACTCGCTACACGCTGTGTAAACTGCTGCACACAGAGTCGCTACGGCATGACACAAGCGTCACTAATTTGCTGCAGATATGATGGTCTACAAATGAAAACAGAGCCAGGGCAAGGCTTGCAAAGGAGAGAGAAATCTTCTACTAGACTTATTAATATACTGGAAGATAAGCTTTGGGACATGCACGCTCCCCTTCAAATTTCAAATAAAACCTTGGCATTTCAGACCTGAGAAAGTGTTTCTGTGCCCAAGACCTCCTAGTGTCTTTTTCAACTCTGTATGTGGTCTAACAAAGTATATTAGTCCAGTAAGATTGATGAAGGGAGAGAGAGAATACCTCATCTGTTTGTAAAGCAGCATGTGAAATTTTTGTATGAATGATATAGCAGAAAAATAAGCACTTAGAATCACAGTCTGGCAAAAAAAATTTTGCTCATAGTTTGAACAAATTAAGGTAAATTAGACACCATTTATAAGGTATTTGGAGCAGGATTTTTTTGTTGTTTGTTTGGTTTGGTTTTTAAATCTGTTTAAGATAAGGCTAAAACTGCTGTGATTTATCCAATACAAGCTACATTGATCCAAAGAAAAATCTGTAATGAAAGCACTTGCCCAGAAAGTGCCTCTCTGAACACTACCCATAGTTACACAACATAGACATGGTACATCTCTGAAAAAAGATTATTCTTCTTGCTGGTAGAAGTTGCTGTGAGAGAAAGTTAAGAGTTTCCTTCCCCTTCCTTTGATTACTGAATGGAAGAACAAATCACTAAGGAAAAAAAATAAATAAAGCCAAGTGATCTCCTATCACAAGGGTCACAGACAGCGGCACAAACAGAAGCCTCTTGAGAATTCAGTTTTCACAACAGTTCTGTCCAACAAGAATAATGGCGTAAAAAAAGTTCAAGCACAGAGTTCCCCAGACAGCAGCTTCAACAGGACTTCAAACTTCCATTAGCACTGCAGTCCAGACTCCAGTTTTGGTAGGAGGAGTATCTGCCTCGATGGTTGCTGAGGTCAGCTGATCCCCCTAATATATGAATGAATAGTTCAAGACAAGCTGCTTTTGTTCCCAGCTACCAACAAAGAGTATTTCTGGTGCTTTTTGCATAGGAGCCCCTCCCCTAAAAAGATTTTCATCTATACCTGCCTGTGTGAACATGACAGAACAATTCTTTCAGAAAAAAAAGCAGTATGAGACACAGCTGAGGGTCGTCTTGGCACTTTCTTGAAATGGGGAGTTCCCACTTTTGGTTCCACAGTGAACAAATACAGGAAACATGAGATTTCAAGGAGTGAGGTGCTTCAGGACCTGCCTGAAGACTTGCTGTAGGTGGCCCTCTTGAACACAGACATGTTTGGTTAGGGTTTAACTTCACGTGCTTCTAGACCTCCTTGGTAATTTTGGTAAGTGCCAATGATAAAACCCACGCTTCCTGAACTGGGGCTTTGAGAAACAGTTCAGATTCTCTCCTCCCTTTGTGTACATCCAACAAAATTTTGTAGGAAAAAGCAGCTGCTGCTATATCAGAATTCTTAAAAGTACTGTTGGCAAGTAGCAGACGCAGAGAGACTGTTACAGATGACAGATTATTTCATATACAAGCTTGCAAATTTGGTGTTTTCAGTAAGATGTTGCAGCAAGCATAAAGAAGAGTTGCGTGTGCTTTCGGTATTACAGCTCTTACAAAAAGATGGAAAATATTCCGTAATCCCAAAATCAGAGCTGGCACTCTTAAGACTCTAGACTGTTTTGATGCTGAAAAAAAAAAAACCCAACCAAAACCAACCCACCTGTGAGAAAGTGTATTAATCTATCTGCTAAAAGGGACACAACTATCATCACAACCTTACAGAGGACAACTGTAGGAATACCTAAAGAACATAACACCTGTGAAGAACTAACAATAATTACTATAATGAGACAGTGCTTCAAACTGAGGATCAACAAATGCTACATAGTGTCAAGAAAAGAAGAAATCAGTTATTATTAAATAATAAGAGTTACTGTTTTTAAGAAATGATCCTAAAGAGACTTAAGAGGTGTGATAAAAAGCAAAAATTATTAGAATTTAGATATCTGAAGGAACACGGGCTAATTTTTGCAGATCTTCTAATAGGTTATTTTTGAAGATGGATCCACAAACCTAGCCTGATCCTTCATATAAGCATTTTCATTTTCTGAGTTGAAGTAAACTGATTCTAATTTTTTGATGTGTGGGGTGGGGAGAGATGTAATCTGAAAAAGAGGGAAAGGATTAAATAAAAAAAAAGCCAAAGCAACAACACCCTATCAAGAACATTACTGAAAGATACTCTTCTTGACTAGAGAGGAAAAAAAGGACGTAAGTTAACTAGTGATTTTTTTCTTTAGTTATCTGATGAGGATATAGAGAGCTCTAGAAACTCTGTAAGGACAGCTGTTAGCTCAAGAAGCATTTAGAAAGACAGAAAATGCCTTTTTTCTGTAACCAAATGTTTTCTTTAGAAAGGATTCTAGGTTCCTTTTTGGTGAGTCAGGCAGAGATGCTGCCTCTCAAAAAAAGTATAATTTTAAAACCATGTAGCAATACCAAAATTCTCTTTTCAATAAGGAGGATCTTCATCATTTTTCCTAATGAAAATTACAAGATTAGCACCAACAGCTTCCAAGATACAAATTCTTATATCCAGTGAGAAAATAGCGAGAAAAATCAGCTTCCATTTTATTGGAAGGCAGAAAAATACCTCCAAACAAAAGCCCATTCTCTTCCACATAGTAGAAAAATCCATGAAAAAGTCCTCACATGGGAAGGGCACATCTACAGCATCAAAGCTCTTCAAGGAAGAATCGTCACGCCTTTGACCCTGAGGCTTCTACTGTTCCCTAAAAGTTTGCAGAGAAGAACGTGGATTTCTCTTCTGGACATGAAGGTCCATTGACTTTAGCTCAACATTGCATTCTTTATTTTGGACTCTTCTTTTTCTTGCATAAGTGCAGGGAGCAACAGACCTGCACAAGGTCTGACAACGTCATATCCCAAGAGGCACAAGGGATAAATTACCAACACTGCACAATAGCTGCAAATCCCTCAGTACAATGGCAAAATATCCTAGGATATGCTAGGCCAAGGATGTGATTACAAGGAAATCACACAGAACTTTCTTCTTTTATATCCTACCAGTAATTAACAGAGATGAATGAAGCTACTGTTCATATGAGAGAGAAAAGAAAACCATGCTACTGGACTGCAACTCAGGACCAGAGATCTGAAATCAATCACATCACACCCCTAGGACAATCCCTACAAAGCAGATGGACTTTAAAGGGTTGACAGAGCCACCCTCTTTTTCTTAACTATGTTCTTTAGCCATCTTCTGAGGTTAAAAAACCCCAGAAAACCTAAGACATTTTAAGGGGAGCAGAGGGGCATGACAACATCTGCTCCTCATTTTAGCAGAAAGGCAACTGATTCCTGCACGCGTTCACTGCAGGAACCTTTTGTGACCAGAGCTGCCTCTTTCTTCTGATTTATCCATATATCTGTAAATCACCTGCGGAGAGCGAAGAACCGATTAGTATGGATTACTGGAACTATTCAGTGCAGAAATGCCAAGCTACCTAATGATGACTTACAATATCAGTCCTGCTGTTGGAATAAATCTGCTGTTCACCAATTAATGTTGTACATTTCCTATTAAACACATACTATAATTCACAAAACGTATTAATAAGCTTGCTCAAATATCGGACCACAGATGTGGCTCACAGGAGGGCTTTTAAGGTCTGATCTCTGACAAATGCTGAGCCTGCACAGGCCCACTAAAATCACTGGAAAATGTATGTGCCAAGCACTACTTAGAATTAAGCTCTTTCTCCACTCTCTTGTATTTAGATAGAAATCAACTATCTTCTGTGTTTGGACAGGATTAACGCTGATAAATCAAGCAGGGTATCTCACCTTTCCCATCATTATGTGTATTATGCTTATTCCATGCACCTACACTGTATTCTGCAAGATATATTTAACCTAGTATTTCTTCTCTAAAATAAGTTCTGTACGCTGCCTCAATTCTTTCCCATGTTACTGGTACACATGTACCAAAATTCCTCCAAATCGTTCTCCAAGAAATCCATCCAAGAGCAATCTCAACTGCTCTCAAATTTCCTGCGGGAAGCTTCAGCGATCCACGATCCCACAAATCAACTCAACTTCTTTTTAAAATGGCAAAATATCTAATGTTAGATTTTACATGCCTCACTATCTCATAATTAAGAACAGTTCCATCAAATTATAAAACGGCTGTTCATTCATGTTCTTGATGCTTTACTTTCTGAAGTCCATCATTCAAACAACTCCGAGGACAATTTTGATATCATATCCCAACAAAATCCTTCTTAGGTCATCAAGTATTATCAAAACAGATGATGCATAGTAAAAGAAATAATATCCAGACAGTAACCCTTTAGGCAAGAAAAAAATACTAGTTTAAAAGTTGCTAGAGCTGACCTATTTTGACAAGGCAGAATCAGTGACTGAGTGTGAAGGAAACTTCTAGATAAGTTCAATGTATAGTGGAGAACAGATCAATTGCCCAATCACTGATGTAAAGCACAGCTGTATAGCCAAAATTTATATATACAGTAAACACAAACATAACAACTAAATACGGTCAGTCTAAACTGAGGAGAGAAATGCAATGTCTCATCTTAATTAGCGCATTTGACATTTATTTGTGCTTGTGTAAAATTAAACAAAACCTGTAATTTTGATCTATTAAAAATAAATCTGTAGGTTTGGGGGGATAGTGAGTGAGGGTGGGATAGTCATCAGTTTTGATGAATTGTGAACTATGCTTTGGGGAGAGAAGAAGGAGCTTCGTACGTTGCCCTAAAAGATGAAAATTTGGCGTCTGCCATTTTAGGGTGACGAACAAAGGCAATGCCCTCTCTTAGACAGCACAGTGACAACAACATTGTTCTTGTTTTTAAGCCTGCTGCCCAAATTCTGGGGCCAGCTGTATTACCCTTACACAGAGTGTGACTGTTCAGGGACTCTTATTCTATGCAATTCAGAAATTCTACAGGATTTCCTAAGACTGCTGCATCAATGAATGTGTGAAATTACCTGCTACCAAGACTGATTTCAAACCCTCTTCAAAACCCACATAAAAGGATCAAATAAACTACATTAAGAACAGATTTGAAAAGCTCTGGAAAGAGGGAAATTTTGCAAACTAGTTAAGTTTTGTGAGATCTAAGAAGGTTTTTCTGGACAAAGAAGGGGGAGCCCACACTGAAGGAGCTGAAGAAGGAGCATTCAGAACAAAAAAAGAAGAGAAGATTGAGATGGAGCCTGGAACTTTTCCGAAGATTGGACAAAAAAGAAAAAAAAAAAAAAGAATTGAAAAGACCTCTGAGTAGAAATGCTACTCAAGGGCTTTTATGCTTTGACTATGAATAAAGAATTTGCATGTACAAGAAGATATTTTGCACGGTCTCCAAACTCCTGTTTCTTTGTTTTCATGTAACTGCCAAAAGATTAAGTTGTAAGCTACATTGCTAACAGGGACAGATCTACACAACAATGTCTGTCTAACATGAGGGTGAATTAAGGCTCCTGCACTAAAATACCACTGCTCCACCTCCCGGGATGGGCACCAGACATAGGGCAGCCCCCCATGGAGAGCCTATCACACCTCACCAGCAGCTTCAGTTAGTCAAGGTGGGGCTACTGCCAAAGGACACCCTTTGTCTGTCCTCCCACCACGTTTACATGCTTTCCTTCCTGCATATACTGTTCTATCACTCTTCCATATGCTCATTTGGGGTTTTGCTTGTTTGTTTGTTTTGTGGGGCTAGTTACTAGTTGGATCAGCTCACAAATCACCCCACATTCACAGAATCATTAAAGCAAATTAAATGGGAAGGCCCATGGGTGTGAAAAGGAATGAATTTAGCCTTAAGCCAACTGTGCAATGAGAACTGGAGAAGTCAGAGAGTGCCTAGAATCCATTCAATCTCAAAGGAGCTCAGACACAGACCTAAGAGAGTTATTTTTTTTTCTAAAACTGATATTGAAATATTTTCATTTTGAGTTGATCCCAAATCGGAATTTTTCCACTTTCCCAAATAAAGGGGAAGGAAATATTTTGAAATTAATGAAGCAGTTTTAAGCACTTAAAAATGCTGGAACTTTGTAAATACAATCAACAAAATGTAGAAGTTCCATACCGAAATAGGAAAAATAACTCTCCTCTTTGTCTTCTCTCCCCAGAAGTGTTGGTGAAAGTAAAGAATTACTGGTTTTCTAGAAGCAGCATTTGTCTAAAATAAACTATTTGGTCAATAAGATCATCTATCTTTGCCAGAAAGCATGCAGACTACGCAGCAGAGTGCTGAAGAGTAGGACAGTGAGGTCAGGAAGGCAGAGACTGACAAAACAGGAAACAAGGGTTCACAACGCTTGGACTTCAAAACCAACTTGAGTGGCTTCATCTTAAAACTACATCCGTACGTGCAGACTACAGAGAAACAGTGCTCTCTGACTAAAATACTAAATTAGGAAGCAGACAGTCACACTCTGTGGTAATATCAGCGTCCAGATGGTCTTACACGTATATAGCTTCTGAAAATACCTACGGAGCAGCAAAGCAAGTCATATTCTGCACATCATTATATAATCACATTCACTTCCACACGACATGCCATCGATCACAATGCAACTTTTGAAAGACGGAATAAATCCGAGGGATGTTTATAATGTTACCACTGCAATGTTTCACAATACAATCCTGTAAAGTAATCAGTTAAGACTGCAATCAAAATGAAGACTAAGAGGGGAGGGCAAAACGCAAGCAAAAAAAGACCCAAGGATTTACAAGAAAAAACACATCGACTTATTTATTCTAAAAATATATCCTTTTCTCTTCCTCACCTGCAGGAATTAGTCTCTTTCTACAGCATCACCAAGCCTTACAGAGTTTCAAGAATGATAGGTAAGCTGAGGGAAGAATAGGAGGAATAATGGGCAAGAAGGCTTTAGTCATGTAAGCGTAAGCAGCAGGAATTTGATTCAGCAAACAGCATTCTCAAACTACCAAGATAAAACAGTGCCATGATACGCAGAGGATTGTCTTTTGTTCCTAAGAGCAATGAAAAAAAAAAAAAAAAAGAGTGGCTCATCTTTAATTATCTACGGTTAGCCAAGTCAAGGATGATTTAAAACATTTGTTTGCTCTGTCATCTCAACAAGTGTCTTGCTACATATTACGATTATTTGATCCACTGTTTCAGAAATCTCTGACATCAGAGACCAGAGTAAACAGCAGGTTGGCTAAAAGCTTCTCTATATACAGCGATTAGACTAGCAGCTCTGGAGCGCAGCACAGCATAGCTGCATGCAATGAGAGGGAAGCCAATGGGGTGGCATTTTTCCTTCCACTTCCACGAGAAGAAAAAAAACCTCCTCTTGCTGCTTTAAATTCAGTCAACAGTTGTTTTGATTAGGGAAAAAGAAAACATCCTCTGCAATATGAATCTTTTCCTGAAGATATGTTTGTCTGCTGATAATAGAGTTCAGATATTTACCTGAAGATAAAGAGGTAGGCTTTCCTGAATGGCAGACAGCAAAGCTGCAGGCAGTTCTTTGTCCTGCTGGAGCACAGAGTGCGGCAGCAGCAAGCAATCCACAATGCGGAACAGGAGTTGCTGTGCTTTGGAAGTAGCCAGTATCGGTGCCCAGAACTTTACCAGACATCCTGTTGGAAAAAAAAAAAAAAAAGTAAAAAAAAAAAATCAAGAAATCTCAAAGCAATTTACAGTCGGGGGAAAAAAAAAAAGGCTAAAGAGGCAATTGTGTTAAATTAAATAATCGAAGAGTAGCAGCAGCAACTGAAATGTCTCACTCCCATGTACTCATTCCATGGTATCCCCTTAGAAAAAGCGCAGTCAAGACAAATCAAAGTCCATTTACAGTTCTGCAAAATGAAAGTATTAAAATGATGCAATATGTTACAATTACAAGTTTTTAGGGAAGTGAAGCTGCTTTAGGAAAAGTACAGTAACGCTAAAGAAAAGACAATTTCTCACATCCCTGCAGCAAAATTAACTAAACTTGATACATAACGCTATTGGAATCAGCACACATGCACATAAACACGTACCTTACTGTGTGCATTCACTACATTTCACAGAGAGATACTTCCTTTGCCTTCCATTCACATTTGTCTCACACCAGTTGTGGCCAGACCAGCAACTACTAACACAGTGATTTAAATCTTTCAAATTGTATTTAATGCACCTAATTTGGCAGATTAAAAAGAATGTGGGGCAGCCAGCTCCATTAAACCAGCATGGTCTCTCTGCTCTCAGTCCACAAAACAAGAGCCTCAGAGAACACCTTTCTTGTTTTCAACACATTAACGTAGCACTTGTGCAGCTTTGAGCCAGTTTTAACATCTTGCTTTTGAGTTGGAGAAAAAAAAAAAAAGGTAAAAAGGTGTTGATGTGTAAATACTCTTTGAGAAACATCCTTACTGCAGGTGAGGTGCAATTTTTCATGAGAAAATAACTCTATACTCACCAGTGTTAATACCCAAAATACAGATTAAATAAACCAAGATTCCGATGTAGCAGTTCCCACAGACATTCTTAAGTTTGTATTTAATTAGAAGCAAGAAGTTTGCTGGGTTGAAAGTACAGGAATTTCTCAAGAAAATATGTTTAAGACTTTGAAAATAATGAAAGATCAAAAGTAGGCTGTTACAAGATATTATTAATCTATAAAAGTCATCCATTACCATCTCTAAAAGCAACGCAAAACAGCATTAATCTTGTGGAGTGAAAGAAAACACAATGATCAATCACTTAACAATACTTCTAATAATGTTGCCTAAGCTTCCTGTTTTGAAAGAAACATGCTCATTCCAGCTAAAAGTACTCCTTCTATTATCGCTGCTGTGATGTATGGGACAGTAGAAGACACAATCTGACCACAGACAAGAGGTGTTTAGATTTGTTAAGTTTCTTGCTTTGTCCTTATAATTTAACAAGTCCACAGAATGTGAAGTGATTGAAATACACTTAAATTTTTTTTTTCTTTTAAACCCCTTTTATGTTTTCTTAACTAAAAAGAAAGGACAGTTTCTTGCACACACCAGCATGACTGAAGATTAATCATTTCCTACTGCAAAGAACTTAAAAGAAAATATCAATTTAAAATTACTTTACAAGGCTCCAACCCAACATCTGGATATCTAAAATCATTTAATTTGACATGTGTCTTGTATATCAAAATATGCAGATCTTGTAATAGAAAAGTAAAGTATTTCACAAAACTCAAATTCCACTACATTAGATGCACCTTTTGCATCGTGGTCATGCTTTTCACTGTACTCCTTATAGTCATGATGTACACTGCATGTACATGCTAATCATTACCTCTGCCTTTAAGATACATAAGGTTTACTCTATTTTTAAAGGTAAGTGGGGCAGACTGGCACACTCATTCATAATAAACAAAAAATAATTTTCCATCCTATCAGTAGTTGCACACTTTAAAGAACAAATGCTAGAATTGAAGCTTTAATAAAGCACAGAGTGTACGTAAGAGGAGCAGCTCTAAAAGGAAGTTACATTCCTAAGCCAACCTCCCCACTATCGTAACTCCAGCAAACATGATGTAGCATGTCATAACATTCCTTCACTGGCTTGTCACTGTTTCTGGTTTTGTTTCGGTAAAACAGGTGATTTTCAATGGTAAAAGACATGAAAACATCTTACTTTTGAAAACACTGATTTGCAGGGGTAATTAAAAAAAAAATACAAGGAAGTTAGGCATCAGCATAAAAATCAAAGAAAATCAGTGGAAGAAAATTAAATATCTAACTATAATATCTTGGTAACTTTGCTTTTTTAAACCATTAAGATGGACAGTAGAGAGGAAAAAAAGTATTAAAAAAAATAATTCACACTTTACCGATTCCTTAAAACTATTTTCTAAAAGAAAAGAGGTTGCAAAATAATTACCTATGATCCAATATGTAAGCTGCAGACCTTCTGGAGGTCCTTTCACCTTCAGATAAGGTTTTACATACTTTAATACATCACCTAAATACTCCAGAGTCTTTGCTACCATGGCAGATTTTTCAGGGAGTGTTTGAAGGCCACTGTAAGCTCTACCAACAGCCTGAGAAAACAGAAACATTGAAATAAATATAAACTTACTAAGTGTCTTAGGACCTTTGTGTGAGTAATTTCTTTTCATACACCAAACAAAATCCGATACATAATTCCTTTTCTCTAAAATTGTCCTATGAAGCTAACAGAGAGATGTACAGTACCTTAATGAATTGAACAAGAGCGTTTTTAGGGTCTTGCTTGAAAACTGACTCTTCGACATGAGCCTTTGCAAGAATGTTTTCTACTTCTGAGAGTCTAAAAATCAGTCTTGTCATTTCAGTCAGCTGCTCCATATAGGCTTTTGCTGTTTGTAATGAGAGAGCACAGCAGTAAACATAGTATACAGTTACACTTTTCGATTTACTTTAGTCACAAAATCATAAAACAAAACATGATTTTAAAACATCTAAAATACAAGGATTCCACAACCGACTGCATCTCTCTAGACAAAGAACGTGTGTCTAAACCAGTTATGTTTCCAATACAAACATATGAGAATGAAGACTATTAAGTATGGATAACCAAGTCTTTCATTTTACTGATGGTTTTCTTCAAAATCTACAAAATGTGTAATGAAAAATAGTCGCTAGAAGATGTGTTCTACAAATAATTAGAACTGCAGTGTTTTATAGAAGTGATGAAGTTTTGCTCTACGAAAGCAAAATATCCAATATAAGAAAGGGAAGAATTATTTACAACTCTTTTTTTTTCCTTTTTTTTTTTTTTTTTTTATTTATTTAAGGGCATTCACAGCATGATTTCTGACTATTTACTTGAGGTTTTTACTTTTTTCAGAGCAGTTTCTCCATGGGGGAAAAATAGCTTGTCTCCTTGGGAGCAAGTTTTTGTTCTTTGCTTCCAAGGAAACAAGCTCTTTTATCTTTGTTTGTGATAAATTTGTCATATGCAGAGCAGGCAAACTATCAATAAATAGCACAAGCAGCGTAAAGAAACACATTTTGTAATTAGGTAAAAGTAAAGGAATACAAACAAAAATACATTTTGTAATTAGCTGAAAATGTTTGCCAGTTTTGCAATATAGAATCGTTACTGCAAACATTAGGGAAATGTGAACACTTACCAACTGTTCGCTCAGCATCTGTCTTGGCCAGCATACCAGTCGGTTGATCTATGAACATTTGCAAAATGCAGCGAAACCAAGAACGTACTGTCAAAGCTTCATAGGAAGTATATCCCATACTAGAAAAAGCTTCACACAGTGCACTGTACAGGTGGAAGAGGAAGAAACAGGTAAAAAGATCAAATAAAAGTATGCAAAAAGGCGGCAGAATGTCTCATTTGGCTGTAGACATATAGAGACCACACAGAACCGATTAGAAATAAACTAACAGAAAGGCCAACTGGCATTCCTCTTGTGTACTCTACAGACTTTGCTCACGGTATCCTGATGCCTAAATACAGAGAACATGATAAATTTGGTAACGCCACCCATGGTAATATAAAAGCATATATATACATACATGTATGTTTTCTCAACATAAAACTGCTTAAGCTACCCCAGCCTTTCATACAAAGCTAGCTCAGGTGCTCCATGCTCCTTGAAGTCTGCTTAGTCCTAGCAACATAAAAGATGGAGAAGAGAAGGTCTGCATTAGCAAATAAAGACATGTCATGTTAGAAACAGATCAAAAGGAGAAACATAAAAAGGCAGCTTGGAGACGAGAAAGAAAACCGCTCTACTTGATGCACACTTACAGACGTATGCATTTACGTATGTATACGCACACAAGTATATACATTCCCACGCGCAGCAAACCTGCTGTAAATACTTTCAATTAAACACTCACTACTGTTCTACCAGCCAGGCGTCAGGCCGGAGTCAATGGCACCGTCAACACTCAATGCGCGACCCCTCTACTGTTCAGTGTTCCCAAAGTTTTACCCGCCTTACCACTGCGAGTAGCTGCTCCAGTCACTTTTTCCCAAGCATATCAGCCCGCATCATTAATTCTGCAGAAACTCCTTGCTGACGGACAGCAGGTCTGTTCTGCACCCTGTTTGCAATTCCTATCAGATGAGCTCCGTGCGTGCTTCAGGTCAGTGAAATTTCTTTAAAATAGTTACACCTTTTTATTTGAGAGATTTCCTCCCTGGTCAGTCCTAGGTGCTTTGACTTTAATGAAAAATGCTTGTACTCTTTTCTTGATATATGTACATATAAATCTACTTATTTTCTCCTGAATTTTTACTCATGCTTGCAACAGAAAGTCAACACAGGTCCAGATGGAAACCAAACTGGATTCTGTTTCTCACTGAACAACATTAATAAAGTTTTTTTTCTGTTTCATTTAGTTAAAACCAACGACAACCGTATGTTTTGTCTGAACATCCCTGCTGAAGTACTATTGAGAAAATAAATAAGACGACCAAATGCAAGCAAATAAAATATAAAAAATGATAATTAAATTCCAGTACCAAAAGGGAAAAAAATAGGATGCCTATGGACGTAATGCTCTTTGCAGTAATGTATAAACAACAAAAAGTTCCAGCCTTATGTAATCTTGATGTACACAGCTAGTCTACTTGGCCCCAAAGGGTCACAAAAACATTTTCTGCTGTAGTGTCACTCTTGCTTCTCTTGCTTGCTGGTACGTAGGCCACTTAAGCATCTTCCTAAAACTGGAGAGGAATATGCTCCTATCTTTAAGAAAGGAAAGAACAATAACTACCTGCTAGAAGCACAGCATGTGGTCCTTTTAAACCAGTGAGCTTACATACATGCTCAAAGTTAGTTTAAACAGGTTATAATACTGTCAGTATTAAAACTACATAACACGGATCTGGAGAGGAACTTTTAGGCACTACTGCAAAAGAAATGCCAAAGCTTGTGCGCGTGTTCCTAAGGGCACAGCTTGTCCATCAGAACCTTCATTATCAATATTGAAATAACTGATATGCAGAATAAGCTTCAATCTTAAAGAGACCAGGCAGAGCTTGCAGGGTATATAACAGCATCAGCAATAAAATAATCTTTTTACTTTTTAACTGAGAATGTTTGATGTGAAAATTATCAGAGCGCAGTAACCATGAAGTCCCAGCACTTAGATACTTCGATAACTTTTACTCTACAACTGCCTAAGGTAAATAAGTACATGAATCATGTTACAAAAAATTGCTATCTTATTAGCATATAATAAAATGTCAATGTTTAGAGTATGATACCTATGTATAATTCTACCAAAAAAATCTTATCTTAGGTACTCATCATCCTTGCATAAGGAAACCTAAGCACCTCGTAGCTGTGCTGATTAGGGAGGGACATACCTTCTCCTCCTTTCAGATACTTCAGTTTTTACCTCGATGGGCCTCGGAGCAACTGATAGGGCAAACAGACAGTTCTCCTTGAGGGCTGGCATTCACAATCTCAACAGCTTAGGGGCAAAAATATTTTTCTCTGTGTGAGTGCTTTCTGTCCCATGCTTCCAGCAGGGGGGAGATTCAGAAAAGCAGAGGGTAAGAGAGAGTGAGAACATATGAGAGAGAACCAGAAAGAGTGGGAACATATATGTGCACATAAGCCACAGACAAATATCCATCATCACTCGACTGTGCAGTCATGCTTTTTCCTGCTAGTTCTCTCAATATGGATCCATGAACCTGACATCTCTTCAGTTAGTCCAAGGCACAACCTGTAAGAGGAGGGCAAGGGCCTCTCGTGCCTTTCTAAGGCAGTTATTTGGAAATCGAGGTTTGGATTCCCTCAGAGTGTAAAACCCACTTAACTTGGGTTTTCCAAATTCTTGCACAAGTGCTCTAACCTCTCAAATAGTGTACACCAGTAAACTATCATCAATGCTAACTGTATTTTTAGGTGAAATTATGGCAGTGGGGCTGCACGGGGAACTCAGTACTTGCCACGTGTGCACACTCTAAGCTTGCTAATGCAACTGTGCTCCCAACCACTTGGGAATGGGAATGCTATGGTCGTGGTTCCAAACACAGTAAATGTTACCTCAGCCAGCATAGCAATGTATCTGTGGATACATATATAACAATATGTCACATGCGTAATGAATATTGCTAATGAATACTTAAGTAACTGCTTTCAATCACTTAAGTGTTTACTGTAGGAACCATAATTAGCCTTAAGCACCTAAATTATACCAAAATTCCAGTTTAGGCATCAAAATATTTTATTGATCTCACCTGAATAGCAGCAAAATTCAAATTATAAATGGGCATTTATGCACCTAACTCTTATTTCATTCAGCATGTGCTAGGTATCTGCACTTTGCATGAAACTCACCCTATAAAGATCATACAAGAAAAATATGGCAAATCAGAGGACTGAGTGCTCCTCTCTTGAGTTCCAAATTGACACACGAGGTACTAAATTCAACTTATTTTAACATCTCCCTGCAAGAAGGCCATAGCCTCATCTTCGCCGATCACACTGAAATAGTCTTTACCATATCCTGATTTACAGCTATGCTCCTTAGTACAATATGTACCCTAAAAATGTGCAACATTTTTCACTTTCAAATACAGTCCAACATAGAAACACTCCCTCTTTCTCTCTCATCTCTCACCTCCCCTGCTTCAGAAGTGAGGCAAGGGGGAAAAAAAGACAACACACCACAACCACCACCACCCAGCTATCTGAAGTTCAGAGACCTACTGAAAGCAAATAAAATTCCTCAGGTATATAAAACTGACTGGACTGCTCTAGCTGACCCTGCTTCAGCAGAAACATTGGACAAGTTAGACTACCTGATCTCAAGAGTCCCTTCAAACCTAAACAATTCTATGATACTGTAAGTAGTCAACATTGGCAGGTAAAACATAGGAATATGATAATTTTTCTAAACCTATTATTTAATTTAAAGCATCCATTTAGCAGGTCTCAGAAACCTGAGCTATACGAACATTAATATGCACTCAGAAAGTGTTCCAAGCTTGTCAAAAAGAAAGTTTTAATGCATGCATTTCCTTATGATCATTTTCCTTATACTTTCAATACTGCCCAACCCATCCTCCTCAGCTTCGGGCAAAAGTTCTTCGTTTTGAAGAAGTCAAGATATTTAAACATGGAAGACTTACTATATAGCATCTTCAGAGTTCTGTGACGTTTGTTTATCATGACGTTTTATAAGAAGATTTAAGGTTTTAAATGTAACTGGTACAGGGAAAAATAAGACCAGTACTTTTAATTAGAAATTTTAAAATTTACCAAGTTACATTACTCAACTTCAAGAGCAGGTAGGGCAGGAGGCTACTGCCTTGCCAAACTGTAACAGCGCTGCCCAAGTGTAGCAACAATAGAAGGGGGTGGATAACTATAACTATGCAAATCAAAAATAGGTTATGGGTTCACGCATTTCACTTTGATGTAGTACTACTCTTCACATAAGTGTTTCTCTGAAGATATTGTCTAGGTCCCCATTTTTCAAAATCTATTAGTAACAACACTGCTTCCACTGGGAAAAAAATAAATGGTTTCCTATATTAAAAAAAAAATAAAATCACTTTTTCAAAATACTTACCTATCTTCCTGACAAATTTTGAGTATCTTAATCTATTTACACATTAAAAACCCAAACAATCCAACCCAAATAACACCCACTATCCCTTGTGAAACGTCCCAGATGATTTCAAGAAACCTAGAACACTAACAGATGCAAAGAACCTGGACCATCTCAATGAAACATTATTGTTTGAAGCGACATTTTCCAGAAGTCTAATGAAGGAATGAGAAGGTAATGGAATAACAAGCAGTCGCCGTTTTTTACCTGTTTTGAATTAGGTGACTTAGATATCTTGACACCAGCTGAGGCCACACCATGTCATCCCATCCAAACAGCTGCATCATTGATAGAACCGGCTGTGGCTGGAGATCTGATAGGGCTTTGCTGGGTATATCCAAAGCTAAAAGAGTAAAACCTGATTTTAAAGAGAGAAAAGCATGGCACCATGTTAATAATTTCTCAGTACATCCTTGTTCCGCTAAAAAGCACTGAAAATTAATTATGATTAATAATACGCAGTCTGGGAGTACCAGAAATCTCAATTAAAACTGGGCAACTATTCTAACAGATAGCGTTTGTACACATGTTAAAATGTAGTCTCTGTCACAAGGAGTTTGTAAGTCAACATGACACACACTGAATGCAAAGGAGGGAAAATGGATCCAAGCATACGCAATTTGAAATATATTCATGAAACTACAGATCATAAATCCTGAAGGCGTAGCTTTACCACCTATGCAATAAAAAACACGTCTTAAAAACTTGTTTTTTTGTCTTCTTGGCCTCCCTTTCTTGCCTCCATCCACCACGTCTTCCCTTGTACGCAGAAGTATTACTGTGCTTTACGGGGTTCAGTTTTATTTATTTGTTTAGTTGTTTTTACACACTTCTCACAGTGCAGAACTATATTTGGAAAGAATTCACTCACTCAGAGGTGGTATCTTACTATTTTTGGAATAGACTTTCATTTATCAGAAGCTAGGGTGTAAATAAAGCACTACAGACAAGCTTATTCTTGAAAAAAGGATCTTCATATAACAGTTGCAGATCTAGAAACTGGGACAGTATTTTGTGCAGAGTTTTTGTTCATGAAACATAACCTTTTGCTGTTTGTTAGGTCTGTTGTGGAATCTAACACTACCAGCTTAAAAAATATAGCACATTCTTTATGCTGCAAATGACAAATACATTTAAACTGAGGAAGAAAATGTAATCAGAAATGCTAAGCAGTTATTAGGTTATTGGAAATGAGAGGCATCAAATGAGTCAGGAAAACTGACTTTGGAAGGCAATGAAATAAAGGGGCTCACTAGTTTCCAAATTCTCCCATTCAAGTCAAATATAAATGTAATATTAATTTATTAAAATAATGATTTATAAAACTGCATGCATTGAGAAACTGACTTTGAATTAGACAGAAAAGGCTAGTTTTCAGAAACAACAATGAAGCTCTTTTAATTAATGGTGTAGGCACAGACTACCTTAAGCTAGGAAGGACTTCACATTTCCGTACGTGCCTCAGAATAAAAAAGGAGGTCATACAGAGTCCCCACTCTGCCTTAGGTGAGGAAGCAATTTGTGCCAGCCTTCTTCCAGCTTATCACATTGTTTCTGCAGCATCAGCCATAACGTAGGGGGGGGGAGAAATGGGAGACAGAAACGATAATGTGAGTCCCAGGCTCTGTACCTGGCAGGGGGAGCAGGAGAGCTGTGACAGCTGCTCTCTCCTTTGGGCTGCAACCTCTGAGGCAAGAAGCTCATAGAGCGCGGGAAGGGTTTGCCTTCCTCTGTAGTACTGCCTAACACATCTCTATAAAGCAGGTCACAACTGCACTCCCCTGCTTCTAAGCGGAGTTTATAATAGGTTGTTCTTCTTGCTATTTCACTGTGTTAATATAAAATAAAAAGGTATGACACTGTGGGAAATGAATGAAAGTTTTGACATTAACAACCTCTTCCTTTGATTTGTATTGCTGTTTCCCATACGTGCTGCAGCAGTGTGAGACCACTGCCGTTGCACACTGTCTCCTTCATTAGTGTTACCTACTAACTACTGCAGAGCTGCTTCAAGCGAAGGGTCTTTTAACTTTTCTATTACTGAGTACTTCTGAGCTTGTAACTTTATCTAATTCATATCATGATGGGAAAAAAATATTTTATATTTCACTTCTCTAAATGTTAGTTAAATGGATACAAGATTTCATTGTAACTACAGAATACAATGCTAGCTACTGATGTTAAAGATCAAACTGGGATTTCTTTCTATTCACTGCCATGCTGACTCATTACACGTGGAGTTTGCATACATATGGAATGTTGTACTTCAAGATTAAAACCCTTCAGTGTAAAGCAAGATAAATAAGTAAAATGAATTATGGAATAATTGTATGATCATGACCATGAAGGTCCAGCAAAAAACAAGTCATGTAATCAACCTTTTCAAAATTGTCTTCAAATGTAAAATATTATTTTTAAAAAATGTGGTTTGAATTGCAACCATAATGAAAAGAGTAGTTCAACATAAAATTATAATAAACTTCTACAAAAATATCTAAGTTCTAGATACAGTGAAATACGTTATTCTCATTTATATTCTATAACATTGGAATGTTGATTATAATCTGTGACTGGTAGGAAAAAAGAAGTCAGGCTTGTATAGCTTCAAACCCCGTTGGAGTTCTCAATCTGTTTGTATTCTATCAAGTAATTCAATGCTACAATATTTGTTCTTGTCAAAATATTTAGCATAGAATCTACTTTTTGCATTTATGCATATTCAAGTTACTACCTGGAAGCAGCAATATCCCAAACCGCAAAATCCTTGAAAGTTTGTGACCCAGAAAATAGCACCAAGTCCAGCAGTTGCAGAGAGGGTCAATGCTAACCTGCAGCTGTATCAGCAAGCTGTGGGGAAGGTGGCATCTGTGACATTCGCTGGCTCTTCAAATAGGGAAAGAAATTTCTCCAGAGAGCACTGGCGACAGCAAGGTGGTGCTCTTTAGCTGCTAAAGGAAGCTGTGCCTCTGAGGCCGCGTTCCCTGGCTGAAGTCCCTGGCTTACACGTTTGTGCACACTCCTAGGGAGAAACACAAACAATGTTTACGTTCAATAACTGAAAAATTCACATCTTTTAAAAACGCATTTACAACTACTTTAAACCGTAGAGCCCGAGAACTGAAGGATCATTTTGTGCAATTAAATCCTTTATGCAAAGACATTATGCATACCAGTTATTTGATGGATGAATGATGGCATATTAAGCACCACAAAGTTAATGTTAATTACTAATGTCAACCATTAATTATATGCTTTTTAATATGTCAGATCAAAATGAGAAATAGGCAGCTTTAAAATGAATTCTGCATTTTGCAACTGCTAGCATGACAAGCAAGTCTGCTTACAATCCAAAGCCAGATGCTTATTTCATAATTTTTGTCAGTAGGGTTTTTAGGGTAGGGTTGTGTACAGCAAATAATGGCAAACGATTTTGATCAATTGTAAAGCTTCCTTCTGAAACCTATTTCTCATTTGTAAAACCTCACTAGGTACGAGTTTAGATAAGAGAAAAGATTCATTTTAGCCTGATGCACTGCAGACAATTAGGTTTGACAGCAATGCCCACAGCTTTGTTAGTACAGTAAGGACAAAAGTTACCACTACACATAACTCCCATCTCTTCCTGAGACAATGTGGCATGAATTCAATAACGCACTCAATTTTCTTTGATTCTTCCAGTACCATTCCTGCTACTTAATCTAATTTGGAAGTTGTGACTTTCTAGAGGTTTAATAGAGATATGTCTGCAGGGAATCAATGTTCTCGGAGAAATGGGGGGGGGGGGGGCAGAGGAAGCATTAATAAATTTGTCTAGTAGAGCAGGATAGGAGGCATTACTGCACTGGTCTGATCAACTAAATAACATGCTTATTAAAAACAATCTGTAGGAACGCACTATCATTCCTGTTCCTATTTATCTTCTGGTCAACTCAATTGAGATTGTGCATTAAAGCACAGGCAGCATTATTACATTTGCTTTATTAAATTCTATAAACAGCACTGTAAAGTCAGAGTCAAGATATTTATAAGATAATGGCAAACAGCGGAGGCATCGAGACTTGCCGTAACACTAACATTTGTAGACCAGAATATTTTTTTTTCTTAATTGCTATTCTCACAATAGCAAGTGTTTCACAAAACCCTTCCCCTAGATCTTTATTCTGTGCTCACCCTAATTTGAAATAAACCAAAACAAAAATAGAAAAAAACCTCTAGCTCCTAGTTCCCTTCTGGGAATGTGGGAAAATTATGAAAGAATTACACAACTCACAGCACTCATTAGGACATCTGAAATGGAATAATTTTAAATAAAGAGTAGACTGGCTGCAAGGCCTTCCCGTACTAGGGTTGATATTAGAAGCGCATCTCATTATACCAAATTAGTATCCAAAAATTCTGCCTAACACATAATTTAAAACATAAAACATACTGGCTGTCAAAGGTAACGATACCTTATGCCTGCCTGCAGGCAGCCATTAGTTTCAATAGGACAGACAGAGAGAATTGAGTACCAGCTACTTTTCGAATGGCTACATTTAACAGACATGGAAGGATACGTAATATTAGGAGGAATCAAATGTTTCTTTGAGAGACAGTGCAAGTCCAAACACAGAAACAGAAGCCAGGAATTCTAAACCCAACATTTATTCCCTCTGTGGCTTCACAGAAATCATACAGCCTTTGTTAGCCTCAGTTTCCCAGCCATGATATTTGGATAGTAAGACAGCTTACCCTTTAAGGATGCTGTGAAAACAATCAATGCTTAGAAACTGAGGATTATATTCAGTATGTCAGTTGGTATTCCTATTTACAAGGCACATTCTCCAAGTCAACATGAATTGAAATAGAAGTGAGATTAGCATAGAAAGTCAAGCAATACTTCTTTGGCAGTATCCCTTATCCAAAAAAGGACAAAGAAAAGGGTGCAGAAATAGCGAGGTCTAGAGGACAAACAATGAAAAAGTAAAAAGTAAGGCTAAAGCAGCAAGTTAAAGAATATATTTTTGCCTATTACCAAAAAAAAAAAGTTTTAACTGTAAAAACATAAAGGGCTTTTTTGGTTTATTTTGTTAAGAAAGGAAAGCACGAATCCTCAAAGTGCAGAGAACAAAACTTAGGGGACCAAATTCTGCCATACTTCCATCCAGACTACAGTGTAAAATTGCACAAAGACCTTTTTCTCTCCTCTAAATTGCCTCTCCAAAGAAGGGTGCCTTGCATCTCCTTTAGCCATCTATGCAAAGTAGAAGGGTGTACAGACTTCCAAAGTAAGGTAATATATCTCTGTGTCAGTGGAAGGGCAACACGTACCAATCAGTATTTATGTTTATTCATAGTAACCTACACAAATGCTTGCAATAAGGTAAATCCTTAGAATCGATGGAGCACTGATACGTGCTGCAGCAGCAGTAGCCAACTACTTCTACCAACAAGCAAATTATTTTAATTCCATAAAAATATGGATAAAAACAATTTTACTTTTTATTCAGGTTTCCACATTTTTCTAACACTAGACAAGCACACCATCAAACATTGCTCCATTTCTGAAACCATATACAAGTAGTTTTCCATTGTGTTAAGAGCTCTGGAACCACCGGTTGCCTCATTACAATGGTAATAACTTGGTGTGGATTTTACTTGTTTTAAATCACGGATTTCCTGTTTCTGTAAAAAGAGGTATGCTTTCTCATTTTACCGTCAGATCAAATAAACTCTGGGTTTATAAAAGAAGGGAATGTTTGTGCTACCTGAATGAGGATTGTGCTGGATGTATCGTTACAGCAGTAGCATGTGGGGTTATTTTCTACATCCTACTTGCAGCCATTTATCTGGATGCAGATATTGTAATCACGAACAATCCTTTCACAAACATAAACCATGCCTTTGCAAGCCTGGATTACTAAAATGGAGTGAAATTTTTGGTCAAGCTGGAAAAGTAAAACAGATAAAATGCAGAAGCCTGCCTATATAATGGAAACTCAAGTCACTACTAGTCCATAATCTGCACTGGCTGCATACTGGCATCCAGACTTAATACAATGTTATTTAATTTGAACTACAAGGGTTCAGAACTCCCCAACATACGAGAAGACCTCTCTCCTCCTACCAGCATTGCCAGGGACACATACTACCACCCTCAGTGGCTCCCAGACTATAAATACAGACACTGGCTTCTTCACAGGTGGTATTCCCAGTTCCTCTGCTCCCAGACCACGCCAGGCCAGCTGCAGCATCCACAGAACTCAGCTGCCCAGTACAGCCAAGATTGAGCTCAGGAAAGTCTTTTTAAAGGAAATAAATGACCTTTCGATGGTGAAACAAATAAATAATTAAAACCCAACACCTGCAGAACGAACACCCTTGGATAAATCTAGGGAGATTGGGTAGAGATATAGGAGTATTTCTAAAATGATAAATGGCTTTGATGCTTAGGATTTCAACTACTAACATCGGTTCTTTCAAGGAAAACTCAAGCAAAGTAAAATCAAGCAAAGCATGACCACACTCTGATTCAAAGACAGGTAATAGGGGCTTTGTGCTCTCTGCATATCAATGGAACTTGAATAATACTTGAATTTGGAGATTTCCTTTCCAAACATTCTCCTTCTTTTTGCATCGGTGTAAGATTATGACCGCAGTTTCTCATTTTGATATTTTGGCAACAAATGCAGTGTGCCTTGGTCCTACTTTAATGTTGCCATAGAGGTGGTAACAGCAACAGAAGTGACTGGGGGAAGTTGAGCCTTCTTCAGCTATGTGGTAGCTGTGAAGATTTCAGCATAAACAACTGAAGAGATATGGAGATTAGTTGATACAGGGAACAAAAAAGTAAGAGTTTGGATTACAGTGAAGTCGACAGAAGAGCTTTACATTCTCTCAACAAGCCCCAGACACAGAGGTGATGTCAGCTACTCGGAAATCTGCACAACAACAAAAGTTATCATCTTAAGGTCTCCCCAAAATCAAAAGCCACATTAATACAATGGAAAGCATATTTGTTTCTGCTGAAAAGATTAGCAATAAGTTACACAATAAAGATGGCATTAAAATAAAATGCAAAATAAAAGTGCCAGTGTTGACACTACTCCATTTCATACGGAAAGGTGTTTCGGCTTCCTGACCCCTCTTACTTGCCAATACAAAGAAAGCACTATTGTATGGCAAAACATTGGGCTTTCCTCTAGAAATCTATCCAGTCATACTTCTGTGGTTGTATAAATCTCACTGCAGTGATACACTCGAAATTTGTGCTACTGCTACAGGTGCAAAACTCCAAGATCTCTGCTAGACTGCAGTGCACTCAGCTTCAGTGACCAAACAATATTTACCAAGCAGCATTTCAGAATTTAGTTCAAAAATACTCATCCAATTTCACTTTCTTCAAATGCCGCAGAACATCAATACTTCTTTAATATCTCTACTCATTTCCTCCTTCCGCTCCACCAGAACTGTTGCTTCTTACAGTGACCAGAACTGGGAGCAAGGTTTTGGCAGAAGCCACACACATTTCCAGGAACTAGTCCTATCCAAGTTTAAGCTGAAAAAGATCCTTGCACACCCTCCATATGCCATAGAAAATAATCCAGTATGGGTATTCAACTAGTTGACTATTATGTCATTTAGTTACATGATATTTATAGAAAATTGCATTGATCCATACAGATATCAACTCCCATGCTGATGAACTCACTTTTCAACTTCTACTTAGTAATTTGTTCATAAGCATTTACTTATTTTTATGTCTGTGCTTCAAGTATGCAGTTTACACTAAATACATGTACATTTCTGAAATCATACCTGTTATACTACCACAAAATACAATACAAAGTGTGAAGGAGAACACATTTTTAGAGTGAGTTAATTACTTTTTTTACAGAATTTTTCAAAACACTCAAAAAAGAAAAGCTAGTTTAAGTATGGTGTATAATACTGGCATTCATAGAGGAAAGGATAAATTGGTTTCATCTGGGTTCAAGTCTGCTTTCATGTGGTATCATGGAGCTGTGCCAAGGTACAAGTAACAAACCCTATGATCCTGCCTCTCTTACACATGCAGATTCATGAAAATGAAATGGGTCTGGATTCACAGAAGAGGCACACTAGCTGCACAGTGGTTCCACCATAGCCCAGCTCCTCCAAGAAGAAAGTGTCTCAAACTAACCATGCTTAGACACTGGTGGAAAGCCATAGATGTAGGTGTCAGTCATCTCATGGTAAAGGCTTTTGGTGTCCTGTGTCTCTGGGCACACAAGTTTAGGTACCCAGGGAATTTCAGTGGTTAAAATGAAGTCACCTACAGACTTTCAGACACTTCCAGTGAAACATGCATGAAGGAAGGTGACTAAATTCTACCCAAGTCTGAATCAAACATCCAAGTCCTCTTTTAAATCTGTTTCTAACCTCTTTGGGACACAATTTCTTTTTTATATTCCTTTATATAGCACCCAGTATATTGAGACTGGTATGACTGCAGTAGCAACCAGACAGAAGAAGTAATCCCACCTCAAATCAGAATCTCTGAACTTAAGTTGTTTCCATATCTGCAAGAAACTTACAAAGTATTTATGAAGTTTCTTCATATTTGAGCAACAGCCTTTTCATTCTTTGGTAACTCAAAAAACCCCCCAACCCCAACAAATAAACCCCAAAAGAGCACCAAATTTTAATCCACCTTTATGGAATTAAAAAAATATATTTCAGAAAGATAAGCAACATGAGAAATTTAAGGCCAAAACTAAATTTTTTCATCCATTAAAAGAAACACTTCGGAAACCCCTACAGTTTATAATGAAAGCATCAGCACTCTGTAAGCCGTAACGATAGCATCACCACCACCGAGCTGTATTGCTCACTGTACAAACAGAACTTGAAAAATCATGATATAATATTATCAAACACTAACACGTCCCCATCAGATCAGTATTTATTAAATCATGTTTCAGTGTTCTTCATTCAGTTTAATTTGCTTCAGTAATCCACAGTAAACTGCACATTTAAATGTTTACTGCAAAAAGGATGTGCAAATAATATGCCTGGTTATGTCTGCATGTAACGATCACTTATTGATGTGATGAGCTGGGAAGGGTAACAATGGAAGAGGGATACTTTTCACAATGTCACATCCAGGATTTTTATGAAATGCTTTAATTATTCCGTTTGTGCTTAAGTTTTTTTATAGCACGGACTTGCACAATATCATAAATGTCAGTGTTACAACATGCCTTCATCAGGCACAACAACGTGCAGCATACACAAAGTGACATGCCTTAGATGTTGGATGAAATCCAAAAGGATAAAAGGATATAATGGTTAAAAAGCAGGGCACAAACACATTCAGACTCCCAAATTGTAATTCCCAAACTGCTCACTTAGTCAGATCACCCTCTTTTGAGTGGGAAGATCCGTGGGTGCCTACACTTCAGCTACACAAATGCCTTGAGCTGAGCATCTAACCCACAATCTCCATCTACTGGGGACAGGAAATCTGATCATGACTAAGCCACACCAAGAAAAGCAGGCTGCACAGGGTATAGCAGTAACTACTTTAATTTTAAAACCTGGAATATACTTTTTTTTTTTTTAATATAACAACCAATGAGTCACAGCCTCAGGGAGGAGGGCATCTACGTCCAGTTTTGATAGACTGGTTTTGGGATCAAGCTCTGCTCTTGGATTGAGAGTTTTACATTAAGTCAGTCACTGGATAAAAGTGCAAAATCCTAGAACAAGGACTGGAGCCCATGACACTCTTACTTCCCCATATTATGTCCTAACCACTAGGTAACAGATATTTAATTGTTCAGACTATCTGTTGTCTGTTACTAAAAAACCGAAACAAACCAACCAAAAACCCCCAAACCCAAACAACCACCCCAACCAAACCTATTTAAGTATGCACCTTCAGGAGTGGGACTCTACAATGGTTCCAAGCACACAGATTTCTGTTCTCCATGACACTGAATCAGATGTCTCTAGGCCCACCAGACACACATTGGATTCAATCCTTCACTTCCTGTTTTCTGTAGGCTAGCAGTAGACAAAGTCCCACATAGGAGGCAAGAGTGGTTTGTTTTATAAGACATGCATGCTGTACACATCAAAGAAGTTGCTGATCAGCTGGGCCTGTTACTCTAGGTCACCAGACCACTGTACCTTGGAAGACCCCTACACCATTTGAGAGCAGGAGTCTTCCAAGTTCTGGCATCCTCCTAGCTCATCTGAAAAGAGCTGGCAGGCAGGCAGGCAGATGGCCCTAGTGCTCAGGAGTAAAAGGTCAAGAGAGGCCTAAATCATCATAATACTCTAGGACTGAGGTGTTTCAGACCATAATTTAAAGGACTTGTTTATATAACTGTGTATGTAGAGATAGAGATATATACATATACATGAGAGAGAGATACATAAAAATACCAGGGCATCTAGCTTAGGCTGTAAGAGGAACACACAGACATTAGGGCAGCATTTCAATTAGGACAGCTTCTCTGTAAAACCTTAGCTAATCATTGCTAAAAGATACTCCACCTTCCCCCACCCAAAAATCCTAACCATACGGGTTTCTCTTTCCACACGCACATCAGGAAAACATCATCTCTAAACATCCTAAAACTTATTTTGCCTTATGTTCCCTTAATTGAAAAAAAAAAATGCCTATCAACAAAATAAAAAAGGCTACAGATTCTTTCAGTTTACCACACATCAATCACTGCCTGAGTAGAAGCAGATCACATACTCTCTCCTATTGAAGATACAGTAGGTTTAAACAGAGCCATTCCAGTTCTTTCATTGATGGTATAAATCTTCAAATCTCAGCGGAGGAGCCTAGTATATTCCTATTGTTAGTGGATCATTGACAGAACAGACTCAACAGTTAAGAAGCTTCTAATGTGACAATTTATATAAGCAGAGTAATTAAAGTATATTAGAAATCCAGATAATCTCCCCCAATCAAACCAATGAAGGGCAGCCCATGGGCATTCAAATCACAAATTGCAATTCAGCTCAGGGTCACCTTCCCAAGTTAAATAATATCAACAGAAAATACCTTAAACTAAATGATCCTTACTCATTACTAAACGTATTCAGGAAATTACATAAAGCTCTTTAAAGATACAAATATTTTAAGAACAGTTAACCACTTTAAACAATTATTTTTTTCCTTTTAGTGATTTGAAGACTAAAGCCAAGTTTCATTTCTCAGACGTTACTTGGGCTATTCACTAAAACATATGAAAGAGTGAGGAAAATGGGAGATGCTTTTAAATATTATAATGCAAGTACAGCAGCAGCAATATTTTCTCACATTACTGGACTGTGCATTAGTACATACGGTGCAAGCTGTCAGTAATTAAATAATTATAATATCAACAGCTAGGGAATGTAGCTCTTAGGATTTTTTTAATATTCTCACAACCAATTATATTTTTTACTATTTCTGTTTGGGGTTTTTTGTTTGTTTTATGTATCTTCTACAAGTCTATCAACTACACAATTAAAAGCATTTGATTATATTACATTCTGATATGAAATAAAAAGTAAATCAAACCCAGCACTCTTTATAAAGGTTTCCAAGTTTAAAGCTATATTAAAAAACCAAACAAAAACCCCCAAAACATAACTATTGTAACTGACACCATAATAAGTAAAATGGAAAACATACCCTATCCAAATTTTAAGTCAATGTTCCCAACAATTTTATTTTTTTTAAAATAACAGATGCTGTAATACACAGTTTGGCAGCTACTCCATTACAGAAATATGATTCAAGAAATGTGGCTCTTCTTTGCCTGAAACTAATACAGATGAATTTGGTAGATCTATGTTCTTCATTGAATTCTTTTGATTTAAAGGTAATGCAACAAACAGCACGTAGCACAGAAAAGAGTGAACTGCAAGTCTCAGGTTTTAAGACAGTCTTCTCCACAGCAATATGGAAACAATAATACATTATGTTAGGATATATAACCACCAAAGTTAGCTATCATTGCTTGATCTGTTTTCCCAATCAAAGAATCACTAAAATTAGTAAAAATGACGATGCCCTGATCCATTTCAGAGTTTTCAAACCAAGCATTCAAAGTAAAAGATGTTGGTTTATCAAGCTGCAGCATCTCTAAACACATCCATCCCCTGAAACATTACATATATTCATTCCTTGGGAGTTCATCTTCTGGACTTTTAGAAGGAAGTAGCACATAGCAGAGACAAAGACGACTCAACATCCAAGTGTAATTCACATACACTCCTTTACTTTTTTTTCTACTGGAAAGCAAAACATGCGTGAAGGCCACCGCAATACTAGCCTGAACATATTCCCACCCTTTACTAGAGAGCAGCAAAAGTTCCCAGGATAACACCAACAGACTTGGCAGAGACAAGAGGATAAAAAAGTCTATTTTAAAACTCATAGGGTCACAGGAAGATATGTGCAAATCTTTCAAATAGGAAAGTAGACAGACAGCAACTGCTGAAAAGTTTAACTCAGAAAGAAGCAAACCAGAAATGAAGTGATCTCCAAGCACAGCCAGCTCTCCATCCTCTATTATACCACTTCTTTCACATGTTCTGCCTGCAGCGACCTTTCCCCCATGCACTATATTGCAGAAGAGAGACCTGGAATGTGTTATGATCAGCCTGTCCTGTCCTTCTGACTCTCCAAGACGACTGTGGATGCGGCGAGACTCGCAATGATCCAGGCCAAAGAGACGCCATAATTGTGAGATGCAAGTGAAAGTTGTCATATAAACACTTGCAAGAATTTTCCACCGGTTGCTTGACAAAGGCCTTAAATATATGGAGAAATGGGCCAGCAGTCTACCTGAAACGTTTATTAAGTTATAAGAAACAGCAAGTATTTGGAAAGGAACTAGCATAAAATAAAGTCATGGACAAAGAAAAAGGAAATCAAGCTTGAAGTTTTTCATTACTGGTTGTATTCCCTTTACTTTAAAGAGAGGCAAAGCAAGTGTCACCAAAATTGTGATTCTACAATGTGCAATACTGAAGAAGGGACAGTAAGTTCCCATGATTTTCTATGCATTTAACACTGCAATTTAGAAGAAAGCTGTTCATTAATAGGTCTGCATTCATCACAGATACAAAATGTCAACACATCTTATATTGCCCCTTCAATCTACTGATATGTAGGTAATACTGTTTCTTTATTTTTAGATGTGGAACACTAGGACATGTTTTTCTTAATTACTCTAAAATGGATTTTTTTTAGAATGCACATATTTTCCTAAAGCATTCACTATTTTGTAAGTAAACAAACAGCATAACAAGTCCCTTAGTTAACCACTAATTCATTCATCAATAAATTGTTTTACCCATTTTCGAATGGGTAGGCTTGATGAGTATATGCCCAGGTGAAGAAATGGTCAAGGCAACATCTGCAGGACCACACTAATAATAAAAAATAAAAAAAAAATTATCTGTACATCAAAGAGCTCAACTCCTGATATCAAAGATTCTTATATTCACTGGAATGGAAAGCGTTAATGCTGTGATAAAAGGTTTTCAACTGCAGTTGAATCATGTGAAGATTATCAATACAGCAGCAATGTACAAAGGGGCTTCATGAAGGTTACCGAGTTTAATATAATCCTCTCTATAGCTAAGCACAGTAATAGAGAACCCTGTGTTCACTGTGACAGCATGTTGTGTGCGCTCAGTAATACTTTTAAAATATACAGGGAGAACAAGAAATCCCCAACATCTTTACTATGCTCAAAGACAAAGTAAAGATATTAACAAGAACAGACACACAACCCTAAAACATGAAGGTACAGAAAAGCCAAACATTTAGAGCTGCAGAATATTAGTTAGCACTTTCTCCTTAACCCTTCTCAAAGGGTTTAACGACATCACCGAAAAGACAAGTTGTTATGACCATAATTTAAATGCAAACAACAAAGCTCTAAGCCCGCTTTGGCTAGGTCTGCTGGGAGGGAATATTACATCTGCTTCAGCCACCCTAGCAAATTTGTGCCAGAGAGCTGTTGTCTTTTGCTAACCACATTTAACTAAGATAAGGCTGCAAGAGCAGCAAAGACAACATAACCTGCGTTAATTCAGTGCAACTAGTTCACGTTTCAGCTTGTGGAACAGCCTTGGGAAAAACAGACAGTTAATTTGAGCCCAACTGCAATTTTCCTTCATTACGTTCAGTGGTATTCAGTCAAGTTAGCTCCTCCCCCGTACTACACAGACAAATGCTAAGATCACAGTTTTCTTTGTGTCTTTAATGCAAAGTATAAACTGGAACACACAAAGTGACCCTCTGCTGTCCCAAAATCTCAAGTCCTGGGAGAGTCACTCCAGGTACTCACTTCAGCAGGAGGGCTCAGCCATTCACAGATCTCAGCCAAGCCCTCTATGCTAGATTCTGCACTGGTCAAGGCGCTGGGAGTCGTCTTGTTGCTTTGGACAGGTAAGTCAGTGCTCAGTTCTTTCAAGAAAGAACACAGAAAAAGCAGACACTTAAAAAGATGCTTAGTTTGCCTAAGCAGCCTTTCAGCATAGGTCAGATTCAGAATTTTTTTAATCCTCTGGAAGAACAAATAAAGAAAAATAAAGGGAAAAAAATGGACAGGCTGCATTTGAAATTAATACTATCCTAAACTGTTGTTTCCCCCTTTTTTAGTTCACATACATACAAAAAACCTCCATCTAAACCAAACGTAGTATTTGTAAATCACTGCCATTTCACAAAAGTTAAAATAGAGCTATTTCAATTCTTAAAAGCCTTTTTTCGAATAGCAATGTTAGTAACAGACTGACATTACAATTAGTTCTGATCAAAATAAGACAAAATTCCCCAATAAATTCCTGTATCGCATGCAAAACTTCAGAATTCTAAACGTGTCTCCACCTCTATCGCACTGTTTTGCAAGTTCTCGCAGATCTGCCGGTGAGCTGAGCGCCACATAACCTGACCCATAAAGCTAAGTCTTCCCCACCATAGTATTCAAAGTATGTTCATCACAGAATTACAAAATGTTCTTTACCAAAGGCAGACATTCAGTCACGAGGGCAGAGTCTGCAAGCACATCACCTGACATGATGAGTTTAAAAAGAAAAACACATGATCCATCATTGATGGGGGGGCTTGTAGGAGTCATTGGGAACTTTCTGATCAGCAAAATGCTACACCCTTTTGGTTTTGAGGATTTTGTTCATTTGTTCATTTTAAACAGGGGTTTAAAAGATTTTTTTTAAATACGAGCCTAATTTGGTTTCCAAAGTATTTTACATTTGAAAGAACGGGAAGTCTAGATTGCTAGTATCTGTCATATAGGGAACAGACAGTATTAGTTGTTAAGTTTTTTAGCTGGAAACAGCAAATCACCACTGGTACACAAGATCATTTTTAACAACCTTCCATGACACGTCTTCCTCTTGCCGTCAGAGCACGATAGAATTACAAGACGACATTCAAGGGTCACAGCAAATAAGCTGACTTAGCACCATTTGCTCCCTGTTAAAGACCACCTTTCTTCAAAATATTCAAAAGAAAGATCCACTCAAACCCATCAAAGCCTCCCAAGTGAGCTCTTTCCTTTCAAAGTTCCAAAAAGATGCTGCACATCAAACAATATCCTGGTATTATATGCCTTGAATACATACTGTTGTTGAGTACAAAATCTACCTTCCCCATTCTTAGTGAGAAATCAGAGAATCACAGAATGGTTGATGTTGGAAGGAACCTCTGAGGGTCATCTGGTCCAACTCCCCTGCTCAAGCAGGGCCACCTAGAGCTGGTTGCCCAGGACCATGTCCAGGCAGCTTTTGAGTGTCTTCAAGGATTCAAGGATGGAGACTCCATGACGTCTCTGGCCAACCTATGCCAGTGCTTGGTTACCCTCACAGTGAAAAAATGTTTCCTGCTGTTTAGAGGGACCCTCCTGTGTTTCAGTTTGTGCCCATCACCTCTGGTCTTGTCACTGGGCACCACTGGAAAGAGCGGCTCTGTCCTCTTTGCACCTTCAGATAGTTCTTTACATTGTTAAGATCCTCCCTGAGCCTTCTCTGCTCCAGGCAAGGGCACGTGCCTGGCTCAAATCCCTGATGAAGGTATATGGAAACCTTCCACATCATTATAAAATGAATCATATGTGAATATAATTTATAGTGAGAATCAGAATACCAGGTAATCTGAGAAATTGAAATAAAGTAAAAATGCTAAAGTGAAAAAACAAGTGCTTCTGATTTCAGTCACGTTACTAATACGGAGACAAACTGCAGACTGCAAAAGGGTATCTTCCAGATAATTCTTCTGTTGTAGCAAAACTTCTAAAATTTGTCATCTACTAGAAACTATGTGTTAAATAGGATTGCTGTTTGATTGGTGATTGGGTTTTGCTCATGGGTTTGTGTTTGGTTTTTTTGGTTTTGTTTTTATTAAGAGCTAGAGTCATAGAAAAATCTAAATTGGAAGGGACCTCCAGAGGTCATCTGGTCCAACCCTGGCTCAAAGCAAGGCCAGTCTTGAATAACTCTAATGAGGGAAATTTTACAAACTTAGAAACTTGTTCCAATGTTTGACTATTCTGTGAAAATTTTATCCATCTATCTAGTAAAAACTTCCTTCATCACTATCTCAGTCCATTGCTTCCTACCACTATACATGTCTGTGAAGGGTCTGATTCCATCTTATCTATAACCACCCCCACTAGATTGTCATACAAAGCAATAAAATGCCTCCCCCTCCCTCCCCGCTCCCATCCAAGTCTTCTTTTCCTAAGGCTGAACAACCTCGATTTTCTTTGCCTCCCCTTGTAGGGCATTTGCTCCACCAGACCCCTAATCATCTTGGTGGTCCTCTGCTGGACTTAAAGCAGTATTTCAATGTTTGTCTTGTACTGGGAGCACAATATGCTGCTTACTTACACAACATAATTCACTTGAAATGCATTCTTCTAGGACACCAGGAGAGCAATGAAATGTAGCTGTCTATAGCTACACAATGACCCAGACTCTGACAGAACAAATTTTCTGAATTTTTATAAGCTAAGCCTTTTTTACCAATTCCTTACTGTTTTCTGTTTGCCAAAAAATTCCACAAGAAATAACTATGCAGTATGACTGGAATGCCAATCACCTAGTCCTGAAAGGCCAGTGCTGAAACCCATTTTTAAGTACAATCACTTCCAAAACCCTGCCTTTAGCTCTTCCATGGGACTCTGATATCAGTATAACACCAGTTGACTGAGAATTATAATGATGGGACAGGTTCATATCTTCTGTAAGATATTGTTTACACTTTTAAAAAAGTAATTTTTCACACAGTAAAGATATCTAAAAAAAATTTAAAGCTTTAATAGGTTGACCTTAATTTAATGGACTCCTAGTGCTGATGGACTCCCTACACATTCTGTACAGCTTAAACAGTGGATCTCTGTTTAAGCTCATGGTGTTTCATTCAAATAGATCACTTTGGAAATGCTTACAGTTTGAGAGATATGATGGTAAATTTATGGCTATGTAAAGATCATTAAAATTCTTCTTAGCCATGCTATTAAAATCAAAGTTTAGCAAATTGCTTGAAATAAATTACTGAGGTCAACTTCACCACATCTCTCAGATGTTTTCCTCTATCTAGCACAGCTTTAACATGTAGTTTCTCTCATTGAGCATGTTCTCACCCAGACTCAAGGACCAAGACGACTGAGAGAAACTGGTAAAACAGCCACTCTGGCTGCATAAATTCAAATGTTGAGCTGGTGTCATCTCAGTTGAACTTTCCTGATTTGATCAGGAGATGTGAAATAGACTCTGTAGATAACTACAACAAAGTCCTAAGGGGAGGTAAAGGAACAGTATCAAAATATAAAACCCAAATACTGAAAACTAACTAGAAGTACTACTACCCACAGTTATCTCTTCAGACATTCCAAAGATAATTTCCAGTAATGCTCCTGTCTTAGCATTACATATCTAACACTTTTATTATCTTGTCATTGTTATTTTTCAGGTAGGAAGCCTGAGAAAATACTTCAAGGTTTCTGCGTTTCTCTTAATTTAAAACAAGACTATGACAGAGAGAAGAACTGTAATCCAAATAAAGTTTTTAATTTTTAAAATGAAGCTCTTTCGCTCCAGCTCCTCTAGCTGCCTTTGCAGAAAATCAAAAACTATATGCATATGGATACTCTCTAGCAACCTGTCGGGAGTCATGTAGTGTAAGTGGTTTAGGAAAATATTTCTCTCCAAGAGAGAAAACAGATTTTGGAAGGCAGGTAAACTTGTACTCAAGATAATAAAAGTAACTTGTTTCTAAATTCCAAACCAAAGTATTTTATTTCCTTCCTGAAAAATCAATTTTGTTCTTTAGGGAGTATCTGTTCTGTTAAAGGCTGCTGTTCATGTAATACATTTTACTGAAGGAGATTACTCGGGGTACCAAACATCCCCTACTAACATTGTTCCCAACATTTGGTAATAGACAGTAGAGCTAATTTTCTGTCATCCAGGAAGAACGGTAGGCTTGCTAAACTTTAATCATCATCCCCTCTGAAACACTGTAAAAATGACTGTTAGAACTGATAGTTTATTAGATCAAAGCTACCATCAACAATGTCAATTCTGCCTGGTCATGTTAACAGGAAAATGTTTTACGAGTTCTACCACTGGGCATCCATTTAACTTCTAGCACCAGCTATGCTGTAAAACCGTGCACATAATTTATTTGGTGACCTGCGTGTGTGGGAAGCATTATCCAGGCGAAACTTCTCACAGTCTGACAAAATGCTTTGATTTGCACTGTTCAGATGATTGAACAAAGAGACTTTATGCAATCACTAACAATAGCTTTTATCTCGAAATGTGCTAAAAGTGTAATATGACATGAGAGCAACCTATTGCTTAAAGATCAGATTTGATAAAATACAAGCAATTGGATAAATACTACATTTTAAACTTGTACACATCTTGTCCGTTAGGCTTAAGAATTAGTAAAGTTCATGTTTATCTTAAACACCATTTTTAGCAAACCCCCCCCCAACATTCATAATGCCTCCCTGGTATCCATGGTAACCTCTTTGCTTACATATTGTTTAAAATACACATTCATTCTAATTAGGTGAAGTAAAGAGAAAACAGCCATTCATAATTCCTCAAGTTACTGCTGGTTTTTTTCTTTTAGATAGTATACAACAGTCTTCAAAACAGTTCCTAGTTTAAGTCTGCCACGTGCAGTTGACAACAGATAGGTGTGTCACCAAATTCTCCTCCCTGCATCACAGCAGAACTGATTTAATTACTCCCAACCATATGCACAGTATACAAATGTAGGAACTGATTAGATACCTGTATAATTCCAACAATGTAGATTCAGTAACTTAACTGGTTTTTTTCAGTGCAAATATATTGCTATTACTCTGCAAGGCTTCCTAGAGTTTAATCTATTCTTTCTCTATACTATAAAAAACATTTGATTTATAATAATCTGACACACACTGCAATGTCTTCCAAAAAAAGACTCACCTCAGACAGGAAACATGCTCAATAAAATATTATTATATCTAATATTCCACTGTATTTCATTTCAAAACAGAAAGGGATGTTGTTTAAAAACTTGCAGCACAATTTTTTAAAACATTCTGCTTCTGTGGGCCTGTTTGGTATTTTCGTGAACTCCTTAAGATACACTCCACCTGCCTAGTTCATAATTTTTTTTTATTTTGTTTTTTGAGAAAGCAGCTGATAAAGGCATTTTTCTGATGCTTTTACATAAAACACACAACACAAAAACCAGCATAAGTCTTGGGACACCTACCAGCCCCTACGACTCAGCCCAAATTCAGCATGCCATGTCCTTACTGCACAGCATCACCTACTCCAGACAGGTGACACAATGTTAATAGTGTCAGAAATAAGAGTTTAAAGTTTTCTGTGCAGCTGCTGAAAGAGTTCAGAGACCTTGCAAGACACCCAGAGTTAAATGTTTAAACTGTTTTTCCTATTTTGCTCTTTAAAACCTTAAACTAGAAAATCCCTTGAGTGAGAAGTCAGCGAAAGGCTGCCATCCCTTCTAGGGTTAAAAGATGCTTTTGTAAGATTTTAGGTCAGATTAACCTTTTGCTCACAATAGGGCTGGTTATTGGTTTTATTTTTTACTGTCTTTAACACAGGTAAAAAAATCAATATGAAGCGAGACAAAGGGCTCTGGAGGCCCTGGCTACACCAGCTTTTGGTTTGGCTCATGCACAATCCTACAACATGCTGAGGCTGGGAAGGATTAGCCTGCTTGTGTTGAGTAAACCGATGATACTCAATAAACAGTTTCTGTTGTAAACCCCTTAGGACGTGCAAAGCCACACTAGTTGGCATTAGACCAGATAAGCTGCCGAACCAGCTGTAATCTCATTTAGACCTGAGCTGATCCTCCTGTCCTTTCATTCCACAGGATCAAAGCAAACCACTGAGGAGGCAGCTGTATTATAGCAGCAGTGCTTGCTGGATGCGGCAAACATTTCATAAATTCCTCTCCTTGAAGCGAGCCTGCACATAATCTACCCAGAGCCAGTTCAATCAATGGATTTCTGAATTCATTAGTCTTATTATTACAGGATAACTGTTTTCTCCACATAGTGCGGTAGTTGTTGCAAGCCAACTTTGCAAAACAGCTCTTATTGCTGACCATTTCTCTCTAGTAATGTGCCTTTGCATTTTTGCTGTGCCACATGAAAATGATTTAAATCACTTCAATGCAGTATTTTTTTAAAGACTGGAAATAAAACCAATTCACGAATATTCAAGTAGGAAGCACTGAAATATAGTAAATTCTTCCAAGCATAATTACTGGCTACCTGCTCGCACACTTCCATGCATCAGTAATAATGACCAATGTTTTCTGAGCTCTATGACAGCAAATGATAATAGCGAAAGCAGAGATTATATCATTGTAGTAGCATAAATACAGACTAAAATTACAGATGTGAAAGGAGTCATTCGAAGAAAAAGATTTCTGTTTGCCTTTTACTCCTTGTGTTCTCTGGAATTAAAAAAAGAAGAAATATTTTCATTGTTAAAGAAATGAATAGCACAACTTAAAAAAACCCAGAAAACCACAAAAGCAACAGGTTTTTTTAAACTAAGAAAAAATGAAATCCAAGACACTGGATCAAATAAGACTTGAGGGTGCAACATTCAATTTCTGTACACCATTTGGAGTTTCCACTGTGCAATTATAGCTAAAAAAGTGTTCCAGCATAACCTTAAGAGCTTAAGAATGTTCTAGCATAACCTTAAGAACAGAAAGCGTAATTCAGAAAATGTGTCAACTGCTCCATTTCCCACCACTGAAGTCTGCAATATAGCACATATTCACGGATAAAGAAAGTAAAATTAGATTTGCAACTTACATTGGAATAGGGAACTACTATTAAAAATATTGTTCAGTCCTTTGCTAATTGTATTAATTTTTAATGTAAAGACCTAAGTTTTCTGGTGCAGTGGCAAAAAAAAAAAAAGTATGTAAGAAGAATTATGCAGTACAGCAGTGATTTTTGGGTCACATATAAGTAGTCATTCTTGGATCATTCCTTGAAGAATGAACAGTAAGCATAGAACTAAGTTTGGCCAGAAGAATAGGGGACGCCAAGTAACCCTTACAATTAAGGTAAAAACAGCAGCATTTGTGACTTACTGTTATTTGCAGCCAGTATAACTATACAATACATTCACACACACAAACCAAAAACAGGATCCCTCAGAGAACAGCTCCAAGTTTACGGAGCGCAAGAGAAAGATCTGTATCATCTTTGCCCGCACATCCTAACCTACACTACACAGATCTATTGGACCTCTCTATCGGGCTGTTAGTTTTTAGTAAGGGTATGAAAAAAACTCTCCCTGTAATAGAAAGCTTCAATGAAGTATAATAAAATCAGATGTTTAGCACATGCAAATGATTTTAATAGATTACAGAGATGACATCTTTAGGATGAAACTTTTTTTTTTAAGCGCTAAAGCACAGATGTGCTAGAGCATGTCATATGCAGCTGGCAAAGAAGAACAAAAGGTATTTGCACCTATCATCTACAGATGTGTAAAAAACCCCACCACACATCTCTTCCTCAATCACTTAGAAACCATCTGATGTGTTAGTTAATGATTCCCCTCTCTCCACTTCATTCTTCAGACATAAAGGGGTCCCATTTAACATAATCACTTAATAACAGCAAAGTGATGGGTATCAGAACCCTAATTCTTCTAATATTTGCAAAATCCAGCTCTTTGTAATAATAATAACACCATGATAGCAAACTGTAAAACTGTGTAATTATACTTTAATTGTATTGTGAGGCATGCATTAATCACAAAGTTTAAGTACCAAGGATGGAATTATAATAATTCTGTAAAACAAATTTAAGCTAGCTAAGTAGGTCAGAACCACTAGCATGCAACAGGAGACCTCTGGGAATTTATCAGTTAATGGCTATTTATGTGCAAATGAGTGCCCTCCAACCCTCCCAAATCCTGTGTTGCTGAAGGGTATTTCTGTTAACCAGGAGCATGCTTAACTGCTGAGGCATAAATTAAACCATTTATTGGAATGATTTTAATTCTTTTCTCCCCCCACCCACTCTTACTACTCCCTCCACCCTCACTAGCAGCACAATTTACAGTATTAATTTACATGGAGATAGGATTGCTGAAGAGTTTTCAGAAATTACTCTGTTTCAAGGAAGAGAGAAAAAAAAAGAAGAAAAAAAGCAAGAGAAAAACTTTCAGTAAGAGACAGTAGCAATGCTATACTTATTCTTCAAATCTTCCAGAGGGCAGGCTGAATTAGATATTCCAGTGGTTCAGCAGTGCAGCAGTGCAGTGGAAACCCTTTCATAATGAACACTAATGAAAGCAAATTCTGTTTTATGTCCTCATGTTCTAAACTTGGAGAAGACAATGAAGCTCAAGGGGGACTGCATCAACTATATTTTCTGTCATAATGCTGAGACTGTTCTCATATCAAAGGTTTTCTTTCGAGAAAGAAAACAACAAAAACTTCTTGGCTGCAGGAAAAAACACCTTCAATTTTTGAGTTTGACTTGGAAAAAACTAGTCATTTTTGATGTCTTAGGAAAATAGATACCTTTACAAAATACTCAGAATCAAGGTGTATTGAATTTTCACTGTGATGTAAAACGGGGATGATTTACAGACAATATAAATGATTTCACAACACTTATAATCGTAGCAGTAATTCAGTACAGCAAGGTAATGCAAGCATAACCTCAAGATTCACTTTTAGGCTTTCATTTTCGTATGTTTGGGGTTTCTTTTTTCTGAGCACACGCACACATTTTCTTGCACAGCTTAGGGTCCCAGAATAATGAAACAGTAAAAGTTTGATTATCCTAACATCAATTAACCATAGCTCCCTGTTACCCTAAACAGGGTCACATCTCCCCAATGTCTAATAATTATGTTGTAAAATCCCTTGATTGCCTGAATATATTCAGTCTCCCTGTGACATTTGGCTAATCATGGCTGTGCTATACTTAATTATTATTAAAGAGATAATCATAGTGCTTTACTTTCTGATGTCATCTTTGAACCTAATACAAAACTCCACTGAATACGTACAAACGTATTTCCTCCCTAAATCAAGCCGTTGTAAAATACCCTTAAATACAGAGGTGTGGTGCGAATCCGAGGAATACCACCCTAGGAACAAATCTTCAGCAGCTTTAAAATAATTTAGGCAGATATGTGGAACACTTACTGAAGTATTTTCAAATGCCTATCACCAATAACTAATCAATATATTCCTGTCCAGGAAAACAAAGAACGCCAATGAAAATATTTGCTTTTATTCCCATGGTTGACTTTTTGTAAGGAAAACACAACTATAAAAAGCAGTAAAAGAAAATCTCATTGTCCTGGCAAGCACATATGTACTTGCTTGTCCCTCCCTTTGCCTGCCCCTCGATAAGAGATGACACACATCCCCGGCTGCCGCCAACTCTCCTGCTGCGTGCGTAATGGCTGCCCTGGCTGCCTGCGCAGTCCCTGCATTACCAGAGAGAGAACCAGAAGGTTTCTGTTTCTTAACGTGGATTTGCAAGCAGACACGTTAAACTAGAGACTTCATATCACTCTTTGATAACAGCCAGAAATTAGTAAATGAACAGAACTATTTGACGAAAAAGAAAAAAGTTCACTCGTGTATTTTCAGAAAGAATTAGCACAGCTGTATTATCAGAGCCTGCGACAAGCCCCCGCTTACCTCACCGTTCCCTACAGCGAGGGGCTGCAGCCTTGATTATGTCTGTACCTTCCAGCCATTGGCAGGGTCTCGGCATTGCCCTAAGGCTTTAATTAACCCCGATTAGAGATAAACAGGGCCTTCTGGTTGTGAAAAAGAGGAAAGAATAGTCAGTACCTCCAGCTGATCACAGAACTAAGTAAACAGCAAACTGGTTTTACCTTTCTCTACTTGCTCCTCCCAGTAACAATGTCAGAAGGGACCCCCACAAGAACATGAGATGATGCACAATGTACACATTGCAGAGTATGCTCTACTCTTTCCATTTTGTTTTTAGGAAGGATAGAGTGGCCTACTATTTCAGGCTCATTTTCACCATCCCTGGTTTAGTACCGCTGGAAAGAAACCTGAAGCATTTAGCCATTGGCAATTAACGGCACTTGGAACTTGCTCCAAGCCAAATAAAACATAACAACACACACGTACATGCCCTGTATCAATTAGCTTTCTTTAGAAAATGTCTAAAAAAGCATTTTCAAAGTAGTTTTCTAGACAGATTTCAAGACTTGAACACAAAACCACCAAAAGCCCAGCACCCTCTTCAGCAGGGCCACTGTGCTGCCCACACAGTAGGAGCCACCCTCTCACTCCCACCCCAGAAATTCCACGAACTAGTAGGATACAGAAGCACTGAACAGGTTCAACTTCTTCCCCCCTACAGAAAGGGGAAATTAAAGACTGCAGATACTACAAATCAAAATGAATGACAGATTTCCAGAGTTAAATTTTATGGCAGATTACAGGTTCAGTACGGTTTCTTTACTTTCTGATTTCACCAAGTTTTTGCTCTCTAAGGAAAAGCACAGAATACTGTTTAGGAAGCATCCAATCGACACCAGCTGCATCAAGCACTCCTTCATATCAAATCACAAAGACTACCCCCTAGCCAATGTTTGTCTAATGCATCGTCTACAAAGTAAAAAATGAAATTCAGTTCCACAACTCTCTCTTACAGCCTGCCCTAAATAACCACACTAAACCTCTGCCCCAAATTAAGCCCATTCCTTCTTCAGTAGCATAGAGAACAAGTCAACTTGTCTTCCTTGCAATGTCCTTTTACTAACTTCTAGCATGTCTCCCTTTCTATGTAAAATTAGTTCTGTCAAATTTCTACAAACTGCCTACTCTCATCATTCACTTCTGTGACTCTCTCCAATTTTCAATTTATTCATACATGTTTTGTAAACTGCCATACAGAACTATGCTAAAGACAGAAAGAGAAGCTCCTCTCACCCGCAGAAGTTCTATTCACACACCCCACAATGACATTGAAGTTTATTTTTTCTTAAGCAGACTCACATTAAGGCCTGGTTCCTAATATACAGGCTGTGTGCATGAAAGAACATCACTGTTACAGGAGTTAGCCAATGGACAGATTTCAATCAAATTTCAAATAATTACTTTCTTTCAGCCACTAAGTTATTACTAAGTCATGTAAATAAATATTCATGAAAACAGAGGTCAAAACATAAGTACCACACCCACCCCCTCCACTTGCTTTTTAAGATACAAGGGAATCCACTTGAACTACAATTCATAATTCAGTTTCCCTCGCTACATGAGGCAGAAACTGTGCTGGTGCAGGGACAAAATAATATATCCTGCAGCCACCCCTGCTGAGCATGCGAGCAAAGCCTACAAGCCAGGGCAGGGTGGACAGATGGGGTAAGAGCTATGGCACCTACCTCACTTCAGCCAACCTTGCATATGGATAACCCCTTGGTTCCTCTCACCTCATAGTATACTCCTTCCGCATGCTTTGACAGTACGGCTGCCATGCTAAGCATTGCTTATGTTGTATTAGCATTTCTCCTTCCTAATTTCAGTATTGTTCACTGTATTTCCTCTTGCTGATGATGGCAGAGGGGTTGGAACTACATGATGTTTGAGGTCCCTTCCAACCCAAACCATTCTGATTTTTTTTTTTTCAAAATACCAAAGTAATTTTAAATTCTAGTTCTGCTCTCCCTTTGAACACAGAGCAATACCCTATAATTTTTGTCCACATATAAACTCAAACTTTGTAGCTCATTTTCATCTGCTGCGACTAGTTGTGCTGAACAGTTCCTCGTTTTCAGTGATCTGAAGTGATACCATTACACATTGATAATGCTAAGATAATACAAGTAACACTGAAGCCTCACACTAATTATGTTCTTTATGAACATTTTCTCTCTCATTCCCATAGACTCACACCGTTCTACAGTAAAACTGTGCTTGTAAGGCTGCTTTTTCTTTTCTCTTCCCTTTTTGTGATAATATCCAGAAACAAGTATACTGGAAGGTTTTTTTGTCCCAGAAGAAATTTCATTGTGAACAAAGCATCCCAGGGGAAGAAGAATCAAATGGTATATACACCCAGAAAACAGTAAACAGAAAGCATAGAATGTATTTAGATTAATTCCTTCACTTAATAACTGGTTTCATGAGAGCACCAAATTGCTTCTGCTGATGAGGCAGTCCCCTAAGTTAGTAGTAAGAGAAGCTGATGCTGGTAGTTTACAGCTGTCAGTAACAATCTTAAACAAATTTGGAAAAAATGAGGCAAGTGGCTATTTATCATCATTGCAGCTATTTCTTAGTTTCCAAAGCACCAGTGATGGAGGTGGGGAGAACAAAACCCAATATTTTGTTCTACTGAACCACTGAATCTTTCAGAACTTCACAAACTACTACAGTCCGTGTTGTGTTCAGCACCTGGCAGGTGCTTTGCTTGCTTTTCATTTTCCTCCATCAAGACAAGTATATTCATGCATTCAGTTAGCATAAGGATTTTCCTTCAAGTTCGTTCAGCTTTTTTTATCATCCTTTTTAAAGGTTAACTTTCTTTAAAACACACAGGCATAAATTAATTCTCCTCTCCAGAGATCACCTCCTTTCTCAGGGGCTAGCAGTGGAGTACAAAGGGAAATATTTTGTGTGAAGCCAAGACATACATGTATATAGTTCAGCACATGTACATGACTCCTCTAACTGTTCTTGAAGACTATAGTGACTTGCTCTTGTCCCAAAATGTACACTCGCTGTTTTATCAATTAGGTTTGTGATTCCCTGCTACAAGAAGAGACCAGAAATATAGGGGAACCGATGGGCAGAGCCACAGAGTGCACTGCAGTTTGCTAGAGAGGCTGAGAACATCTTCCCAAGCAGGCTATCCATCCACTTTCTCCATCCTCTAGTGCAGACTGGCAGTAGGAGGCAGCATTGACTCTGACAGCAGCAGCTCTGCACTGCAAAGTAGTTGGGAGCTAGCTTCATTCTTCTGTCATTATATAAGCAAGATGACACTGTTCTCTAATCCAGCCAAAGCTGATAAGTACCATCAACCTGTCACTTCCTACATTTCAAATTCTAACATTGCAGCATCAAAGAGTTTTTACATTTCGATTTCTTTTGCTGGCAGCGGTCGGTAGCCTCTCATTCTCCCACGGTGTTCTAATGCAGCATTTGCACACCGGGGTTACTCCCAGCCTGAATAGCAGGTCATCCCCTACTCACTGAGCTCATCTGCGGCCCATGTGCTAGGCAATTTAGATCCAATCAGCCCTTATTTAGCTCAAGAGTAATGAGCAGCATAGTGACACAGACTTAAGCCTGACCCTCAGGACACTGCTCATCAAGCAGTAAAACTGTGACAAAATCATTCATCTTCCACCCGCTGGCAAGAAATAATACTCGCACTCACTGTATTACTTTTTCAAGATATAGAAAAAAAAAAGTCCTGAATTTTCATGATGTGAGACATTAATTTGCAGAAAGCTGAATTCCCTTAAACCCCCCTGTTGCTATGAGCTCACCAGGGGGAAATAGGCCTTAGGAGACTGAAATGGAATAAAGAAAATTGCTTCAGCTTTCTTTTCATTTTAAATAAGCCTTAAATCTGACAAGAGATATCCTAAAGAGAGAAGGAATATATATGTTGTAAGGTAACGAAGAAACAATCAAAATTAAGAGATTAGAAGGCTACTTGCATATAATGGCTTTATTGGCAAAAGTATTTCTTTGTTTAACATCCACAACAAAAAATATTCCACATGAAAAGCCATTCTCAAGAATAAAAGAAGGAAAACTGAGAGGAAAGTTAATTTGGGGAAAATAGTTTCAAAAGTGAGACACTTCATCAGAAAACAAATCTGTGCTTTATGTCCTTCAGGGAGCACATATTTCTCTAAAAAACTGCAGGGTCCCAAGCAGTAGGTTCTCAGTACACCTGGATATGATTTTACTCTCTTTTTTGGTGGATTTACTCTTTCACAACAGTTAGTCTTGTACTGCTGTCAGGAAGGCCACAGAAAGCTTATGCAGATTAATTTTTGGTAGATAAAACGGATACAATGGATGAAACACAGAAAAGCGTTTCCATCTGTAGCACAGGGGACAGAGCTGTGTATCTTCATGATTGATGTCTGAGTACTAGACTTGAGTTTCTTTAGCTTCAGGTGTCTACCAAGACCGGCTGTGTTTGGGCATCAACAATCAGAAGGTCCTTTGACAGCTTTTGTTTCAGTTTGTTCTTACAGTGAGTCTAGAATAGAATAGATTATTTCAGCTGAAGGAGACCTACAGCGATCATCTAGGCCACCTGCCTGACCAATTCAGGGCTGACCAAAAGCTAAACCATGTTAAGAGCATTATTCAAACACCTTTTAAACACTGACAGGCACAGGGCATCGACCACCTCTCTAGGAAGCCCATTCTAGTGTTCGACCACCCTCTCAGTAAAGAAACGCTTCCTCATGTCAAGACTAAACCTGCCCTGGCACAGCTTTGAGCCATTCCCATGCATCCTATCACTGGATCCCAGGCAGAAGAGACCAGCACCTCCCTCTCCACATCCCCTTCTCAGGAAGCTGTAGAGAGCCATGAGGTTGCCCCTCAGCCACCTCTTCTCCAAACTAGACAAGCCCAAAGTCCTCAGCTGCTCTTCACGGGACATGCCTTCAGCCCTTTCACCAGCTTTGTTGCCCTCCTAAGTTCGATGCTCTCTATTACATCTTAAACACCAATATGAAATTGATTTTAATCAATTATTCAGCTCTTACATGGCCACCTACTGATTCAAAACAGACAGTGAGAAGCAGAAGCGAATATTCTTCCAAACCTGAACCAATGCTAGACATTCACAGGAACTTTCTATAAGCAAAGTATTAGGTACACAGCTCCAGTGCACACTGCATCTCATTTCAATCCTTTCTATAGCTATACCCTCAAAGCAGAGGACACACAATCAAAATACATGTTAGTTTTAGCCAGTCATCTTTGAAGGTCAGAATACAAGGGACAAAGGTATAAACCCCATAATTTTAAACCGAAAAAAAAAAAGTCCCAGGAAAAAAAAAATCTCAAATCCCACAAAGTTAAAGAAAGAGAAAAGATACTCAGTTTTAATTACAGAGACACACCTTAAGGCAAAAAAACTGTAGCTAAGAACACATCCAGTATTCCCACAGAAGATGGTAACAGATTAGTTTTAAGGATTTAGAAACAGCAAACCTCTCAAAATGCTGCTATGTTCTAAAGCAGTGCTTGCTTCCCACGCTCTAAAGCATTTAGAGATTAAATTTTCTTTACACTCATTCAAATATCAGTTTTATTAATGAAATAACTGAACTTTAAAAAAACCCCTAAAAATACTTCAAACCATAGGTTAAGTTAGCACAGCAAGGCATGCTTGCTCCCTAACCATAAGATCTATGTTGTAAAGTCAAAAAGGAAGGATTTATTTCCTTTTTCCACACAGGTAAACAAAGTTCAGAGCAGCTTTTAACGACTTGCTAATGGTCATTCATTAAGCCTGGGAGGTCTTAATGCCAAACGAAGATCTTCTGACTCTTGGTTCAATGGTTTAGTCACAGAGTTGCCCTCTCTGCTTATCAGGACATCACAGGCGGTAGCTCTAAATATACTCATGAGATCGGATGCGTAAGAGAAGACTTATGCTCTTCCAAACTCTTCTGGATACAGCTTTCAGAAGTTCAACATCAGAAAATACATTTTACAAAGACTAACACTAAAACCCCTGAGGCGGAAGAAAAGAAGGAGGGAGAGAGGAGAACCTTTCTATTCTCCTCCTAAGCTTATCTGCTGACTTACACGGTAACAGAGCAGGGGGAAAGACGCTTCTGTTGGTCTCAGAAAGCTTCCCACAGGCTGTTTTGATGGCAAGTATAACGCAAAAAAAAAAAAATTACAAATGACTATACATTTCCATAGCAAAGATATACTGGATAATCCATTCCTATCCTGATTTCTCTCACAACCTTAAGGCTAGACACACTTTAACAGATAGAAACATCCAGTTCTGCTGTTATCCATGGCACAATTATTAATGTAATTTTTAATTAAAGGCAGGTTCACCTGATTAGTATTCCTGTAGAGGTTATGAAATTTACACACTGAAATTTTCAATAACTTTTCATGTCCTTCAACACTGGCAGAACACTACAAACAGGCATAAACATGCAAGAATTGTTTTCAAGATAAAGTTATCCTTTGTTATGTTATTAGGTTTGCGGTACTTCTCATTTCTCCTATGGGAATCAGTAGCAAGTCTCCCCAAAACTTGGCAAAGATGTGTGGAGTACAGCAGTGATTTTACACCTGGGCATGTACTAGCATTTTATAATCCCATAACTCAGTGCTAATACACTACAAAACCCAAATGCCAGGATGATGATAGTAAGAGAAAGCTCATGTCAGAGCAATACCTCATTACAATAAAAGACATTTTAGCGTGTTTCAAGGACTTTTAAGAATAACATATTGCGATGCTGGAACCTGCTGTTTCCAGGCACTCAGCAAATTTCTCTGAGAATGTGTAGATTTTTACAGCAAGTTCTGTCAAATCTATTAAATGTCTGTACTTTTATTAACCTAGGGTTTCTTTTTGTGTCATGAGGCACTCAGATGACGGGTAGTGCTAGAGATTTGGAACAAATGAAAGCACACGTGGGCAAGCATCCTGCACTTACCTTTCATTAAAGAAAAAAATCTGGATTGTAAAACTGCTTAAAAATCAAAACAAAGAATACAGGAAAAACTTATGTCTGAGCTAGAAGCTGAGTGCTCCAAGTAAACATAGGAAGGAAACACGTTGCATTTTTATTTTGGGGAGTTTCTTGATTGTTTACAGTTTATTTTACATATTTTTTAAAAAGGAGACTTATTAAAATACAATCTTAGACTTCATACTGAATCTCACTCTGAAGATCAAATACTTGGATGTGCCAGCAAGTAGCATCTTGTTTCCAATTATCCACTCACCACATATCAAAAACTAATAGAAATGAGTTCTCCTGCCAAGTCATAGTTCTGTTTAAATACAATGACACTAAAATAATCATAATGATAACAATTTAAAAAAAATAAAATAGTCGTTAAAAAAAAGCTTATTTAAAACAGTCTAAGCATAGGTAAACAATCAAAAGCTACCAGTACTTTTCTAGCAGACAAGAAAAATACAAGAAAAACCCGGAAAGGTTTATTTTAAAACACAGTAGTGTAAAAATGGTGCAGGTGGGGGTCTCTTTTCAGATGCCTTTTAAGAAAAAAGAAAGGAAGAAAACAAGTGCACTTTCAAAACCTTGTATGCCAAGTTTTAGCCCAGAGCAAGTTTTCACTGCTATGTTACAAACCCTTGAAAAGAAAGGTTTATAATGGAAATGCTGACAGACCCTTAACCGTAGCAGCATGAATAGCTATAATTAAAGAAGAGCTTTTGGCTACACCTCACTCTGCAAATGAAAGATTGCCTTTTTTTACAGTACCCTCAAATAAAAGCAACTGGGAAACCTGCAATGCGATTCTAGCAATCCAACAAGATATGTTAAAGGAGACTGTTAAAACTATTTGACATTTTAAGCTTTAAATACTGAGGCATTTAGTTAACGTAACCAAGTATTTTCATAATGCTACTTAATCAGCAATAAAGAATGCTCCTGTGAGCCATCATCTGGGGTTAGCAGAAAGTGGCACATGAAGTTATTATTTCCTAACAGCCTAGAGGGAGCCACTTCTTTCTTTAATCAGTGATCTCCCTTCCTTCCTACCTGAAAATTCCCTGTCATACAGTTAAAAAATTAGAGTGCAGTGTACAGAAAAATTACATTTATGAAAGGCCTACTATCTTATATCTGCCTGGATTTTAAAAACAGGAGAGAGAATGGCATTTGAACCATTTCATCCTTCTCCAAGTTTGCAGACAGACCAGGCCTAATCAGTCTGGTTCAGCCAATAATAGTTAAACAACTGGTTGGCACAAAGTCATCCAAATCTTCTCAACGAAGAAACTGTTTTCAGTGTTGTTTTACTTGTATGGCAACAGAGGACTCTTTTCAGCGAGAACCAGTAACATCTTCCTGTTCCATACCACCTGAAGATCAAAGCCTTTTATGAACGTTAAGGAATTAAGCTTCTATGTCAATGGTATAAATAGGCAGCTGACAGTAACCAAATGCATAAATACAGAAGCTGAAGTAAAGAACTGTTCAAAACAAGGCTCTAATAAGCTCTCTCATACCAATTAGTATTTGAGCATGTTGGCAATTAAAATATTTCACCGGACCTGCTTTTTGTAAGAAAAGGTACAAATACTGTCCTGTACCTTGTCTGTGACGACCCAAGAAGTCTGTAAGGAACTTCTGTGCCCTCCTCTTTGTGTTACAAGATGACTGAGGACATAAGCCCCTGCTCTGGAAAGCTTCGAAATAATGCCAAGTTATGAAATAGGCAACTTTTTCATCAGTCCCAAATTTCTCCCTATTTCATCTTTAAAAACAACACAACAAATGCTGTGTATTAGCTAATGGAGAAAATGTCAAAGTATTTTTGAAGTCTCCAATTTATTCCAGTAAATACATTCAGTTGAACTGAAATAATAAATAATAAATCAACTAAACTTAGTTTCGTGCTTCATCTTTTTTCAAAAGACTGCCTGAAAAACAGTTGTCTTTGCATGTATAAGCTATTGACAGCTGCAGTCAAACTACTAGACAATAACAAAGAACCTAGTTAAAGAGAGAGCTTGCATATGGGCCTCACTATTCCTACTATGCACTCTTCCACAGCTCTTTCCACATATTTCAGTCTTGCACATTTGAAGTAATGCCAGATCAATAGCTGCCTCTTAATATCTTATTAAAAAAAAAAAAAAAAAGAGTTTGGGCTTCAAACTGGAGGACTCCCTCTGAAAGGCATCAGTAGACAAAAATCTCTTTATTGAAAAGCACTGTGAATGTTGGAAACTGAACTAGCACATCAAAGAAAAACTGCTTGAAAGTGGTAAAATATGATTTCCTTCCTTCCTGTCGAACCCCAGACAAGTATTTAAATCCCCATAACTGTTGTATTTGATTGCAACCTTGGTGAAAGAGAAAAAAATAGTCTGAAAAATAGAAGAGATTCACTGAAGAAGGAAAAAAAACAAACCAAAAAAACCCCACACAACACCAAAACCCCCCAACTTAAGTAATTTAGAACAGATAATAATTTTGAGATTTCCTGTGCCAAAAGAAAGATAGTATTGTTTGAAATAGTAGCAACTGGATGACTTTCTACAGAGCCACTAATTCGTAACAAAATATCAGGAATGTCAAACCTAATGTCTTGAAATAGTAAGGAAACATTTCTAAGATTCTGAATGCAGTGAGGTATCAGTGCATTTTCAAATTTAACATATCATTCACAGTCCTCTAGAGATTTCTCTTTCCTTTTACTCTATTTCAGTAAGAAATTAATATGAACTACAGTTTAACCCTAAACACAAAAACAACATGCCAGTCAAAATACACAATTTAACTAAACAACTTACCGAAGTCTGGCTAGAACAACCTGAAGAAAATTTAGGACCATACTCAGCTCAGCTCCTCGACAAGCAGGCAGCAGCATAGTAAAACCATCATTTAGCAACTTTTCCTCAGAAAGGCTCAAGTAGCAGCTGGTCTCAAACACTTCTTGGACACCATCAATATAGGTTGAAAGTAGAGTCCAGAGATTTTGTTTCTGTGTATAATCATTTTTGGTTACTAAAAACTCCTTTGCCTTCTCACGGAAAGCATTTGAGAGTTTCTCCGCTAGGACACTAATGTCCATGCTCTTCTCAACATAAATCAAAAGGAAAGCAAAATGACCTCTCCAGATGAGAGCTCTCTGAGACACAGTGATGGAGGACGGAGTCAGTAAATCCAGAAGATCCAACACTCGACTCACTATGTCTTCTGTCTCCGCAACAATTGCTAGCATGAGGAACAGATTAAAGAAGTTCTGCAGCCCCACTTCTGTCAGCTCCTGCATTCTTCTCCGATGGAACTTGGAATAAATTCTACATTAAAAAAAAAAACCAGGAAAGTTTCTTAAAGTACGCAATTTTCTATCTGCTTGATACACTAAAATTGTATTTTCATGCTTTTAGTTTACAGTTATTTTAAAGTATCCTCTTTTCCCTGCCCTCTTCTACTCTTTTGGCTACTGGAACAAACATGCTATTTAATTTTCCGCTCCTAATGCAAGGTACGCATTAAGAGTTTTCAACCCCAGGTACCACCTAACCCTTCCCCCTTATCCAATCTCTATCACAAAGTTGAGCACAATGTTATGAGCAGGCTGTCTCTACTTTGCCTGTGATGATTGTCCTCCATACCATGCCTTCACATCAAACTTAGCCCAGGAGGCCTGTTAGGAAAGGAAGTGATTTGTTGTGAAGTGGCGTCTCTCAGCAACAGCAAACAATTTCTGTACAACTTCTTTCCTAAAACTCCATTATTTCCAGGTGGCACAAAAAAAAAATTCCAAGAAACAACCAGGGACCGTCCTTCCTTTAGCTACTGATTTCTGTTCTTATGTTGTACTCCCACAGCTGCTGCAATCAAAGCCGTACCTACATAACCCTCCTTGGGGAAAAGGGAAAGGAAGATTTCTCATGGAAAGCTCTTCTTCTCCACAGTGCTTTGCCAAAGTCTGTACTGACCTGTATTGCACACCTACTGCACGGACTGCGGACTATGAGTTTGGGAGAAAAGAGGGAAACTGAGACGTTTGGCAGAGAAACCTCTCTCCAGCAGGAAGATGTTAAGAAACTTAAAGCTGTATTGCTTATACGATAGTGCTCAAGTTTTACGTGGCTGACTGTGAGAAGCACTGCTACTTTGCAACTTTAAAGGGATTGACAAAAAGCAGAAAGCTTTTACATAGGTGGCTTTTCTGTGACCTCTGCTCAGATCTGGTCTTTTAAATAAATGCCACCATTCTTACAAGAGAGAAATAAGATGAAAATGACTTGCTTAACTTTGATTTGTTTGTTTAAAACCTTGGGTATATCCTTCAGCTTAATTAAAGGTAAGTTCACACACAGTAGTTAAACATCCATAAATGCTGTTTTCCTATTGTGTCCCCTGGAAAAATAGTTGGAAATGGTGCTGAGGTTATCAAATCTAGCCACCAAAAATTACAGCAAATCCAATTAATGTTGTTTAGTAGTAAATTACTACTGACAGGCATTTACGTTCTTCATGCATCAATTAATGCTTGGTTAGCTGCTGAAAACAGAATTCATCCCAAAAATCATCGCTGTAGGCTGTTAAATTTTGCTACTTGTGTAATTGATTTATTCAAGGTAGAAATGATGAATACTGGTTGAGCAGACTGACACAGTGTGTGTTGTGTATTATTATTCCCCCTCTTAAATTAGGGAAAGTAACAAGCTATAAGAGCACAAAAATGTAAGTATAATTTGTTTTCAGCAAAAACAGAGCTGGCTAATTAAAATTACTAACTAAAGCAAGACACTGATTCAGCATCCAACAACATATTTGTTTCTATGTAGCTGTAGTGATTTTAAACTTGAACTTTACTGACTGGAAAAACTCATGAAGTGTACACAGACATTAGACAAATTTTCCCTGATAGCCAAGATAACCCTTCTTTCTTGGAAGAAACATACCACGTAGCTTTTTAAGATGTGCACACACATGTGCATTTTTTATTTATTTATTACTTGCATAGAAAAATATTTTATTAATACTTAATGAAATATTTTTTATAAAAATCAAAACACCCACCCAAAGCAAAATTAATTCTAAGTCTTCTATATCCAATAAAAAAAATTTTTAGAAAGTTAGCACCTTTAATGATCAGTACAATCTCATTACTATAATAAAAGTTTTAAGGATTCAGTAAGTATTCATCAGGATTTGATTTAGAGCATATATATTTTATGGGGTTTTTAATATCATGATTGGCCACATCTCTTAATCAGTATGTTTCAAAATTAAATGAAAAATTAAAACCCTCAGAAAAAAAAAAATATTGTGAGAAATTTTGGAAACCATGGAAAAGAAAATAGAACTATAAATGAAATCACAGGCCTAGCAAGACCCAGTCTGCATGTGCTTGGACAACACATGGCTTACATACAGCTCAAACAGAATTTCTGTGCTTTAATTACATTACCTGTCTGGCAATAGGTTTGTACCACTGCACAGGCTGCCAGTATACCAAATTCCTGGCCTGTGGGATGAAGTAAATCATCAGAAGCTATGGATGCCACGGTGATTCTTGGACCCAGCTCTTGGACCCTGTCACAGCCTCAGCTGGCAACAGAAACTTCAGGGAACAACTGCCTTCTTCGAATTATGAATCACCCTGGATCCCTCATCCCCTTTACTTTCTCCTGAGCACAGTACCCCCCTTGCTTTGGTATGTGGCTGGAAGGACCATGCAGTCTGACTCACTAGACCTCTTCCAACAGGAGACAAACTAAATCATGGCCATACCGTCCTTTAATTTGTTTCCAAGGCTGCACGCCACTGTTCTCTGCCTCTTCTTTCATCATCCGTGCCAAGATGCTGAGAAAAATGAAGTAACTGTTGCTGGACTTGTACAAGTCGGGGATCTGCTGTTCACAACAGCAACTCTTCACCAACTCAAGCATTGACAAAGAAGTTTTACTAATATTTGCCAGACCCTTCAGACCAAGCCAGGGAACAGTAAAGCAACTGTTCTAAAACAATAAATGAAAACAGAAAAGATAAGTATAATAAATGCTACTATTTCAAAGGCAATAAGATGCAGTCCTTCACAGTAACAAAATGACACGTTCCTACCACAACTCAAAGAAATAAAAATGCATTGTAAGTATGTTCAAAGTTATTTTACAAGATCTTAAAATCAGTAGCCTTGATGAAAATAAGAGTAAAAATATATTTTAATTCATTCTGTTGTGACATAATGTAATGGAAAAGAACATATATTAAGTATGATTTCTTAAATAAATATAGCAAATTTAAGGATACTTCCATTGACTAGTAAGTTTTAAAAAAGTATAGCAATCAAACTTGGCTAGAGGAGAATCAAGATTAATTGGTAAAAATGGAGGACTGTCCATGTGCAATTTTACATTTTTTATATTTATCTACTTACCAGGTTCTTGCTGTAATAATCCCAGAGTATGGTGACAATAGATAGGTTCAACTCCCAGACACTACACAAAGTCAAACAGCACTGAAGATGCATTCGTAAGTGTTCCTCTAACACACCAGCCTTGAAAAAGGATTAAAAAGTTTATTGTAGGAGGGGAGCATCACCCTGTCTATGTGTAATCCCAATACTACCAGACTATTAAGAATAATTTACTAACATAAAAATTATTTTTTAATTATATAATATTGAGTAAATGCATTTGCTAATACAAGCAGTGATAAGAACAGATTATAAGCCCTGGACAGACTTTGTCGTCTCCACTGACTATAAAAGTGGTTTAGTGGACAAGCTTGTGTGTAGTTGTCTTACAGGAAGACTTTTACACATGTAAGTCTAACGCATCTCTGGTATGGAATCAAACTTGTTCTGTGACAAGAGAAACCTCTGACTTACTTCTAGCTTTCAAATATATCTAAACACTATACAGGCCTGGAATTTCTAACTGCATAAAATAAGCTAAAGAGAAATAAAAAGGGTAAGAAAAAATAAGAGAGATACAGGACAAGTTTTATGACTCAAAATCATAGCCCCAAGAGGGGGAATGAAAGCAAACCATGCCTCAGATAAATATTGGGAAGTTATCCCTTTCGGTTCCAATTACAGTGCTAGATCCTGAATTATGTCCCGAGCTCACCCAGCTCAGAAAATGCTTAAATAAATAAATAAAAAAATCACTGATGCCAGGTGCTAGAAAAAGATAGCATTAGGTTGTGTTGGGTTTTACGGGGTTTTTTTTGTTTGTTAGTTGGTTGTTCTTTCAAAATAGTATTTCATCAAGTACCTGTTACTAGAAGAGCAGGACTTCTGCTCACACCCACAATGCTATTTCTTATGGCTTACTTATGGCTGCTTTTTTTCCTGTTCAGTGCTACACAAAGGAGTTGTAACTCATTAACTTATCTCTACTTGGCTATACATTCATGTGGAAAACATTATTTGCTAGACTTTGTAAGAACACTGTAAACAATTACACCTATCATCTACAATAACTTCTACCCATGTCTGCCTTCTCTTCTCATGAAGAATTAATGTAGGACATATGGCTTCTGAAGTGATGTATTTCTAAAACAACTTAAAAATTGAAAAGGCATTTTCAGTTGTCACAGAAAGTGATATATCCAAGATGTTATTTATAACATACAAAAACCATTGAAATAGAAAATAAACTCCTCAAGAGATATTAAGAGATGTACAGAATAATAATTCAAATATAATAAAAATACCTACAAAAAAAAGGTGATCCTCAAGTATTGTTTTTATATATGACATAATGGTAACTATTAAATCAGTAGTCTTCCCAAAATAACAATCTTATACAAAAAACAAGGGACAGAACTGCAGTCATTTTCAACTGCTGCTATTTTTTTTTTATGAATAAAAGCAAGAGTCTTGATATAAAACAAAAATCTGCAGCTGAACATATCTATTTCTCTCAAGAGATCTACCCAGTTACAAAAGATGTAAAAACCCCCCCAAAACCCCAAACCAAAATAAAAAATAAACCCAAACCAAAACACACACCCTTTAGAAAGAGAATGCTTAGTCTTAAAGCTATAATTTGTGCACAGGATTATGTTTAGGATCTAGTTCAACAAATAATGACTGTTTCAGTTAAATTCATTCAACAATAAGCATAGTATTGTGAGCAGCTTCAATTTCAACCATTATTTATGTGTCCAACAATAGTTTTAGAACCATTTCCAAAACCAAGATAGTACTGAAGGCTTTATCTCAAATTTAATATGAAAGAGTTCTCCAGACTTCAAGTATCCCTGGGATTAATAGATTCTCTCATTGCTCTTTTGCTTAAAATGGTCTTTTGCACTGCTGGAAATACTATCAGAACTCTTGAGGTAGTCAGTTTTTAATTTATCACAGAAGGGAGGAACACCAGATACTATCAAAATGATAGTACTATCTAAACACAACATTTTTCTCTTATGACCTCCTACTGTAGTAACAAAATTGGTTTCCTAGAACTCCAACAAATACTTCTGTATCTCTTTCAGAATAGAATTAAACAAAAAACATAATGAAGGTATAACAAAATTGATGCAGATGTGAAACAATATGAAGCATTTATTTTTTAAAATGAGAGAAGGCTAATAAGACAGACTGCTGTTAGTTCTTATGAACAAAAAAGCTTTTGATTCTCAGTTACAATAAAACTTTGTAAACACAAATTCATCATATACTGAAAATGCATTGATTTAGTCAGTTTGATGTTGCCTAGTATACAAATACAGCTATTTTAATATTCCTAGTACAGCAATTTTCATTTAGTAGTACAAATAGAATTGTAAACCAGCTCTACTTTTGTAATTAGCCCAGTAACAGAAATCCAGATTACAACAGAAGTAAGGAATACCTCATGTAACTAGTTTACCCATAAATGTCCTTTTTTGTGATACAGATGGGAGACCTTTCACATGAGCAATTGTGTTCAACTGTATCCATCAAGAATTATAAAAAAGAGAGCAGCTGCTGGCTGAGAAACTCGCCAGTTTGTCAACTGTCTGAAGCTGAAAGGACATATCCAAGGAAGCAGCACTCTACGCTTGCCCAGGTATCCATTATTGCTCCTATCTTTATTTACAACTCACAAATTCAGTATTTTTCTCCATCTCCACTGGTCTCCTAACCTAAACAGCACCTTCACATCTCTTCCTTGCTCAGAAGCAGGCTGACTATAACCTTCTAAAGAAGGAGTTTCTACCTGGGGACAGGGCAATGCAGCACCTTCACCTGGACATGGGACATCTTCCTCAGGAAGTCTTTATCACCCCCAGAATCAGGTATATGCTGGATGAAAGCGGCTCAGGCTTTCTGCTGCCCTCCCTGTGCTGGGGATAACTAAATTCAACAGTTTTACTGAAATTACCAAAGTGCTGCAGGTTTAATACTAGTTAGTCATTTTTGCATGCCAATACTTAGCTGTCCTAAGGATGTTAAAGCTAACTCCAGCTTCTGCTGATTCATCAAAGGTCACCATTCTTTTCTGTACTTTCATGTTGCTCCCTTCCCCTCAAAATCCATGTCCGCAACACTGCCTATTAAATCGTCTTTTCACAACATAGAAATTGAAGCTCACATGAAGAGAAATTAACAGTTACTGGTAGGAGAAAGATTATCAGTTTACATTACAAATTGCACCTTTTCCAGATGCTTTTGAACATATAAAACCATGCATACTTGATTTCATCTCCATTTCCCCTCCATCCTTTGTATATTCCCATTCTCCTTCTGCACACGTATGGTCTACAAGCTTTTGAAGTTAGGCAGCAAACACAAGTGGATTATGAGGTTGATGGACATACTACGTACTAAACATGATTAGTTTTTAAGCTCCCATATACTTAAAAATGAAGTTTCTAACCACCAATTCCTGTCCTCTCCTGCAAATGAGTGATTTGGCACTATCATTTCTTCTAACTTGTTTTGCATGGCTATTACTATGCATCTCTAGTATTGATAACAGGGTATACGCTGAAAAGGATGGTAGGATTTATGACCAAACTCAAGACAAGTGTTAGTGGGCAGTAACATCAATACTGTCCTGTTGTTCATTCAAAGAGCACTGTTCTCCATTTTGCTTTTTCCTGCTTCTCCATGTTTCATTTCATTATTGACTTCTTGATATCTCATTGTGCTTCTCATTCCTACATTTTCTGGTCTCAAAAACACTCACTCAGCAGATACTTCAGAGATACAAAAGGATAAGATAAAAGGTAAGAGTGGCCACATGAAGCTGACGGATCAACAGAGGAGTGGACATGTCTACTGGTAAAAATCTTCCTAGAGGAAATACCTACACACACTTGTGCATGCACAAATAGTGACTAATGCTCTCCAAGGAGCATTTCCTACAAGCAGCTAACTCTATAATGCAAGAAAAAATAATGAACAAATAAAAAAAAAAGGAAATAAACTAGATGGCTCCTTAGATGGTTGCTAACAGTTGCAAACATATCCTTGGCAAATGAGGGCTTGTTTTAATTCCAACAGTGGTTGCCTTTGGAATTAAAGCAGGTATTTGCCTCACATTGCTGTGTCACAATTGACTCATTTCAGTCTTATGAACTTGAACACCTAGCTGCCTTTCTGAAGTGTCTACAATTCAATACTTATTTAACAGAAGCATCAAAAAGCTGTATATTTTATGTAGATTCAAGTTCAGAGTAATCTTTATTAAAAAAAAATTCATAAGAAGAGAGGAATATTTTGAAGAAAAACATAACTACAGGTGTCCTCTTACTGTTTCTCAGGTTGCTGACATACAAAAGATGCAACACAGGAAGGTGGCTAATAAACTACTCGCAGTTTTTATGCCTCTTATCTCATCTAAATCTCTCCAGTTTGTCTCACAGAATGGTAAGCATACAATAAGTGATGTCATCCCTGTAGTTTTAATGTATATGCACCATGTGTGTATTCAGTTACATACTGTGAAATCATTCAAAGAGTTAACCTTTTAAGCTGTAGGACTACATAAACAAATGTTAGTTTACGTATAGCATGATTTTTCAACTTTTAACCCTATCTACTGTTTTAACTATCCTAACTACAAAACATCTTTTTGTAAAAACTACTTATAACAACCATTGTTCCGTACTCCAGCTTCAACCACAGCTGTTGCTACTGCGTGAGCAAGGCAGTAATAAGAAAAAAAAAGAACTGATTCCTCTTCTGCTTTCAACAACAGAACTTTTTATTTCATCTGAGACCAAATAAAAAAATAAACACGTTTATTCTTGTCTTAAGCGTACACAAATTAAAGAAATTATTTTGCAGGTATTGCTGATACAGCATTTCCAATTTGTACCATGCAACTTCAGAACAAATTTAGAGAGCTGCAACGTAACATATTTAAAAACATGATGAACAGCATATTTAAAAGCATTTTAAAAGGAGGTCAATTCTGACCTCTGGGCCATGAAGCATTGCATTAACAGTTCTGCAGAAAGAAAAATGATAAGGTATGAAATGAGTGCTCAGAAACTAGAACCTTATCAGTAAGAGTTTGATTCAAGCCTGTAAGACAAATTGCTCAGCAAGGCAAGTCACCTTCCCGCTGTGATGAGGATATAGCTGAATTTTCAATGCAACTGACTATCTCCCTCATCATGTCTCCTCAACTTGATATCCTTACATTCAGTATCTGGTTTACATTTTCTAAGCATCCAGTTCTTATTCTGAATACATCTTGTCTGAGTAGCCATATACCTACCCTTCCAGGATAATTATCTTTTTCCTTTATCTGACAATTTAGCATCAAGCACAACCACTTTAAAGCAAGTGTAACTGCTAACAAGGAGGGAACTGTATACTGCCATAGTTCAGCTACGTCAAGGATGTTCATTTACCTGTGATAAAAACACTAGAATTCCAAAAATACACTTGTTAGTTGGACTTTGTTTCATGCACTGTCTTTCCCTGAAAGCATCTCTGACACTTTCCTTGTTCATTATTTCTTCCTTTACACACTTACTTGAGCATCAGTGGATTTTTTAAGTAGCTCTTCCACAAATTTCCAATTGGATTCCTTCTGTTTCTGAAAAATAATGATTATCAACATGAAATAGTATTTGTATTCCTCACAGGAATCATTATGTAATAACATGAAAATAAGCAGGCAAGAGATTTCCAGAAATATTTATTTTCATGACAGCATACTGTAGTCATCACTTAAAACAGTTTTTTTTGTTTTATGAATGTGATATCTGTCCTAAAAATTAGGCCTCAGAAACAAATAAAGAGCTGAAAATAAAAGTACGTAATTTAAACGAGTTTAAATGACTCATTTGCAAGCTCAACCTTCACTTTTAGTCAAGGGGGAAAACATTCAGGCATTTTTGATTAGTACAAGCAGTATGTCTCAGTTTCTTTCTTTAACAGTCTGTAAAAAAGAAGGGGTAAAAAGGAATAAAGGGTACCATCTCACCTTTTCTTGTTTTTTTCCTTTTTAATGAAAAAAAAAAACCCAAAAACAAAAACAAACCCACTTCTAACTCATTTTTCCCAGGACAAACATTAAGGATTGTTTTGGCCAATTTGGTAAGGAGTTGGCCAGGTAGTAATGGCCTATACAGCTAGCAAAAAAATACAGAGTAGGTCAAATATGGCCCATAATTCATATTCTTCAGCTTGGGAAGACAGATGACTATCCATTTGAATCAACTAGACCATGCTAGTGAAGTAGAAGAGCTTCATGGCACAGTATATTAAAAAGGAAGAGAAAAAAAATATATTTAGACAAAATGGGAAAGAAAAGGGTGGAAGGTTTTGCAACTAAGGCTATTTCCCAAGGAAAAAAAAATAAAAGGCAACCAAGCCAACATATTTAAAATTCTAGGACATCCAAAAATCATCTCTAACACTTAACTAGCTATATACATATATAGCTTGTGTAAACAACTAGATGTGTGAACATAGTACTTTCATCATTGTCCTGCCTTACTCATTTCCTCCACTATCACAACTGTTAAGCATTGTGAATTATTCTGCAGATATCTGTCCTTTATATGTATGTATAGAGCTTACAATAAAGAGCATCTTATGCTTTGGTAAGTAAAATGTAACTGCTTTCCAGCAGCAACACCATCATGCTCCATCCTCCTCTGCTATTGACTACACTACTTAATGCTCTGACTTCGTGACAATTCCACACAGAACTCCAGAGAGTATTAAGAGAATTTAAGATGAACTCTTTAAAAAGATGTACTAATACTTATGTAACACAATTTGACTACTTGGTGGCTTTACATTTTTAGACAAGAAAAAGAGAATTCTGAAAGATTGCCAATGGTAGTAAGTCACAGTCTGTAGACTGTTTATGGAACACATAAGAATGAAAGGACAGATCTGCAAAAGTTACACTAAAGCTGCAATTTCACAATTCAGGAACTTGAGCAGTATCAATTAAGGAGTTCCGACTGCTTCCTTCTCATCCTGCCAGCTGCCCTCACAGCTGTAGCATGCCACTGCTCAGTTGTTCCAGCACTTCTGTTTGTGGGACACAGAGTGAACCAGATGAGTGAACTGATCTGGAGCTTTAGGAGAGAAAGAAAGAATGAAAAAGGGAAGAGGGCCTGACCTCAGTCATAGACTAGAGACACAAATAATTGTGTGAAAACAGCAGAGGCATATCATGCCTAGGGTGGTAAACAGGACTTCTTAAGCTGTTCTTGATGCCAAAGCCCTTGTATCATGAAACCAGCGCCAGCATCCTGTCATAAGCAAAGGCCACTGCATCAACAAGCAGCCCAGGAGTAAAGGCAACACTTCAATAATGAGTAAAATCCAGGAAGCGCATAATGAGCATTCCCAGGCAGTTTTGGCTAGTATTTACATCAGATGTTTATTTTGACTGTTGTATTTTAGAGGTTGATGTTATATGAATACCTACATATTGGCATGGTCCTACTGCAGACTCCAAGTAAAGCTAACCAACTGCTCAAAAGCCAGATTTATCAGAGATGAGTAGATATTAAGAGAGTCATGCTAAATGGCTACAAGACCTCTGAATGTCTGGATCAGCCTGCTCAGAACATGCTTTTAGCACTCTCCTAGTCCAAGGACACATGATTTATACAAAAGGTGTTTATGGCCAAAGTTCCAGCTCAGCTGTAGTATGCCGATCACCTTACAAGATCCTGGACTAACCTAGAGCAAACTCCTGAGACCAACTGGAACTGATTACAAGAGCGCACCCAGGTTCAGCCCAGACTCAGGAAAGAATGACACCAACCACCTGCTGCACTCTTTTTTTTTTTTTTAGCCTCAATTGTCTCCATCTTTTAACAGACTTGTTTCATTCAAATCCTACTAAATTTACATCCTAACAGGATTCCCTGCTACACTGGCAATATGGTATGGCAACTGTTTACAATCCATCCTTGTCAGAGGACATGTACAATCTACATCTTACTCCAAACCTGCTGGCTTACAACATCCTCCCTCCACCCCTAAAGAGTCCTAAAAATCAACAGAACTTGAAGACCTTACAGAGCATAAAAGGACTGCTAAATCCAAAAACCTGATCTGAGACCCTCTGGGTTCTCAGGGAGAAACTTTTGGAAAGACTAACAGCTGACTACCTGGAAGAGCCACGCTAGGCTTCTCAGCTGGAAGTCCATGTTTGCATATCTTGCCACGTAGTCATTTCAGATTATTCAAAGGCATGCATTCTTAGCCCCAAGTAATTCTGGCTCTATTTCCCTAGCCCACAGTATATTGAAATTGACCCCTGCAATGTTCAGAAGTAGCAAATTTTCTCATCAGGTCCCATTTGGTTTTTAAATGTACAAATTCTGCTTTTCAGAAGAGTGAAGTGGGACCTGAATGTGGGGTTATGGAAAAAGACATGTACTGTACATCCCTCATAAGAGTCTAAAACCTGGCCAAAATTTTCTAGTTTAAAAAAAAAGGTTTCATATGTATGAAATATATATTCGATATATATGAATCATTGCATATTTGGAATTATGTTATATGAGCTAAAGGGGAAAAAATAAAAAGAAGCAAGTCTGAAACCTATTTAGAATTTTAAAAGCTTTCATAATAACCTCAAGGCCATGCAGACCACATTAAAAAATTGAAAATCTTCCACAGATGACATAGGCTTAGAGGCAATTTTTGCTACAGAGCACATGAATAACCATCATTATGACACATCACCCTCCCACCTCTGATCACAGTTAATTAAAAGAAAGCATGTGTCATGAAGCTATCATATCAGATGTTTAACCAACAAAACAGGACTATATTGAGCCTTGATGTAATTCCACTGACTTCACAAATTTATATCACAGACTATTTTATCTTATAATGTTCAAAGAATGTTTGAGACTGTAATTTGGGGGAGGAGGGGGACAGAAATACCTAAAGAAATGGTTACTATCAACTATCTATGACAGAATACATTCTTGTGGTGTATGAAAAGGCACTGGTATTACTGATAGATGTTTTGTAAGCACTCATGGCACTTAAGAGAACAGGGATGCCCGGACAAACTCACAGCCACACTCAGAAAAATGTGAAGTACAGCTAACAGTTTGAACATAAAGACTACTGGAAACATTAAGAGGTGCATGCACAGGATGGTCTCATGATTTACAAATAGAACCTTGGAAATTCTCTTGTCCCAGGTGGGCTCTAAGGAAAAAATATTATTTAATCTTGGGCAAGTCACTTCCTGTCACTGCGTTTCAGATTCCTACTTTAAAATAAGAGCATCAGGAATCCTTTTTTCCATTCTACATGTTTGGCTTATTTAAATAATATAGTGCCTGGGGCAAAAAAATAATCTCTCACGAGGCTAAATACATAGTATGAGAGACAGGGAAAAAATCCAATGATCAAAGTAAACAGTATCACTGCATTTTGATTAGGGCATAAAATATAAGAAACCCAGGATAAATGTCTGCTTCGCACTAGTTTCTGTATTCGACCTGGGAATAACCTTTTCTCTCCATCTAAGTTCCTCTAATAAGCAAGGAGTATAGTAATTCTATCTTCCCAACGTCCCTCTGAAATATACTATATACTGTGGTCCTCTCCCACTGCCGTAGTAACGGCACAAAAGCAAGGGAAGCTTGAGACAACCTTCAGTGTAACAATCAGATGTGGCCTGCAATCTTACACATTCATATACTGTAAAAAGTTGCTTTGTTTTGCCAAGGTATTATTAGAAAAGACTGAACCACGTGATAATGAGCATCCTGCCACGGGATCCTAAAGGATCTGTCAACCCACAAGCAGCAGAAGCATTCCACATTCCTCAAGTTTTCTAGTGACCAGAAATAGTCATGAATTTTTCAACTAAGTATTCAAGCACTGAGTTACCGCACCTTCTCTATCTTTTAGTTTTCTGACAAATCACGGAATTTGCAAGATAAAAATCAATGAAAGTAATTCTTACTTGTACTAGAAAGTCTAATTTTACTTAGGATTAAAAACATTCACCGAAGTTCAACATTTCAACATGTTTCATTCCTTCTCTCTTTAGATACTAATGCTTTTAAAGATCTAAAGACGAAGGGAGGAGGGATTTTAAGTTATCAAAACAAATCGATCAACTGATATAATCAGACTTTTCTCTTTTTACAGATCTGCAGTTCACAAACATGTCTCAAGGTTTTTAACCTTTTGCCCTAAGTCGGGATGGGAAATCATGGTAAAGATTTTAACAGAAAGAGTATGATCTTTCCACTTTTAATACACACTATTAAATTACAAATAATAAAAGACACTTCACAAGAAAGGGTAATTAAGCACAATTTGTGCAAGAAGCCTGATATATATAGATGATGCTTGGCAAACTATGGAATATAAGCAATTCAGCTGAAACGTGGGAAAAAACAAAACCAAAAAAACCCCAAACACACACAACTACAATGAGGCAAAAGATAAGAGAACAGAAAGACAGATGACATAACCTGATTCTACCCAGTGCCAAAAACACTATCAGACCAAAAAAAAAAAAAACAAAAAACAAACCACCAACCAAAACCACCCACCCCACAAAAAACTAGATTTCTGGGTCTTCAGTTATCTCTTTGGCTTCTAGTCAGCTCCCTCTATAGTCAATTAAGAAAAACTGGAAGCTTTCATACTTCTCAAAATGGATGAATTGCCTCAGCAAGTGCCTATTTCCTTCCCAAGTAATGATTAGAAACTTAAAACTAGGCAGGATGAATCTCAGAGTAAGGGACTGAAAGGTCAGGGTTAACATGACCCCAGAACTGCAGAAAACTGCGGTGAGGTCCATGAAGGAATTTGATGCATCAGTACCACGTGTGGCCCTACATACATCTTACAGGTGTAGGAATGGCATGTGCAAGGCCTCATTGAGGCCCCTTACAGAACTTGTGGTCACGTCAGGTCCCTCACAATTAGATTCACAGACAAGAACCTGATTAATCTGGGACTAGCCTGCTCTAGCCAATAGGAGAATCTAAAGCCATCTTCTAGAAGCAACTGTCTTGCAACTTACTGCCAGAACTTCCCTCAACTGAAGCTTGAATTCAACAGTTATTAGACAGTGTCTATTGGTAGCACACAAACACAGCAAGTTAAGCTGATACAGATGCTGTATACACAAATATATACACACCTTATCGTGACATTGCTGTGATGCAAAGGGAGTGCAATTAGACAGACTGGAATTTATCCACTGCAGAGCTACCACTTTTAAAAAAGAGTGGCATTAACAACTACACAGTCAATGTTTGAGGTTTATACTTCATACGGTACAATCTAATGCATTCAGTTCCTAAAACAACAAACCCAGTGAAGCATTTATGCTGCTGGCAGACAGTCTTAAAACATATGCTACATCATTAAGTATATGTGCCTCTAACCAGTTGGGATATTTCAAGTTTCCTTAATGCAGTTATCTACTGAATATCTGGTGTATAACACGAACACATCAGGAGCTCCTGGAATGTTTACTGACTTGTAGAAAGCACACATTAACACCATCAACCTTAAAGGACCTTTTTTAAAGGAGTGTGAAAATTCCTGTATTACAACATGAATTGTTTTCTTTCAACAAAAATAACCAAGTAAAGTTATAGACCTAAATAAATTATGACTTTTAGGTACTTAAAAAAGCACACCCACCTTTTCATCTAGATTTCCATTACGATCAAACTGGTAGAGTGATGCCAGATGAGTAATAATCCACCAGGTAAAACTCAATGGGTCTTTACACTGAATTGTTTCAAAACCAGATACCTTTTCAGAACTACTTGGCCTTTCAAAGATATTCTTTAGAGTTTTGTTCACCAAGCTCCAGAAACACTGTAGAAAATACAAAAGTAAATTTGAACTGTGTTGAATAACAAATCCTATGTTAACAATTTTCTGTACAATACTGTCCTATTGGTTAATTTGCTTTTACAGAGAACAAGCATGATGACAGTCATTTCAAGAAAATAACAAAAACCAGTGTTCAGTATTACCAGAGAAAACTGGAGCTACTTTACAATGTCCTCTCTCAAATGCCAGTAGAAAGCAATGTGAAAGGACAAGCTTTGGTCACAAGGAAGAACATGGTGTCATACTTCACAAGCAAAATTACGAGTTGATGGAATGACGACGTACACATAGGATGGTGCACCAACACTCACATGAGAGAGATTAAGTTTCTTTAATGAAGACATTTTATAACAGATTTTTGAAAAACTTTTCATTAGTAACCTAACCAAGAGGAAGATAGTAGTAGATGGTAGAGAGTCAGTCTGAAATACAGCAAGCTGAAGTTCAAATTCCCTGCTTTGTTCCAAGTCTGTTCTAGCACTGACAAACTGATTAATTCTTTTTGGCTCAGATCCCTGTCTATACCACAATATTACTACTTATTACAGCCTATGCCTATCTTTCCTAATTATACAGAAACTCCCTGGGACTTCTCTGCACCTGTATTTCACCTACCTTAGCTGGGTCCTGATCCTAACTTACGCTCCAAAGTGCTAGTGCAACACTTAACACTAACGAAGTGTCACTTGTGTACATCTGTTGTCATTAACAACTATCAGTTAGTCACTCTACTGTGAACGTCCTGGTTTTCAGCTGGGATAGCGTTACCTTTCACAAGAAGCTGGAGGGGACACAGCCAGGACAGCTGACCCAAACTAGCCAAAGGGATATTCCATACCACATGACATCATACTTAGTACATAAAGGGGGGGTTGGGTGGGGAGGAGGGGTTGCCACTTCAAGGATGGGCTGGGCATCAAGTTACAGGTAGTAAGCAAATTGCATCGTGTATCACCCGCTTTGTATATTCTATTCTAAGTAGTGTTGTTGTTATTTCCCTCTCTCTTTGCTGTCCCAGTAAACTGTCCTTATCCCAACCCACGACTTTTACCTTTGTCTTCTGATTCTCCTCCCCATCCCACCAGGGGAAAGGAGTGAGCAAGTGGCTGCATGGTACTCAGCTGTTGGCTAAACCACAACAGTGAAGTACTTCATTCTGTACTAAGTCAACAGTACTTATTCCACAGATGGCAGCTTTGGGTTTTATAAAGATTATTTCAGAAAACTTTCAAAGGATTTTGACACTTCTTAGTATTTATTCAGAGAAATATCAGCTCAATCCTAACCAGCAGTTAAAGAAAAATCAAAACACTAGAAAATATTAGCAAAGGAAAAGAACAAAATAGAAAACACCATTATGCAATGTATAAAATCATATGGTGACCTAACCCATACTTTGAATACTGCATGCAATCCTGGTACTCTGCCATTCGAAACAGGATGTAGTAGTATGGAAAAAGGCTCAAAGAAGGGTGACAAAGATGACTACAGGTAGAGAATGGCACCTGTAAAATGGATGACTGAATACAGTAAGACTCTTCAGCCTAGAAAAGGCAGAAGGTAGGAGATACCAGTAAAAAAAAAGAAAAACAAAACAAAAAACCAAAACCTGAAGAGGCATATAAAGTCATATTGGTACAGGTAGCGACTGGCCTTTCCAATAAAGTATAAAGGGGACATCAAAAGAAGTCAGCAGCTACAAGATTCAAGAACATAAATCAGGTTGTTCTTGTATAGGCTACGGTATGGGTAACACAGACAGAAACATGGGCTAGATCATTGGTCTGACTGTACCAGTATTTCTAATGCCTGGAGATGAACCATTGCATGACATAAGACATAAATTGCAAATAACAACAACATTTTTTTAAAATGGGTAAAAAGGGGTTCTTTTCTTTTGTTCTACCATACAGTTTTCACAGTTTGTTCCTTTGCTTTGCTTTCCTTAGCACAAGGAGCACTCCTTATTAGTGCCCTAGGTCATAACTAAACAGTACACTGCAAACCTAGAGTCAGGACTTGATGAACATTCAAGATTGAGGCCTAAAGTGTCATAGTTAGCATGTAGTCCTCCTAAAGCAAATATGAAGTTCAGGTCTAAAATCAGATATGTGAACTAGTGCATTTGTGGCAATCTGGGAACATTTGGCTACCGTATTACAGATGTAATATGCATGCATATGTAACAGTATTCTTCCTTTACCTCTGTATGAGACCCTTTATTTCTGTGGTCCAGCAGCTGAATAAGTAGAATCCATAATTCCTTAACGCAGGTACAAGGATAATGGTGACTAGTAAGAGCCTCGGAAGGTCTTACCTGAAAGAGAACATACAATACAATTATTCAAAGAAGTGTTATTCTTGAAATTGCATTTTATGTACCAGTATTTCCTCTGGTTTTGGTTGTTTGGGGTTTTTTGCAGGTAAATAATATAGCTACAATTACATATTGGAAAGTGCATTATTTCATTAACATCCAAAAATACATATCTCATACAACAAAGGCTGTTTCCTAATTCTACATAAGTTACAGGTTATGCTCTTTCTTAGTTTCCTCTGAGCCACTTTCAAACATTATTTAATCAAATGAAAATGGGTTTCTGAGGCCTAAATGAAAAGGAATTGCAATAAATACTGATTCATTGCCTGACAGTAGGGAAAAGAGAAAATGATTGATTAGGTTTTCCTGATGTTCTTGAGAAGATAAGAAAAAGATTTCAAATGATTTAATAGCTATTATTGTTGTTATTTTTAACTAAAAAAATCCTTAATGACTAGGCATAATGCTAGAAGAATGTGTTTTTGTTGGCATGATGATGTTAATGTTCCCACAACATTTCACAAAATCTGCTTTTCGGTAAATTTACTGCAAGGCATTCTTTTAATATGCAGAAAACAGCATATTTCAAGTCATGTACGTTATTTGATTACTATTCCATATTTAACAAAATTCACTCAGACTGATGCATTTCAAATGCAAAGTAGTCTTCTTGTGATTCATCTTTCAGTTTTACATTCCCTGAATTGTGAAACAAAATAAGCAAAACAGCAAAAGGAAGTGCTAAATACATAAAAATTCTCTGTACGCTTTAATGTTTTTAAGACCTACCAGCACTGCATGTGAAATAATCATAGTATAGACAAAACTTTACCTACTCTGTCTTAGGACCTATGAATCCACTGAACTATATTCAGAGGTGGTAAAAACAGCGAGAAAAGCTTTGCTTAGATAGCATAATTCAGAACATTTTACCTTCAGCAAAGACACAGTGGCAGAAATGCAGAAAGAAAAGAGACAAGACAAAGAGCTCATACTCAATTTATCCCTAAACAGTGAGTCGTACAAGTTTGAATAATCAACCTATACCCCTCTAAACCAAATAGAGGGAAATGGGCATCTAGAGAGACTAATTCATCTAACACTGCAGGAGAAAAAACTGTTGCTATCCTTCCCTGACAATAAAAAGAACCTGGGGTGAATAGTTTAGCCAACTAACTCCTCTACACCTAGATCTGATGAGATGAATCCTGGATTTTTATATCCTCAAGCTCTTCGTGACCCATTCATGCAGAACTACTCTCAAATCACATCGGTACTTAAAATCATTTCTGAATTTGGACACCTAATGGTGTAAATTAAAAATTAAATCAAAACATGCAATGCCAGTGATAGCAGTAGCTGTGTGAAAGAGACATTACAGAAGTGGGAGTGAATGGCTAAAAACCACACTCAAAATTAGAAGAACTAAGTACATCACCAATAGTTTCAAATCTGTATAATATTCTATAAGGATACAGACCTTTTATTTATCATCTACCTTTAGAATAATATGTTTACAACTACTTTTTTCATACAGCTCCAAATCAGGTTTAAATACTGAACACTTAATCATAAATACAAATTGATATGTATTTATAATTGTGACACATAATTTGTTTTTTCTCTCTCTAAAGAACCCTGCTTACCCTATAAAATTGCCAGAGTGGACCCTGACAATTGATTTCATAACATCATGAGGTCAAGAATAACATATTTAAAATAATTCTACTATTAACATTCCACATACGCTGTTTAGAGTTTTTCCACGTGCCTATATCTCCTCATGCTTTTAGTTAAAGATTTGATATAGGAATCTCTCAACAATCTGCATTAATCTTATGTAAATATTACCTTGAGAATAAATATCAGTGTGACCACTAAAGCCTATTGAAAAATTCCATATTTAACTTCCCAAAATTGAAACGACTCAAAAATAGTCTGGTTATGACTCATCACCAAAGAGCAAAACATTCCTCAGAAAGGAGCAGTCTACTTATTGGAGATGCATTATAACACTGGAAGATTTTATGGAAGTATTAGGTACACAAACTATCTTACAAGTGAGAGTTTCAGGCCTTTTACATGGGAGTACCAGTTGTTGCAGCAACTAGGTTTCTTCATCTACTATTTGCATCTACTACTGTGCTCTTCTACAAGATAGCAGGATCTCTTCTGCAGGAGATATGCAGTATCCATCCAGGACAGAGTTTGGCTAGTAGTATCAAAGCAAGACACCATACAGATATTGGTTAGACTACAGATAAATGAGACATTGTCTTCTTCAGAGATAGTATGGATTTCCTCTTGCAACATCCTGAGTTCAATATCTTGGTAAGAATGGTTATAACCTCAAATTGTGGTACTGTTGGGACAACAGAGCTCTGGTGCCAGAGATATGCTGCTGAAAACAGAAAGAAGATATCCAAGGATATATATTTCTCTGCCAAACGTATCTCAAAGCACAATGGGCTCAGTACATGTTCCAAGTCAAGCGTCTTGGTACCAGAGCTGCCCAAGAAACAGGTCTGAAAATATGAGTTTGGAGGATTAGAGTTTATTTCCCTGCTTCCAAGGACATCCGCAAATGTTAAGAGCTGCGCTTGTGAATATTCTCAGCCAGAAGTTTAATGACATGTTTTAGTGATGAGCTGACAGTGTCATCTATTATGGGTATCAGTTGTTTTAAACAATTTTAAGGGACATTATTTCCATTACTGGATTATAGCAATGAATGCATACTAGAGGAAGCACCAGCTGAAGAGGCATTATCCAGCTCAAGTGCAAGCTCCACCTCAGAAATGAATCTCAAATACAACTAGTTCAAGCTGTGCGGCCCAAGCCTAGGGAGAGCTGAAGAAAAAGCGGTGGCAAAACAATCTTCTCCCTTTGTAACATGGCTCTGTGGAAGGAGGATGAATCTGTCATTTTATCATCTGACATTTCAAAGCCTACCATCAAGCAACAAATAGTATTTGAATCTTCCTTTAAAAAAATTACTCTCATCTATTTGCCTTTTGACGGGGGAGAAGGCTGCAGTATTATCTGATAATTTAATAGATCAAAACTGATTTTAAAAGGTAACAGAGTTCTCTACAGAAAGATAGTTTAAAAGAACAGTTATCAAATGCTATTACAGCCATTCCTCCCCCCCCCGAGCAGTAATATGAAAGAAAGGAGACTCCATTTTTCATGTCTTTGTAGTAGGAAAGCATAAATTATACAGTGGTCACTGACACTTATTCTCGGAGTTCAGTCCTGCATTCATGGATCACACATGCCCATCTAAAGCAGGTTTCACAATGACACAAAGAAGATTACACAGCTCTTTTACTAGTTGCTATATGGAACCATTATGACTTTCTAGCTTTGGAATGCTCAAAACAAGTGAGAAAAACACTGCATCTATAGAAGGAAAGAAAAAGAAAAGAAAAGAGAAGGACAAGCTTTCCCTTGACAAACATAAAAGTGCTGTAACAGAAAGATGAGGTTACAGAAATAGGAGCAGTGCAACAATAAATTGTAATATGACATTCTGTAAGTGTCCAGTTAGCTTACTGCCAGGATTACAGTTATTCTCTTTTTGTTCCTGTTCAGAGAGTTTGCAAAGATATTTTTTTTTGCATCTATAGCTCTAAACCTTTTAGACTGTGCCATGTTTGGCATTAAACCTGGAACACTGAACTTAGAAAGTGTGGCACTCACTTCTGCTCTGTACACAGTGCATTTCAATATTACTCTCTCATTCAACTGCCAGATGGTCATGAATAAATATAACACAATTTGAGCTCCTAACAAATAACACTCTTTAAAACATGGAGATATAAAGTCATACATAACATTTAAAATGTAGCAGTAAGAAGCCATCTATGCATTGGTACAATACCTAATTCATATGGTTCCCAATACAAGCATCTAACTGCCTGTGTCCTACATAAAGAAAAAAGTTACCTTTATATACTTGTTGATGGACAAACTTATTAAATCAGAGATGAGATTTCCACAGTGTGTTTCAAATAAACTGATACTGGTTAAATTCTCTCCTGTTAGATTTATGAAATGGTTAGCATATACAACTTGTCCTAAAATACAAAAGAAAATGAGACCTATTTAGTCCTGGGTTGGCTGTAGGAATACAAGACAGACAGGAAAATGTTTTTCTATTCTATATATTTTAGAATTGTTTTGTTGAGCTGTATGTAATCTTAATTTACAAATTCATTTGGGAAAGTTCATCCTTCTAAGTTCAAGCTAGTCCCTTCATTATTACACTGAAATCTGGTATTATTCTGGTTGACAGTAAAATTGTTTGGCACTTTACAGCCTTTTATTGGCACAGTTTTTGCAGTGGAATAAAGATTTATTCATCTGCAAGTTCCTCTTTGTCACATGCCAGTGCGCATGTTCTGAAATCATGACATGTTTTGCAGATATGCAAGTTGATGACAAACAATTCTGGAGAGGTCTAACACTTTCCTTTGGATGTGTTGATGTAAAAAGCTGGCATGATCATATTCCAACTTGAGCATTTGTAGACCTTAACACAGATAAAATGGTAAAGTTAAGAGCCTGTAAGATCTTATCCCACAAGCTTTTCCACAGTACAACTCCCTTGTCATCAGTGGAACAGAAGATATGTAGAATGAGGCTGTATTTTATTCTTGGAAATGCAGGGTGAAGCCCTGAACCCACTATTCTGCCACTGGTCGCAGCAGTGTGAAGTTTTTACTCAGCATACTTTCCAGAACAAGACAAGAATCTGAGAAATTCTACAAGGCACATAAGAATACCAGACAAGATAAGATATGCAGAGATACTACTGTCTTGCCTAGTAAATTTTGCTGTTAAAAAGCACAAGCTTTCTCTTATGAAAATGTATTACTGCATTATTACTCAGAACTTTATCTAGAAAAAAACCACAACAACTTATTGAGTTCTGGACAATAAATTGCCTCCAACAGTTTTCCCATCCTTTCTCCAGAAGGCCCCAAAAAAGGTAAACAGGTTATCCCACAATGGAAAATAAAAGAAACTTAGAATTATAGAACAAACAGCCAACCCACACATTATCCAGTAATGCAGACATGCAGAAACAGTGAAGACACATTAATCCGAGCAAGGCTACGTTGTGACAGCACTCGGAGCAGGTGAAAGCTAATCCAAGAGTACAGATTCAGTACCAGTTACCTGGGGTAAACATATAGTGCTTTCTAGACCTCAACATTAGTCCAACTGTTGCAATTCCTATATGGCACTTACATTGATAATTTATAATAATGGGGGGGCGGAATGGTTGTAGTGACACAATTATTATAGAAGAAAATACATTTTTTGTGATTTATTTTGCTAGCATAGACATGAACAATAGACATAATTCTCACACAGCAAATAAAGTTCTCTTCTGTATTTTAACAATTCTTCATCAAAATTAACTACTTTGAAGTTGGGTTCTTCAATTGCATTCTATGACCTTTGTTTATTTAGCTTCTATGAACAGCTTACTCTTACCAATCTACTTTTTGCCCTTTTAAATAAATAAATAAATATTAAAAAGCTATTGCCTTGCCCTTTTCTTGCTGTACTTTTACAAGCTCCTCTGACTGAGGCTTCTTCCTTTGTCAATATTTTCTTAGTGTCGCATATGGTTAACAATGTGAATTATCTGTTCTGAGATTCTTTGTTCTAGTCCATCCTTGGACACTTTCCCTACCTGGTTTTCATCAAATTGCTGTTCACTGTTATGTATTCTGGATCTCTGCAAATGCATTTTTATTTGCAATGTCAAAAAGTATATTGTTACTAAATATTTAATACATTGTAAGCATTGGTTGAGAACAAACTTCATAATCTTGGTCAAGTTTTGATAGGACAAATTACTAATACTATTTAAGTTGAGCTACATGAAGGTTCACAAAGAACCTGCTTTCACCACATTTGAGTTTACCCAATTAAATATAGCTATGCTTAACAACTACCAAAAGTAGTAAATGATTGTGGAAAAATTAAGATGAGAAATCTAGGTAAGTCATATGTACAAAAATAAGTTCAAGGAAAAAACCCTGCATACTTACTCATCATTTTTTCACCTAGTACATGAAGAATTTCCAATACTAGCCAATGAATATCCAAGTGGAGGTGTAGTAAATGCCATGATGGGGGAAAGACCTATGGTTACAAATACACATATTTATTTATTTTTAACATTTCTTTAGCAAATTCTGGATACCGTGCTAAGACACATGAAGATGGATATACATTTTGCCTGCAGTGAAAATTATGGGTATCTATGCTTCAACTTACTGTTTCTTTCATTAGCTCAACAGTGGCCCTACTGACAAGCTAAACAGAAAGATTCAAAATGCTGCTTCTCAGTGGACCATTCCTCTCCAGATACTAGTTTATACAACCTAAGACTGAAATTCCTTTTTTCTTTCCAAAAGATTTGAGAGCATTAGTTGTTATATGTACGTACAAATCTTAACGGGCATACTTCACTGGTGTTTAGTGTTGCAGTGCCCACTTCCATGTCCGCACTTTTCTTCGTTATACACGTTCTTTTCCCATTTTGAGTCAGATTTCAGAATGTATTTTTAAAAAAGCATCCTTCCTACTAGGAAGCTCAGAAATTTTAAGCAAACATTGAGGAATTTTTTAAACATGCTACACTAATTCGAGCCTACTTAGCTACCTGTAATTGGTATTATCATTTATATAGTGCAAGAAATAGATAAAAATAAATAGATAAATAAAAGCAACAACAGAAAATCCAGAGCTCATTAGTTGTGTTTGCCAAGTATGGGATGGCACTTAGTTAATAAAGGAGAAAAAAACCTAACCTATAAAGCATAACTTCAATTTCAGCCTGAAGAAAGATTAATTCTTACTTAGCCAAAATTTATCAAGTTGAATATGTACTGTTAAACAAAACAAACAAAAATTAAAAAAAACCATCAACCTTTGCCTGATGTTGAATAGTAAATGCTGCCAGGACACTACTAGGAAGTTCACAAAGGTGACCAATGTGCATGGTCAAAGCATGAAGCTCTTCAACCAACATTGATGGTAACTCTGCTTCTAGTTGTTCATACGGATGGAGCATTCCATCATTTTCCACTTTAGAGGGTTCCAGATACCTGAACACACATACACAGATACACAATCAGAAAATGAATAAGAAGCAGCTACACAAAGCTCAGTATGCAAGTTAGTAAGTTGTGTGCAAGTCTCACCTGAAGATAAAAACTTTCACATAATGCAGAAACTCAATACATTGACGCCTGATGCTCTCTGCTTCAGAGTGCAAGTTTGCAGCTTGACCTGAAGTAAAAGAGATGAATGGCTTAAAGCAGATTTGCCCACACTGTAACTCATGTAACATATGTATTCTCCACAGTAATTGAACCAGACCACTGGACAGCCATCCTCTTTTCTGAGGACAACTTGGGAGGTGGCTGGTGGCAAACACCCTCTTCTAAATGCCATCTTGCCAGAGGCACCTATTCTTTATCTTATCATCTTAGACACATATCCAGATACAGAAGGAAAAGAAGCCATCCAGTCCTTCAAGAAAGGTGATGGAGGCAAGCAATCAGTGCTAGAAGAAATCATCCAGCTCTACTCCCTGGCTCCCTGTCTGCTTCTAAGACACCTTCAGAAAAGACGTGTGAAAATTTCTCAGCATCCATTTCTCTTGGGGTACTTAAGCAGGCGGACTTATTTGGAAACATGCTTTGTAACTTCTCTCCCTAGGAAGCATCACATTCTTGCACAGTGCCTTAAGATGTGTAATGCTAAGAGCTGTCCATTCGCAATCCTGTAGCCTGCCTTTCACCTGCAGCTCTATATCCTTTCAGCCAGTTATTGCAGCATCTCCTTTCCTTTGCTCTCCGAAGCTGCCGTTCCCATGGTGTTACCCTTCTTATCTTGCACCTGCAAGCTCAAACATCATCCTTACAGCAGGGATTCACTGGAAGCTACTACCACTGGTGTGGGAATCACTCCTTCCTTATTTCCACAACTTGCCTTGTAGCTTTCATCTTAGATTAGAGAGATATGAAACTTAGTGCATAACAAATTAGATACAGTCATTTAAATACCCAATAACTACTGCCCGATAATACATATACAGAAATGCTTAGCAACCAGTGAGCCTATAACACTTGTACCTGATTGAGCATTTGCCAATCATTAAGAGCATCGTAAATGGGAACAGCAAATTAGGAGTTTGAGCAGGCCCCAATGAAAGTGTATCACATTAGAGGAGATGAGTGGCAAAAACTCTTTGTCACCTGTGGCACTGGACTGTATATCCAGGGAAAGCCAGTCACCTTTGCTCCTCTCCCCAGCTGGCCACTGGGGAGTCTTCCCTTTCTTTTCCCTGCTCTCTCTCCCTCTTTGTTTCCCCCATCCCCTCCATGTAACCTTGAAGTTCACGTATGCCACTTGTTATGGACCCCACAAATAAAGATTTGTGCATATAAGGCTATCTCAACATCTTTTGAGATGCTTCACTGGGTGAAGCAAATCAACTGGTACCATAATATTCCAATGTACAGCCTACCCCCACCGCATAAGAAGCTATAGAATCCACCATGGTAACGAACCATAGGTTTACAGGCTCAAATCGCTCCATTCTAAAGGAATTATTTATAGCTATTACTTGCTTTCTAGCAATTACAAATATTTTATTCTAAGATCTCAGAAGTTCTGTTTAAGCAAAATTTTGTATTACAGTATTTCACTACAAAATCTTTTGCATACTGTCATTAATCATTGATCAATGAAATAAGTAGAAAAAACAGGAACAGTAGAGTGTTAAGATCATGCATTTAAAAAAAAAGCAAAACAACACAGAGCATAAGAAAAGATTTTATATAGCTTCCACATTACACAGTTCTCAGTATCAAGTCTCCAAAGGTCATTAAGACTGATAGGAAATAACACAAAATTAAATGTATGATATTGATATCTGTATAAACATAAATGCACAACAAAGATTTACTGAGCTAAAACTCTAAACTGGGGTTTTAAACAGTGGCAATAGTGCATTTATCTAAGACATCAATAATACTTAACATCACACTGCCTGATAATTTTAAATATTTTAATCCATACAACACACCTCTGCTACTAGCTTGCTTGAAACTGAGTCACACATGTATCAGTGTCTTGCTCTAAAGTCACAAAGAAAGCCTGCTGCAAAGCATAAAATTCATCAGTTTATTTTTCTAACTCATTTGACAAGAGGAAGAACAGTATACGGAGAAGAGAATTAAGCAGATGTTTATATTTGAGGGGAAAAGAACTACAGAACAGTTTCTTGGTGTCCAGCTACCACATAAAAGTTCAAATGTAATTTAAAATAAGGCTATTTCCACTTACATAGTACATGTCAGCAAAATTAGACTTTTAAGATACAATCAACAAAAGCATATGAAGTAAGGTTGATGATAAACTCATACCAATGATTTAAATGGCAGAACATGACAATATCAAACCAAAATAATAATAATGTGTAAAAATATTCACTTGTAGTATCTTCTCCTTACAGATAAATTGTTAGTGTTCTAAAAGTACATACAGTTTATTTCTGAGTAATTACTGAACCTCTCAACTTGCTAAGCAATTCAGCCTTCAAACTTACAATAAGCCCAAGGCTGCAATAATCCTTCAGAAACATACTGCTTCTCATGCCTTAGTATTTAATTGGATCACTACAAAATGCTTTGTTTCCATTTTATCGATCCTGCTGCAAAGATAAATTAAATTTGTAAATAACTCTAAACTAAACAAATAACTAACTTGTTTTAAATGTAAGACAAAGGAATGCTGAAAAAAGTCCCAAGCCGCTACCTTTGGAACTAAAATAGTTACTGGGATTTTTGATACAACTTTCTATTTTCTAATTAAAGAAGTTAATAGTTTTGCCAAATTCTACCTTAGGGGTGTCAGCTTAAGTCAAATTAACACGAAATTCCCCACTAAGGTCAGTAATGTAAGGACTGCCCTGTGCACCTACTACACAGGCAGATCTGGTTCCAGGCTGACTCACAACATTTCCACCATCAATTTTCACACTACCTTACATGACTTGGTTACCTATATTTGTACCCTTACCACACATGTGGCACACCCCATGAGCCCTTGGTCAAGAGTCAAAGCACAAGTGTGATCGGTGATAATATGCTTCTATAATAAAAAGTTAGTCAGATACCTATCCCAACATCAAATTAAATGTGTTAAACTTACCAAAATCAGATGAACTCATTTGTACTAGGTTTTCCAGTCTGTATATCTGTTGCCTAATTAAAGGAATACAAAAATTTATAGTGTTTATATAGGTAAAAGTTGTTGAACTACAGTTTAGTAAGGTCTAAATATAACAGAGAGAGGTGAGAGGTGTTCCTTGCTTTGTATTTCTGAAAGAGTTTACAGAAACGTAAGTTAGGAAAAAGTATTAGTGGAAGCCAATAGACATATCCAAGTGTGAAGGAATGACAAGGGGTAGTATTTTTGCTTGTTTTTAAAACATTAAAACACAGTAACAACAAATACAAAATTAGTTAAATACCAGGAGAGGAAAAAACAACCACACACACAAACCCCTGAAAGCCATTTCCTATAAGTGATCTTTCCACAAGCATAACAACTTCATATTTGAACATGGAATAAACTTGAAAGTTAGTCCTGGTGGCATACACTCAGTATACCCTAAATCAATTCACTTGTGAATAAGCACTAGTAAATTTTGTCAGCAACTTTTCCCGCCTCCTGCATAGGGTGGTCTGATGCTTAACTTGAGCACAAAAGATAAACAGCAACAAACATAGTAGAGTAAAAGGAGAAAGTGTCTCTAGAAAAGTTAAATCTCAGTTCTATTTTGAAGGGGAGAGAGAGCATTTTTAAAGACGCTGCTAAATGCCACTGCAAATGAAAATTTAAAAAAAGCTGTAACATAGGTGAGTACTCAGCCATATTCTGCAACTGTTATTTTCAAGTGGTCTTCAAGTATAGTCTCCACAGAGATAACATGGTACTAAGCTGAATACATGAAAAGCGCAACTGTGTAAGACAGACTTTTGAAAGAAAATGTTGCATAAATTGAGGAAGGAGCTCTCTGCCTCATTTCTTATACAGTCAAAGCAGCAACTACTGAAGGATTCAAAAACAGGATACTTGGACCCAACCCAGATCAAATGTTCTTACAAAAAAGAAGAAAATTTAAACTAGGAAGGGCCCACAAGGATACAACCACCCAGATTCACAACTTGCATACTAAAGGGGGCAGGCACATGTTAAAATTGTCTCCCTTAGGTCTTCCCTTAGCTAAAATCATGTCAGCTACCAAAGACTACCTTCAGCCATTTAGGTAGGTTGTGGACTTTTTTGTTTGTTTTGAAATCGAAGCTGAATTTCTGCATGAATTTTTCAACTATTTCAACCATGTGGAAATGAAGGAAGTCTAAAGCAAGAGGACTTTATGAAAGAGGGCTGTTGAGGCTGAAGGTTAGAGACAGTGTCAGAAAGGAGCCACACACAAAAAATAAAAAAGACTACTGAATTGACAAGAGACAGAATATAGTGGGCTGATAAAATATGAGATATGAGAGGCATAACAAAGATGTCATCAGTTAAGTAATTTTAATTTCAACTTGCATTTGTATCTCAAAGATTGATCGCCGTGGTTACTAATCATTAAGTTATTTGATTTGGAAGTAAATATTCTGACAGTTAAACGAATACTTCTGTTTATTAATCAAACGTATATTGTCTTAATATACCCACTCAAATGGCTACATAGCTCTCACTCACTCGACTCACACATTTTCAATCATATAGAAAAATCATAGGTAGGAATTCTTTTTACTGTGCAATTAATGTTTTTAACTTGCAGTTCTGCTGTATAAGACTATTATTTGTTACAATTATTTTAAAATATTAAATAACAATCTTTAATATTTACAGATACATTAAAAATACTAGGTTTCTGCAAGCATGCATTTAAACATAGACATTATCTGAAATTTATAAATTGAACTATTTACAGCCACCTTGTCCTCAAGAATCATTATAACTTGTACTTAACACACATGATTTCTATAATGGAAAAAGGAGTTTTCCTTCTTTCAGTTATCAACTGGTGTATAAATGAAAGCATTCCATTTTATGACTGAACAAATGAAAGAGATAATGTCTTTGCAGAGGGACTTGTCACACCAAAAGACAGCTTAGCAACCAAACTATCTTAGCCAAAAGTTAGCTGAAATCCATTATTCCTACCAGTTCAGTAGGTTTTAAAACATGTATAGCTTGATAACTTAAAAAACACATTAAAATATATTATGCCTTATGTTCATCTCTTACAATTACAGAGCAGTTTGTATTACAGAAAAAAATCGATTTAATTCAACAAGATGACTACATCACTGTCTCACTGCCCAGTTATTTTATGATAATAAACAGTTAATAAACAGATCAGAACAAATACTGAAAGGGATACAGTGTTTCTTTTAACTAAGTTATCCTATCTCATTCATTATCAGATTTTTAATTATTTTTTTTTTTTAAATCATGGTGAAGTCAAAGCTTGCATCAAACAAGCAAAGCCAAACAATACTGGTTTTAATATACCTCCTGCCACCTATGCCATCATGTTTCAATAAGCCAGACCCTACTAATGATGTTTCACATCATGCCCTTGGTCATACCCTAAAGGGATTGAAGAATCCACTACAATAAAAGGAATGATGGAATATATCACATATTTGTTGCATCATACAAAAGCTGCTCTCCCATCCACTCTCCGTATGTGCTGTACATCCTGAGGATTATCAGTAGCAAAGAGGATTATCAGTGATCTGTGTATTTGCATTGACCAGATTAAACATCTACATTGAATTAGTCAAACACTGAGTAACTGTATCTGAAGAGATTGCTGAAGCTATCCTAATCCAAACAACTGAAGAAAGTGCTGCATCCAGCATTTACAGTATTTGATTTTTTAACCTCCACTTCTCTTTATGCACAAAAAAAAGGACTTAAAATCTTCAAAATACAACTGTAATTATATGGGCAGCACAATCTCATTCAAGGAAATCTTATATAGTTTATTTATATATTCTGAAGCCAGATCCTTTTAAATTAATCACAACACTGTTGTAATAACTATAGTCATCACCAGATAAAAATTGATTAACTAAGATATGCACCACACTGCTTAGAAAGTTATTATTAAGTCACATAATATTAAAAATCTGTGACACAAAATTTACTTCTTCTCGTAATTCCGTCTGCATCTTATCCATCACTTACTGGAGTGTTAGAGAGACAGCGTAATCTTTTTAAATGTATTGCACAGCCTACAGTATTTTATGATTTTACTATAAAAACTTGAAAAGTTTGTTACATGCTTAAGGTGAGTATAAATACAGAAGTAGATAATTATAAAATACATTATTATACCTATGTAATCCAAAGAGAAGTCCACAGGATTCAGCTAATGCTGTTTCAGTAACCCACTGAAAGCCAAACATTTCCACTACATCTTCTTCATAGTCATTGGGAGAAGGATCTAGTCTCAGCAAAACTCTGTAAAATAGAGTCAACAATATTCATACATTCCCCAGTAACAGACCTATAGAATACAGTACCTACAGTTGGCTTACGTATCACTGATATTTTATCAGTATATCAGCAACATGTATACAATAGGTAGGAAGGAGTAGCAGCGCTCTCAAAAGACAGACCGTTATACCTTTTATAGCAATATAATATATAGTACATAAAATATGACAACTACTAGCTTAAAGAGCATAAAACCATGATATAGTTAGAGGCCACAGTATACTTTTAAAACAAATAAAGATTAACAAGCTACCACCTTCTTCAACCTTTTACAAAGGGGCTGAGACATAACATACAGACTCTCTTTAACAGAAGAGCCTGCTACCTAAGATAACATGCTCCCCTGTGTGTTTGCAATCTGTCTCGATATACACTACATGCTTAATAATAACACTAGAACATACATTTGGTCCTTTATATACATTTAATAATATTTATATAGAACACATTGATAAAAACACATTAATAAAAGCACTCTTTTAGGTAGGTGAACAGAAGAGTTTCACAAATTGTGACTTCATTATTATAACTTAAACTAAGACTTAATTATTATAACTCAAACTCAGACTAGGCCACGACTACCCTTTGTTCTGTCTAAAGAAAAAATAAATAACATCAGAATTAACATTTTACTCAAAGTGAAGAAAATCAGACATCTGTATAGATTGTTAAAATATTACTAATTCCGCAAATATAAAAATATTTCACTAATGTGCTTTCAAAAAAATCACAGCAAGCTGTATAATAACAACAATGACAAAGTAAGTTATTTCAGAAATTTCCCACTGACTTTCGTAAAATACTTCAGTGTAGGTGAAGCTGAATTCACTAAGATGCAAGAAATATGTCTGTTTTAAAAAATAACTTACAGGGCAAGCACTTGGTTTTCATTATACTACATAGCAAATTCATATTCTTCTTGAACTATGCACTATTACCAATTCAGTTCTCAGAGGTAAAAAGAGCATCTGCTGAATAGTCAGCTCAATCTCCCACAACACCTGTAGTTCACTTGGTTACTGCCTAAACATTGGTCTGTTTTGAAGTCTTTCGCAATTAAACCCAGTTACTCCAGCTCTAGATAATGACAACAGAGGAGTCCCTCACATGCAGGCTTTTCTAAGAATTTACCATCCAAGTAAATTCTTAGACAAGGTGAATAAATGACAGGAAAACAGTATTATCATGACTGTAGTGATCTGGGAAACCTGTCTACGTACAAGCTCCTGAGTGAGTTTTCACATGAAATTGTTTCTGTCGTGAAATGCTTGTTTGTCAGCACGGAATCCACTATTGATACGTTCATGCAGACACAGGCTCTGTCAATCCTCTACTTGACATCAATTTGAATGAATGTGCTTTGATCCAACAACAAAAAAAAACAAACCCAAAACAAACCACCTCAAAACAAAACAAAAACATAAAGAAGGTAGGGAATGGGGGAGGTGCAGCAGAATCCCCTTTTAAGACTTTCCAGAAAAGGCTGTGGAAATGAAGGCTAAAAACACCCAAAGTAACAATGCAAAATATGAGGCTTGGCAGGACAGACAGAAAGATTTATGCTGTTGTAGGAAAAACAAGACAACCCCTGCAGGATCGTCAAATGGCACAGAAAACTAAGCTGGATCACAGACAGTAAAGAAGATACTAATTAAACCAAAGTAACGTTCTAGAATCTCACAGAAAACACTTATTTGTTATGTATGTGACTTCTGAATCTTAAATCCAGAATACATGCAAAGGCAGAGCTCTGAGAAGGATCATCGTAAAGCTGCAGAAGACAGTCCCAGTGATCTGGAGAACCTGCACAGAGCAGGTTTGTTTCTAGCAAGTGGAAAAGAGAGAAAGAGCCAAAGAGCCAGCATTGAATAGAGCATATGACTGGAAAAAGCAGTGCTGCAGCCTCCTCAGAAATTTCAGGGGTCTTGGATGCTGTTGCCCAACAGGCCAATTTTGAAGTGTCCTAACAGGCCTATAACAGGTCCTTTACAGTATCTTAAAGTAAGTTCACAAAGCTAGGAAGTGGACCTAGAATGCTGTTTGAAGCAGTGTATCAACACAATTGCCCTTCCTGCTTTATTATAGCACCAAGTTGATCTCAGGATCATAAGAGCTAAAGAACAAACTGATAAACCCTGTCAGCACTTAAAGGCACCAAACATCAGTGGAAAGAACATCTTAGAAAGGTATTATATTTGTAACTAAAAAAAAAAAAATCCATACCTCTTGAGAGACCCACTTGCTAAATAAGACTCTGCAGAGAAACTTCTGCCTCCAATTTGGTTGTCACAAGCACAGGAAAAACAAGGTGGCTTTGAGTTCTCATCCTCCACTTCCATTGCCATCTCCAAGCTTTCAGTGAGAAATGGGGGGGTGTCATTGTCCATTGTTTCCATCTGATTCAGAAAATAAATAGATAAATTAAAAAACAGTCATAGTGTGTCTTCAAATAATTTTCTTATTGTTGCAAGTCCCCATAATCCTTCAGCTTAAATGAGGACACAGATCTGACTAACTGTAACATCAAACTAACAGAAAGACACCACCAAGAAAGTCAATCGTGGTCTCATGCCCTGCCACACAATTCTGCTGCTTCGTGAAACTTTTTCTTCCTCCATCACAACCTGTTCAGGGAATTGTATCAGTGAAAAGCTAACCCTACAAAAAAAAAAAAACAGGTTCATTTTCTTCTGATTTAGTTCTCTAAATTGACTAGTCATGGCGTTAAACTAGCACGAGAGTAAAATAAGAGGCAGAAACGCATTACAAGGCATGAGCAAGCTACTTTCAGCAGCACTTCATTTTGCGACCAGAGTAGCTATGCTATGAAAATACATCATGCATTACAGGCTCCCAGTTGTCCATGATTTTAAGGCAATATTACAGCTCAAGTTCCTTCTAAGAAGCAGTAAATACACCCCACGTGATAATTATGAAACCCTGAAATGCTAAAGTTTTAAAGCTTGGAAAATGATTCTGACATAGCTCAAGTTGGAAGTTTCTATTTAAAAAGTCTGACTTCTCAGGAAAAGTAAAAGGAGAATGAAGGTCATGTCCAGAAGATTACTGTATTCATAATATCACTGTATACATAACACTAAGGAATTAATATTTTATACAACATACTGAAAGAGTAGAACTAGGCAACAGGTACCACAGAATTCTACAACAATATAATTAAATACTATTTAATTATTTAAAACTATTAACTCTAAATTAAGTTTTCAATTCCATTTCTGCCATTTTTTTGATAGTGTTCTTGCAGAAACCAGTTATACCATAGCCAGACATTGGCAACACATAACCTAAACTGAAAAATGAGCTCAAGGAAAAAAAAACAGCTTCTGTCCCACTTTCCCCCATTCATTCACATTCCTGCCGTGCAGTTGCCTGTGCAGCAGAAGCAGTGCAACTCTGACGTGAAGGAATGACTTCAGTGCTTCAGTTTACAGCAGGACCCTATGTATAAGTGTTAGTACAGCTGGCAAGGCAGAATTAAGCTGCTAAAGGGAATGCCCCAAATCTGAAGAGTTTCTAAGGAAAGTCTGTTCAGGTTAGGGTATCAAAATCGCCCCACGCGATACAAAACACTGGGAAAATAAATACAAAAAGAGCGGCTCCTCCCGGGCACAACTCCCACCAGTTCTGTCCTTATCACACCCCTGACCCAGCGGAACCAATTGCTGACTTCAAGCACCGCAACCTTCTCGGCCAGCCATGCTGGAGAACGACTTCCCAGGCGGTTCCGATCCGCCGGCAGGAGGCACAAACCGGCGACAGAGCCGCCGGGAGCAGCACCTCAACCGCCCGCCGGGCACTGAGGAGCGGCCACCGCACACCCGCCGGGGAGCTGCCACGAACGCGACCCCCACCCGTAACGCCTGCGGCCCAGCGCCGCTCCCCTCTTCCCGGAGGCGCTTCCGGGCCGGGAGGAATACATCAGCCCCCCTAGATCGCAGCGGGCCAGCACCGAGACGGGTCGGGACGTGAGAGCGGGGTGTGGGTAGGAAGGGCGGCGCGGTACCTGCGCGCTGGCGGCGACGCCGCTCCCCTTCCGCGCCCGGACACTTTTCCGTAGGTCCCGCGCGCCACCGTCACGACAGCACTGCGCAAGCGCCGCGGCGCCGATTGGCCGCTGGCCGCTCCTCCTTCGCCCGCCGCCCAGCACTCCTCCGCTCCGGGACCGAGGGCGCTTGCTCCCTCCCGCCTTCCCTCTCTTCCAACGCCGCCACCCGCCCCACGCCGCGCCGCGCCATGCTTGCCCCGCCCCTCCCCTCCCTGCTCCTCCCCCTTCCTCCCCCGCCTGCCCGCCTCAGGGCGAAGCGCCGCGCGCGCCCCCAACTGCCGCCCGCGAGGCGGCTCCCCTCGGCTGTCGGTCGGCGGGGTGGCTGTCGGTCGGCGGGGTGGCTGTCGGCCCCGTCCTGCCGGTGCTTGTACCCGGCCCCCGCTGGACCTCGGCCCGCCTGCCCGCAGGCCCCGCCGTGCTTCCCTCAGCGTGAGCTCCGGCCTCCCTCCGTCCTGCCCGCCCCTGGTTTCTGCCCCTTGCTCCCCGACCCCCTTCCTCCTTTTACCTGTGCTGCGGCCGCATTTCCCAGCCCCCGTTAGTTACCCAGGTGTGTCTTACTCGCCCGCTTTTTGAAATTTAGGTGGGGTTTCCCTGGCAGCCGCTTCCCCCCCCCAGCCCATAGCGCTGTCGCAGCTCCCTTCATTGCCGCCAAGCCCCCTGTTGTCGCTAGATGTCCCTTGCTTGGCGACCCACCACAAGTGGTTTCTGGCCACCTCTACCTGAAAGCCACCATCTCGCCACTGTTAGTAAGTGCCCCAGATCAGACTGCTGCTTCCTTATCTTCCTGGACTTCAACTGTCCACTACCTTTCCTTGGTTTCCTTCTCTGTCTACTTTTAGCTGAACCTCATTTTCCTTCTCAGCCGCCTCGATTCACTCATCCCCATGCTGTCTCACAGCCATAGGCAAGAGGTCCTGGTCTTTACTGATGCCTTACAGACCCTGATCCAGCCTTCCCATGTCTGTCAGGTATTGCTCCCATCTCAAGACACAAGCAACTCCCATCAAGAATGGGAAGTGGCATTTAATGCATTTGAAATTCAAGATGGGTATCACTGTCTTCATTTACTGAAGCGCCTTCATTGAGTGTGACAGTCACCACAGAATAGAGACCAGGGAGGAAGTCCTAAAACTTGTGCCTGGTATAATTTAGCTTAAAATGCATACTGTACACCTAGCGGCTTCTGGGTCTTCATAAAAATTATTGTATTATTTTGCATTGCCTCAATTTTATTTCATTTCGAAAAGCTTTTCCAGTTTTGCCTGGCTTTTTTGGGTGTAAATTAGCAGCAGTGCACAAAACTTCTATTTCTAACAAGAAAGTTGCTATAAAAAGTTTTGCTGTTGCTGCTAGAGCTTGCTGTGAAAACTCTCCTGTGATTAAAAATGCTTCGTTTGCTCCTGTGTCTGTAAGAATCCCTCATTTCCTTCTTTAAATTCCTATCTAATTAAAAAAACAGTACATCATGGTTAAATAAAACTGTACCCAGGATAACCCTGATTTCCATATGCAGATTTATCTGCACTGACAGCCCCCTCTCCCTCTCTTAGTCTTTCTGTTTCCTCTCTTCTCTTTCTCTTCCCCTCTCTTTCTCTTCCGCTCTGTCTTTTTGTCTCTCTTTATGTGTATTGCATTATGCCTGAATAATTTTCAGCCTTTTTTTTTTTTCTTCCCTCTTGCATGCACATGCTAAAATAACTAGACAAAGATGCAAGGTGGTTACTGCAGTCCCTGTCTCTAGGACAAAACCAAGAAAGCTCGTGATTGCAATGCCACCTTTCCTTTTTTTTTTTCCTTCCCCCCCCCCCCCCCCCAACCATGCTCGGTGATTAAACTTCCCCAGGATGGGGAAGAAAAAGGAGCTGGAAATGAAATAGGGTTGAGGAAAAATCCCATTGCAGCAGCTGCAGCCACTGGTGTCTGCTGCCAGATGTGCTAAGGTTCCTGGGGTCCTTGACACTAAAAGGCAGTATTAAAATATTTGGAGACAAAAGCTGCATCCTCAGTGATCATTTTCTTTATTTAACATGGCAGCAGGCGCCGTGTGGAGGAAAATCAACACGCTGGATGTTGGGACTTTCCTCCTTTCTAGGATGAAAGGTTGTTATCTATCCCGTGCCAAGAGGGAACTGAGGTAAGAGAGCTGATCCGGCTCCTGCTTTTTCATAGTATATTTCCTAAGCATCTTTTCTGAAACAACCTATATATATATGTATATATTTATATATTTCTATGTTTGTATATTTGTGTATTTGGTTTCAAGTCAGTAAGTGATAATGGTTTTTGTTTGTCTTCACATCAACCCAGAGAAACTTAATTCACAATATATATTCAGAGCTTGTTCGGAAGGGTTGTTTTGTGGGTTTTTTTCCGAATACGTTTTTGTTTCCAGAGAAGGCTTCAGCAGTGACATCATGGTCGACTGCTGATATTAAAACCGATTTTCAAAGTCTTAAAAAAAAAAAGCCAGTAACTTTGTGATAAGAAATTGTGCTGGAGATTCATATACTCTATTTTTCGGTTACACTCTAAATATTGGAAGTCTTATTAAAGCAATAGTGAGATTTTTTTTATTATTATTATTTCTAGCGCAGAAGCGATGAATACTGCATAATTAAGTACAGTATTTAATTTGGCTGTTGTGAAGCAAAAGAATAAGGTAATAATTTTTATTGTACTAATCAGACTCAAGATGTTCTCTGTGTTAATTGGGTTAAAAAAATTGCAGTACTTATTAGAAATTCTAATTTCACAATGCAGCACTGACAATAAGCTCAGCCAGTGAATTATTCACATCTTTAATTTGCTCTCTTAATGACAGTGTTCTGTAATCAGAGTGCAGAGACTGCTTCCTATGCATTATGTATGATGTTCAGGACTTAAATGCAGGACATTATGAAGCCTCTCAGTGGCTCAGTAATTAGTTTTCCACAAGACAGGGCTTAGATATTCACAGATAAAAGTCTACAGTTGAGATAATGTTAAGGTGGTGACTCATGCTAACAAAAGCAGGGAAGTTCAAATTTAATGCTGAAACTACTCTCCGTTCTCCCTCATTGTGCGTAGGTGCAGGGGGAGGGGAAGAAAGTCTTCAAAACTAGCCCGCCATGGTGAGTACTCTGGGGACAGCCCAAGGGGGCAAACTGGGGGCTCCTTTCACTTCAGAACCGTGGTTTTGGCAACTTTACTGATCGGAGGGTGGAGGTGGAGTTGCGTTTTCTGCCTCTTTTTAAAGGTTGTGGAAAAAAAAAAAGGCAGTAATGTACATGTCATCAGAGAGTAATCATCAGTAGGACAGATGAAATCTATTTTAAAGGATTTTATGTGAAGCACAGGCATTTGTCAAATGTCAAACTTTTGTCAAATTAGGATGTTTTGAATGGGAGCTACTTTGTTATGTGTAGAAACTTTGAGAACACCTGATGCTTGCTATATTGCTCTTGTACCTATTTCAGCTGTCATGGTCTTTACTCTATACACGTTTTAGAAAACATGTTCTTTTTCTAACAGTTTAGTTCTCACCATCCAAAATGTGAATCATAATGCAGGTTTGTTCTTTTTCCTTGGATCATATACCTGTGTTACGTCAGGTGTTTTAAATGTAGGGAATATGCATTGGTTATGTAATTTTCCTACTTCTGTATGCTGCTTATTATAGAATAAAAATCAAGAATATTAAAATGAAGTTGGAAAATGCTACTTTCCCAAACTTAGTTGCTAGTCAGACTGGCAGCTGTACATTTGTTCTGAGTTCTCACAATGGAACAATCAATTTTTACTGGAAACAAAATAACTGACTAGAGAAGGTTATTTACTTATTTTGTGTTAACTTTCCAAAGACTACTCTGAAATAAACATATTCTTGTGCAGTGTTTACAAGATTGCAATTCTAATTGTTAAAGATGATCTACTAATATAAGTTTTAGGCTTAAGTTTAAAAAACCTAAAGATCCCAACTGGATAGTCAAGTACAGATATGGGATTAAGAATTTGGAGTACATCTAGCTTTTTGAAGCAAAATATTTTAAAGCTAATTCCTTTAAAAAAATTTCATCAAAGACTACATCTGGAATTCGGTGTTATCAGCAGCTGTTGCTAGTGTTTTCTGGCCTTAAGGCCATGGGACAAGTTACTAAGTCATTGCTCTTAGCAAACAAGGTGCTATATATTGTGACCGGATTAGATATTATGTTTATGTATAGTCCAGTCTTGAAAGTAGTTGTTATTAAACTGCGAATTAGATCAATGTAGCTAGGTGATCCATAGCTAGAAGATTGTATCAGAATCCAAGTGATTGTCTACATGAAGAAATTGATTGAGTCTTTTGCAGAATATGACTTTCATTCCAAGTCAAGATCCCACAGCAAGTGGTACTGTAATATGGTATTACTGTCACTACATAGCTGCATTTCTTCAGTCACTTCAGCGTAGAATCATATAGTTGAAAAGGACTCCAAGAAGGTGTCACACCCACCCCTTCATTCTTTCTTTGAAGCCAGGATCAATAAAATCTGTCTTCTTTAATGAACGCTTGCCTGTCTTCATAAAGATTTGTTATGATTACTGTATTGGGTCCAGCCAAGGTCAACCCACCACACTTATGCAAGTAATCTATTCCAGCATTTCATAGAATCATAGAATGGTTTGGGTTGGAAGGGACCTTAAAGATCATCTAGTTCCAGCTCCCCTCCCATTAGAAAGTTTTTCCTGATTTCTGATCTTAAACTTAACTTGCTGAAAGTAAATTACTTGAACCTATTACTTTTTGCACAGTGGTTATAGGGAATTTATTTTCCTCTTTGCAGCAGATTTTTACATATTTGAGATTCATAGTCATGTTTTCACTGTGTTCTCTTAATCAATCTCCATTCATTGTTTTCTTCTTTATAGAAAAAAAAGGGTTATTTTTTTGTCTTGTACTTCACATCATTAATTCTTCTTGCTCTCCTCTGGCCTCTCCCTATTTCTTCTTTCTTGAAATGCACAGCTCCAGACTAAAGCACGATATTCCAGCTGCCATACAAGTTCTAGATTTTCATTTAATTAGAGGTAGTTTGTCACTTCTGCTGTTTTCTTAAGAAAATCTTAGCAATATGACTTGCACATTACGGGTACAATGACATCTTTTAATCCAGGATACTATCTAGTACAATATGAAAAGATGCAACATGTGTTTGAATAGGTTTTTAATTCAAAGGTTTATACTCTTAGTAGGAGTCTTCATGGATATATTATCCAGTAGGCTTAACTCTTATGGTAAGTACCTGTGACTGACCTAATTGGTGATGTCCAGATGTGAGCCATCTTACTGACAAGAATATCCAAAGTGCTCAATCCTCAGAGGATTGTTTCAAGGTGTAGAAGCACTATTGGGGAGTCAAAATTTTAGCCTATGCCCCTGTTTTAAAGCAGCGTGGGTGGCCAGAAGTTGTTAAAATCTGAATTTTTCCACATAACCCCAGCCAGATTGGACAGTCTGAGTTTGAGGCACTACAACAGTCAGGTGAGAAAACTTTTTTGTCAAAGTGGCAACCAGCAAATAAGGTCCAGGGTTAACTGCAGCAAAGATTAACAGTATGAAAAAGAAAGGTAAGAAAGTTAGCCCAGTCTAACTAGCCTAGCAGATTCATTCTGGATCTGAGCTGTGTATCTGGGAAAGAGCAAATGTTGTCTACCCAGTCTGTTAAAGTGGAGGTCAATTCATTTTTAGCTCTGAGGAAGGAAGGGCTCACTATTATTCCTAGGTCAGAGGAAGACAGTTCATAGTATCCTTGAGTTGTCATGACATAGGAGAACAACATTTCTGAAGCCAAAATGGAAGAGTCACGTGTCTGAAGAATTAAAGATGACTTGTGATGTTTCCAGGGGATCAAGGTTAATGTAATTGGATCATGAAGACATAGTGGCCACCAAAGGAAAAATTTAGGACCTTTATGTGATTACACAAGCATGTATTTCACATATTTGGAATGTAGTCCTTTTACTGTCCTCTTACTGGCCTGTAACTCCCCATATTCAGGAATATTGCAAGTTTTTTGGAGTGATCCGATTCATATTTCTGTATTTGTTCTTATATCAAAAAGCTAAGAAAATAGTTTTAACTCAGTGCAATTTTTAGTGATATCTGTAATAAAAAGTTAAGAAAAATCTATCCATAGTATATTTTCAGGACTAGACTTTTATGCTTTTATTTATATTGCTCCAGGCTCAAGTACCATTATAAATATTAGGTTCTGAAGTGGTATGATGAGTTAAGTATTTCCAAATGTCTTCTCTTAATCTAGCCTAATAATGCAGTCCTTTCATATGCATAATTCCTATGAAAACCAGCGATGGAACTACATTGTAGAAGGAATAATGGATACATCGGCGAGGGTATCTCCCGTTTGAGTCATTATTTTGATTGATTGACAAAAGAAACAAATATTGAGAGTAGAGAGTTATTGATAATATTTTGAATTCCAAATTTATCTGTTTCTCTACTGAAAGATATATTCTAATGGAATAACAGTAATCCAAATATCTGATAGAAATCTCAAAGGAAGTATTTCGTAAGTAGATCATATGCATTCTAGTCAGTAAAATTTCATATAATTGACTCAATATTAAGAACTCTAACCTATGTATAAACCTATGTATATATTATATAAAGTAGAATAGTGGTAAATATTCATACTATAAACTCAGTTTGGGCTTTTTTGCAAAGTCAAATTAGAAATAGCATAATGTACTGTATGAGTTCACATACTCCATCTTCTGTAAAATGTAAATTCATAAAACTTTACAGTTCTTATCTGCATCCATAGTAGGCCAGAAAAAACAGTAGTAGTAAGAATACTTAATACTGCACAAAAGCCTCTTGCTGCTTCCAACTGGCTTCTCTACTGTCTCGTCATCTATACATACTATCTGTACCTACTGTCATGCTAGGAGCTACTTGGTATCCTCAATAAACTCCAGCTTTCATTGCTCACTTGCTAATTTTTCAGCCATTCTTTTAAAACTTTTCCCCATGCTTGGTATGAAGCTCAGGAGGCTTTTTCTATTCCCAAAGCATCTCTCCTTAAAACTATTTTGTTATGTTGCTATATGAGTTGACAACAGTTACACTGCTGATGTCTTTGAGATCTCTTCCTATCACACTATCTTTTTTCATTGTTTTCTCATAGTGTCCCATTTCTTGTCTCTTTATGTTTAGATTGCAAGGTCTCTGGTGAAAACAATGTTGGGGTTTTTTTCTGTGCTTGTATAGCGCAAAACAGAGGGCTTTTAGGCTCTATCTTAATACAATGAATAATCCTAACAGAAGTAATACAAATAATGTGTGCAGTTAATAATTTTAACTGCTACCTTTTTAATTCTTAGTAACACAGACAGACTTTTCAACTCCTAACAACTTCTTTGCAATAGAATTACATCTGGATCCTGGGAAGCTGACAGGTCAGGGTAGTAGGAAACTGAGGAAGAAAGCGTCTGAATTATAAGCAAAGCAGAACTTATCCTCAAAATATTTCTGTTCAGTGCTCTCCATTTATTATCTTTGCTTCTGCTATGTAATACTTAATCAAAATGACCCTAGGTCCAATAACAATCATGCTGAAAGACTTTTGGATCTTGACTACATAAATTGTTTCTGGTGTGTAGTAACATAGTGGTAATACAGACTCTGTAGGTACAGCTCAATGGTTGCATCAGTCTGGCTGTACACTGAGGGAGTTTTTGCCAGAAGGAATAGCTTTGGCTGAGAGTGGCTGTGGTGGAGCAAAAAAAATTGGTGAAAAAGAGACATTATAAAGCTGTGGTGGTGCAAAGAAGGGTTAGGATGTTGAAAGGCAATGCAACTTCTGGCAAGGGGACTGGCAAGGAGATCCATGAAGGTTTGCTGGACAGGGAGGAACACAGAAATGTGACTGAAATAAATAGGACTCTAAGAGCTATGAGCTCTTGAGCATAAATGTGTGCAGGGTTTAGAATCAAGGTCAGACTGGAAGAAGACTATAGAGAGTAGGCAACGTCAAGGAGTTTGTTCAAAGAGTGAGGGGGAAAAGATATTGCACAATCCTGGAAAGAACCAGTGCTTTTAAGATGTTGCGATACACACATATTCTAGATGTTGGAGGGTGGGTTTCTGGCTATCAGCATTTTGTTGTACTGTGTGTTGGTAGTATCAAATGTGAAGGGATAGTTGGGGAAGTGGAAGGAACAACTCCGCAATCCAATATAAAGCTTAGCAGGAACCTCTGGCTAAACCATATCACAGACTTTTGGTGCAGAATTTTTAAAAACAGAATATTTGCTTTACAACCACTGCATGGATTTGTAGTTGACAGTATTTGAATGAACCCGGTTAATTAGAAAAGAGTATAATTCTGTGAGGCCAGGTATCACTTTTCAACTCACACTGTCTAATGTTGGGAAACAAGGCTGGGCTCTTGCTTTGCTAGTCAGCAAAGTTTTTTCTCCTAGCAGCAAAGCTTTTTCTCCTAGCTTGTCCAGAGGCTGTAAATTTAGAAAGCATACCAGTGTTCTGTGTGGATATGAATGTGGCCATCACACAAAGGCACTCTGAGTGTAAACCACATTTTTAAACAGGTGTCTAAAAAGCAATTGCACTTTAACTAGTATAATTTGAGAATTGCAATAATCATTCCAGAAAGTGGATCTCCAATAAACTTAATCTGTGGTTTCCAAAAGTATACTATTTTGTCCATTCTTGTGTCATCTCAGTAATATTCCCTTTTCATTTTTTTTCAGTGCTTTGTGCTCTTTGCCTCAATGTAACCTGCCAAAAAGAAAATTTTGGGTTACTGTTGGATACTTAGCATGACTTCAAAGATTTTGAATTAAAAAAAATGTTGATTTTTATTTTCCCTCTGAACTTTATAGTAATATTTATATAATGGAAGAAAAAAGTGTCCTGTGTATCTCAGGTCCTCATTTAGCAACTTAGAAAACAGAGATGTCATTAGCAAAAAGATTACAAAGGCCATGGCTCAAATTTAGTTTCTCATTCTGCATAGCTTACCTGTATGATTTCAGGAACTCAGTTTGTCCTTCTATCTCCATTCCTCAACTGTGTGATAGAAAAGGAAATCTTCCTACTTTTCGCGGAATCTAAAATTCAAATCTCTTTGGGCCATATGAATTTTAGTGCAGGTGTTCTCTCTTAGTATATCATTAAAGCACAGCAGTGACATCTTACTCTGTCTCCAGGAAGCTCCTAGATACTCTAAGACTTGAGCAGATATATAAAAACAAGTTGCTATGAACAAGTGTGGAGATTAACAAATGTTTCCAATGGTCAATGAAAAGTTCTGTTGAGTGTCTGTCTAGTGAGATTCCTGAAAGGAGGTAGGGAAAGAGCTAATTTTTAAAATGAAACAGGAACAGTCTGTGGAAGGGATCATTTAGTGTACTGCCCGAGAAACATCTTTTACACAAAATATCATTTTATAACTGTAGTGTATTTCTAGATTTGCAGGGCAAATTTGTCAAAATACTCATTCTTAAAAGGAGTTCTGCATTGAGGTCTTCAAATTTAAATTGAGTTCTTTAGTTTCCTTTTATTTATTATTTAATTCAGGTCATCACTGCCCTGTTCATCTTTTGCATACCTCTATTATGATTTCCCATTGCTGTGTTTTTTAGAACTTGGTAACAACACAGTCACACAGCCCTGAAGCTTTTCTTTATCCATTTAGTTTTCATCAACCATGATATTTATTTTAGTGTGTGGGATGAAGTTGTCTGAACTGAGTGTCATAGAGCTACTTTTTAGCTAACTATACTAAAAATGGGTTTATAAAACTATTTCCTATTGTGTTTGTTGGTTTTGTTTTGTGTTTTTTTGTTTTCCCAAGGGAAAGGTGAATAGTGAAAGGAAGACCTTTTTTTTTAGAAGGATTCCAAAACCTAATAGGAACCAGTGAAAACAAATGCTTTTAAAATTTTATGTCGAAATCAGTACAGGCTTTCTGTACAGATGAGCTGTTAGCCAGTGCATTAAGGCAACTGTATACAGATACCACTTTCCATCAGTTAGTCTCAAAGCCTTTGCCAAAGTAAATGAGCTGAACCTTCATTTTGCTGATGCCCTGGCTACCTAATTTGTAAAACATGGGTGTAAAATGATGTAATCTCTATTTTGACAGCAACTACTTAAATAAATATGACTGAAACAGACATTCTGGCTGAAGAGTTTGTAATAGCAAACTTTAGCATGACTGTACAAAGGAACTATTCTGAAGTGTCTATCATGAAGAAAAAAGGAGAATTTTTGTTCCTGATATCTGGTATCTAGCCTTCAAAGGGCTAGGTCTGTATGATAACTGAAAATAATACTGTTAATGATCCTATCTCCAGATGTCCATACTATGATCTCAATATGAGTTGTACTGTCCTTTCTGCAGAGATAGGTTTTGCAAGATAGGAGGGTGATGACGGTGTCTGATGACTATATCTGAAATCTCCAGAGGCAAATTTCTTCCTGGCAAGAGAGGAGAGGAAGTTTGTCTGTCTGCCACTGGAGTAATTTTCCACTTCCTAAGATGCCTTATATTTCATTCTGTCTACAGTATTTTTAGTAAACAAATGCACAGAAGCTGCAAGGAATTATAATTTTTTTAGATATTTCTCAGGTTTCCTGATGACTCTTGTACTGTAATTTGCCAGGTGTGCTTATATGACTTAGCAGTACATTGAACTTTCCTTGTTGTCAGTCTGACATGTGAAGTTTAAGCTTGGAACAATGGAAATAGAGAGCAGTGTGAATAAATTGACAGCTGTCTTATATCAAGCTTAAACTACAGAAGTGAAAATAGATTATCATGAAAACTGTATTGGAAAATGTGTCTCAGATTAACTAGTGGGCATAAGTAATGAATCATATCTAATTGCATGTTGTATATTCTAATAGATTTAACAGTACTTATCAAAATATGGAAACTGCTATTTTTGAAAAATGAAAATTGTACAATGGTATTATATAACAGATCTAATAATTTCAAGTAGGTTGATAAAAGCTGTAAAATTGTGCTATAATTATGTTTAGAGCTAACCACTTTTAGTCAACCTTACCCAGTAAAACAGCACTCCAAAGATATATTAATTTATCACCTGCTCAGATTGATGTGGATTTCAGTATATGGCTATCCTTTGTGGACTAAATTAGAAAATTAGCCTCTCCCAGTTCAACACTGAGTGCAAATACCAGCTGAGTGTTCCGGGAGATTGTGGCAGAGAAAGGACTAAGGCAATGGTCCTCTCTTATTGCTATTCCTTTTGGAAAAAATGCATTTACAAAGGTGTATTGAATGAATGGTATTTGTGTTTCACCAAGGGATGAACTATAAGTAGCCCTTGCAGCTCTGGGCATATAGGGCTCACCTTTGTACTTAGATAGGAAAAGCTCCTGTATAGTCCCTTGTCCTGGTGCATGAACAAATATGGTTCTCAGTAGAAAAACCAAACAGACCCTAAGATCTGATCATTTAAATTAATGAGAAAAAATTTGAGTTCTATTGTAATGTGCTGAACAGCCGCTCACTGGAGCAGACATTTGAGTAATCAGATATTTGAGAGTAGATTCTTCCTACACTAATAGAAGTAAAAGAGATCCTTTTTTTGGCTTGAGCATAATGAACACCAAAGACAGTATTTGTTGGTTGAAATGATGAAAATTGTTTAGATTTCACCTGGAGGAGGTATTAGCCTATTTAAGTTGAATTTTAATTTTTTTAATGGCAGGTATGATATCATAAAGCATGCATTTTTTTTTTTTTAAAAAGCCAGCAGGAAATTTATTGAGAGACTTGGAAAAGAGAATAAATGTTGCTGCTCATCTGTCATTCAACTTTCTAGGTACTTACAATAGAGAACACCTTTATACTGCTCAGTAAAGCACATGGACTATAAAAATTTACCAGGTTAGTGGAACGGAATGGGTAGGAGAATTTATAGTGAAAATCTGGCAAATTATTATAAAGTAACAGCTGATTATTTTCTGTCTTCAAGTTGTGAATATGCAGTTTGAGATACTTAAAGTGGCCAAGCTTTCTGAACCTTCATTCTCTGGAAATCGTTTCTTGTTTCTAAAGTTTTAGAATTCATGTTTCTAATTGCTTTTGAGTATTTTAATCTTGATTTTTAGTAATTAGCTAAGTCATGCTTTAGATATTCACAGGAAAGCAGGGAACATTTTTAGGTAAATGTTGCCAGTCATCTTTACTAATTGAATCTCTTGTATATTAGCACAGTGATACAGCCTTTTTGAAATCAATACTGTATCTTAATACTTCTTAAAGCAAGCTATTATTAGCACTGAAATCAGCTAGATATACCAGATAATCATAGCTACACAAAAGCCACCTATCCATTATAAGTAAACAGTATGATAATTAACCCACAAGATTTTTCCTGACCCTAAAACAAGGGTCAATCAAGCTGATTATGTCATATTTGAAGTGCAAGGACGCTGCCTATGATCTCAAAAATAATACCACTGAATTAGCATATTGTTTTGTCCAAGCTGATACACTGTACATCTTAACACACCAGTTAAATTGGACATAGCTTTGTGCTGACGAAATACTGCTGTCTGCTTCTGATTCAGGAGCTACCTTGATCTGAACAAATTTGTGGGATATCTTCCCAGTACTCTGCTGCAAACACTCTGTGCAGACTCTCACCATATTAGGCTTGAATAGTAGATTTTGGAAACTAGGTGTTCAAAATGTTAATGTTTCTCAGACTATTATTAGTTGGGAAGGCAAAGTACTCTTCTATTTCACTAGTGTTAACACTGTTTATGAACTTGCTCTTATTCCAGCTCAAATATGGGAATTGTTAATAAAATAAATTGTTGTGCAAGGCTTAGTATCATACAATAGACTGACAGGAGATTTTTTCTATTTAAATTCTTCATTAAGTTGCAGCAATAACAGAAATTATATGATCCACATCTTGTTAATAACAATGTTCTCCAACTGCTGCTTTCAACATATATACCTGACTGCGTAATGTCTTCCAGAGAGATCCAGTAAAATGTAGATAGCAATAAGTCTAATTCTTAGGAATTTTCTTTCTTTTTTGGTGCCTAAAACTCAGCACATATATGTTACTATGATCTTAATTTCCACTCAAATTTAGGTTCCTGCATATAGTTACCTGGTGTGACCACTGCATCCTTGCTTCTCCTTAATATCTGTTAAAATCTAGAGGTAAAAAAAGGTGGCACTGAAACGCTGCCTTCATCTTTGGAGGTGTCTGATATGTTTTGGGAGAGGTACTCAGTACGCTCCCAGTGCAGATGGGCAGCACTGAGTTCTGCATAAATCCCTAAGTGTGATCACATCTCTCTTTTCCTGAAGCCAGTTTTAACTACCAGGTTGTTCAATAATCTGAGGGGGGTGATTGGAGAAGGGGAGCCGGTGGGTATTGGGCTTTTTGGTACTGAGCCACTGTGCAGGCAGGAATGCCAGATTCACAGGGCCAGGGAGAATAAGAACGAGTGGCTGGTTGCATGCCAGAGTGATGGAGGGAGGGGAAGGAGCAGCATACTGATCTGTCTGTATACTTTGAATTAGAGGGTTTTGGTTTAAGAAATAGTTCCGTAAGGCTGTTCCTTATTTCCTGTGGGTTTGTATTTGTGAATTGATATTTTAATTGAGTAATACTCAGGCTACAGTATAAACTCACCCTTTATTAGACAAGAGAGAATCAATTTGAAAGAGAGGCTTTGACTAAGAAGAACATTCTGTACTGCTAAGTAAAAGTTGCATTAACTTCATTTTCTTTCAGCTGCAGACACCCTATCCAGCTGCCTGCTTTCACAAAGTTTGTAGGAATGTCATATCTCTGAGACCTTTTCCCATGTATTGGACTTAGATTGAATTGGTTACTGGAAGTGATCAAGAGGAGCTAAGCAAGGCAACAGTACTCATTTTTCAGGAAACCATGTAAAAAAGAGCAATAGTCTTTGGTCCAAGGAGCTTTTTGTTCTCTCAGAGTCTACAAAAATACTGCAAAGCTTGGTGTCATAGTAAAGATATGGTGTTTCTTTCATTTAAACTCATTTAAATATACTCATTATTTCTTATTCATAGAAATCTGATCCATATCCTGAAGAATCAGGTCAGGTACCAGGCTTCTAGGAGTAACAGCTTCTGATGGAAAGCTATTACTGCTGCTTCTCTCTACTCTTACCCTAGAAAACTGTGCTGCACACCCTGCATTCTTATTTCCTCTGCTCTTCATATCTCTATTATTTTATGTTGTATAGTATTCACTGTTTCACCTTTACCTGAATGATTGTTTTACAATGGATTATTTACTTTCCCTGCTCCAAATAATCCATTCCTTTCCCTCAATATTTCATAATGGATAGCAAAAAAATGCAGAAATTATTGCCAGGTAGGCATTTTGTGTGCTTTTTAAAAGCATCAGGTTTATTTCTTAATGTTTTAGACATCTTTAGAATTTTCAGTTAAAATCATGTCATTTCACATTATCTCCATGTCATCAATTTTCTTAATCTAGGAAAAGAAAACAAATTGGAATATGTCTAGGAACATGAAGTAGTAAATAGTAAAAAGTTGACAGTTGGTAGTAGTATTTTATTAGAATCATCTTTGGTAACAACTCCTCTGGTACCTGTTATATGTGTTCATGAATAGCCACTGAACTAACACAAAACATCTGCTGCTTTAGCTGAATTTAAATACCCCAGTCTGATAACCTTGTAGAGAGCTTTACCAGTCGCATAGTCTTGAAATTCACATACTAGTCCTGATCCATCGAAGAGAATGACACTCCACACATCCAGAAATCCATGTCAGTAGATCCAAATGCAGGACTGGATTTTAAGTGTTGAACATTATTTTGTATTGCTATGTTTTACATAGAAGTTTGCAGTTCAGAGGTAAAGAATACCTGTAATTATGCAGGTAAATATGCAGGCACTGCCTACAATGTAGCCCTAGAAAAATAGGTGGAAAAAATTGTTTATTTGAAATTGGATTCACTGATACATGCACAGACAGTATGTGTAGATTTTATACTGAGTAATAAAACTTTACATGCAAGACCTAGTCATATTCTAGTTTCTTCACATTTTCTAGAATTCTTCACCTAAGCAACACTTAAACAAATGTTCCTTTTACAGTATCATAGGCAGTTAAGTTGTTTTGGGGAAGTATTTTATATGCTATATGTTGAAATTAATTTTCCAAGAAAAAAATAGCACTCTTACATACTTGTACATTTTCTGTGATTATTCTTGCAATATCTTTTCTTCTGATTGTTGTCAGTTGTGTTTGAAGCATTTACCCTAATTCTGTTTATTCTATTAAGAAAAGACTATCATCTTTCTAGTTAGAGAACAAAATAATTCAAGTTCAAGCTCTTGGCCAATGTGCATTTGAAAAATGATACTTTTCTTATCTCTTCTATTGGGGAAAGTGCCTAAAAAATATTTTCTTCTCTGGAAATTGTTGAGTGGACTTACATTTTTTTCACTACTTTTTTAAAACTAAGTGTAATTTAGACTTTAATGGAGAGTCTGTTTTACATAATGAAATCTAAGCTTTCTGTTATTTTCCATCTTATGCCTTTTAACTTTTCCAGCTTTTTATTAGAAATCATTTTTGTTAAGGAAGTTTCTTCAGCCTGGGTTTCCCACAGCAGAGTTTCAGGCTTTCAGTCCCATGAGATAATTTCTTTGGGTAGTACAGCACTTGTAACACCTCAAGCTGGTTGCCTCCGCAGTGGGATGCTGACTGAAGACATCCCTAGGCAATTACACCCTTACATTCAAAGTTCCCCTCACGCGATAGTTGGGACCAAGAGTGATATTAGGGTCTGGCGTCTTCCTGTTCTTTGTTGAGTCCTTTCCTTGTCTCGAGGTGGGCTGTTTCTTTTCTTATGTCTAAGGTTGCTGCTTCTGCTGAGGGATGTGGCTTACTTATCTTCTGGCTTGAACCAGCTCTGGGGTCGGCTTTTACTTAACTAGGCAAATGTTCAAGAACAGATCCAACATATGTAGGTGAAAATTCACAGCTTATGACCTAAGGTTTTGGCAAATTTAGCCACTTATGCCAAGCTAGTTATGCCACTGATGCTAAACTTGACAATTAGTATGTCCCAACATTTTGATGTTACAGCTTAAGAAATAAGGTAATATACTTGTTACAATGACTCTTTTTACTCTTTGAATATTTTGTTGGATTTTTTTTTTTCCTAGATCTTCCAGTGTGTATATGTTTGTGTATAGTTGGTTACATTGTTGTTTTCTAGAGAGCTCTGACTTCATTCATTATTATCCTCTGCTTGGTTCATTTGGCTGCATGATAACATTATTCTATGAATAAGATTGTCTTTGGGTCCTTTATTTCAAAAGGAAAAAGCAGAAGCTTTTCATATACTTTATATTTTTTGTAAACTTAGCTTTAACTTTTTGTGTATGTGCTTGTGTGTTTATTCCCTTCTCTTTCCTTGTTATAAGAATAGTTCTGCTGTAATAAGTTTATATTTTTTCCTTTTTATTATATTATTTTCAATGTTTTCTAAGATTCTCAGGTTATGATCCTGTGAACAAGGAAAAACTTGATCATATGTTGCTATTCATTCTCAGGCCCTCAGCTTTTAGGAGAAATGAGTTACATACTAAATATTTCTTAGGTATATTGCTTGCTGTGTGTGTAACAGATGTAGTAGTCTGTTATCTGATAATGAATGAGAAATACAGTATTCTGTGCAAATACTGAAAAGTAAAAATGGTATGCATATCCATGAGGGGAAGATGGGTAGTACCCAAGACAATTACCATATGAAATTTGAGTATTGCGCATTTTTTATTAATTGCATTGGTGGCTATTTTGGGGCTTTCCTTTTTCAGATCAGAAGTTCTAAGGGGCTGAGAAATCTGTCATATCTAATATGCCATTTTTCTGATATTAAATGATTTGTCAAAATTCCCCTCAAGCTTAGGATGTCTCTTATCCATTTAGATGTCTCTCTTTAGTATATCATTAGGAGGTTTTGGTACTGTCATCATGTTTGGTACTGGTTTAGTATTTGAAAGATGTTTTATCTTTTTTGTCTTCCATTTTAAACACACTGATTGGCTTTACATATAAAACAGTTGGGGTTTTTTCCCCCAGAAGCTGTTTTGTAGATGTTCGTGCTCTGTCCCTTTACACATTTTTTCAGATCAGTTAAAATAGTGTCTTTGAGCTTCAGGTTTGATGCCAGTGAGGTTGCATCACCTTTCTTCTTTCCTAAGTAATCCATGCCATAGATGTTCTGGAATTGAAAGATGAAAACTTACAACTTTCTTTGGCAAAGTGTTTAATTTTAAATTCAGATCGAAACTTTTCCTTTCCTTTCCTTTCCTTTCCTTTCCTTTCCTTTCCTTTCCTTTCCTTTCCTTTCCTTTCCTTTCCTTTCCTTTCCTCTCCTTTCCTCTCCTTTCCTCTCCTTTCCTCTCCTTTCCTCTCCTTTCCTCTCCTTTCCTCTCCTTTCCTCTCCTTTCCTCTCCTTTCCTCTCCTTTCCTCTCCTTTCCTCTCCTTTCCTCTCCTTTCCTCTCCTTTCCTCTCCTTTCCTCTCCTTTCCTCTCCTTTCCTCTCCTTTCCTCTCCTTTCCTCTCCTTTCCTCTCCTTTCCTCTCCTTTCCTCTCCTTTCCTCTCCTTTCCTCTCCTTTCCTCTCCTTTCCTCTCCTTTCCTCTCCTTTCCTCTCCTTTCCTTTCCTTTCCTTTCCTTTCCTTTCCTTTCCTTTCCTTTCCTTTCCTTTCCTTTCCTTTCCTTTCCTTTCCTTTCCTTTCCTTTCCTTTCCTCTCCTTTCCTCTCCTCTCCTCTCCTCTCCTCTCCTCTCCTCTCCTCTCCTCTCCTCTCCTCTCCTCTCCTCTCCTCTCCTTTCCTCTCCTTTCCTCTCCTTTCCTCTCCTTTCCTCTCCTTTCCTCTCCTTTCCTCTCCTTTCCTCTCCTTTCCTCTCCTTTCCTCTCCTTTCCTCTCCTTTCCTTTCCTTTCCTTTCCTTTCCTTTCCTTTCCTTTCCTTTCCTTTCCTTTCCTTTCCTTTCCTTTCCTTTCCTTTCCTTTCCTTTCCTTTCCTTTCCTTTCCTTTCCTTTCCTTTCCTTTCCTTTCCTTTCCTTTCCTTTCCTTTCCTTTCCTTTCCTTTCCTTTCCTCTCCTCTCCTCTCCTCTCCTCTCCTCTCCTCTCCTCTCCTCTCCTCTCCTCTCCTCTCCTCTCCTCTCCTCTCCTCTCCTCTCCTCTCCTTTCCTTTCCTTTTTCTTTAAATATATGTGCTGGCTGTCATAACTCCAGTACTTATCCTTAAATTCTTTTTTTTTTTTAATTTTTTTTTTTTATGCTAGAAACTCCCTCCTTCTATGTCAGTTGTTGCAACCAGCCAGTCAGACTTGCTTCATTTAGAAACCAGAAAATGCATTTACGGAACAGTACTATCTCCCTGTGCAATGGTAGATTTCATCCTGTATTCTTGGAAATAATGGAACAGATGTCTCAAATAATGTGAAGTACTGTTTGCAAGTGCATTTATAAAAGTTTATTTATAGTTGTTCTTTAAATGATATGGAGATATTTAATAAAATTATATCTTCATAAATATATGGATCTTGTTAAACTGAATAATTAAATTTGGTTGGTTATAGTCTGGATTAAGTTCTGAAAAGTTTGCCTTGGTTTAAATTGGGAAAACTACAGTTGTTTGGGGTTTTTTTTAATTTATTTTTGTGATTAGTCTGTTTAACTTCTGATTTATCTCTGTTTGTAACAGATAAGGGGAGGAACTAGAAGACCTTTCAAGGCCCTTATTAGTACTTAGCTTTTCATTCTATTATTGTATATAACTTGTTTAACCTATTATTGTGTCTGGTGTTTCATTCTAACTAATGCTATTTTTTTCAGTTGCATAATAGATGAGTAGCTAAGACTTTTTTCACATATATCTAGTCAATTAATTGCTCTTCTTTTACCTTTACTTTGTCATTATTGAGTTCAGGTGACCAAAAATCAGAAGAATTTTCAAAGACCAGATTATAATTCATATTATAATGGCATATTTTTTTCATATTGTTATCTACATATCTTTCTACATTCTCAAATGTCAGGATGTTTTAAGGTAGGCACTCTAAGCAAGTTGTGGCATGAATTAATAATTCTAATAAAAATAAAGTAATTCAAGAATTTTTTATAGATACTTCCTCTTCTTATATATTTAATAGCTTGTATGACCTACAAGTAAAATCTAAAATAATCTTGTTAATTTCTTGATCAATGGAGACTTCTCTTAATTAAAGGAAAATCAGAGAACCAATCTTAACAGTGTAGAACAAATCCTGTTACTTTTTGCTACAAAGTTACAAAATAAAGAGGAAGTATTCTAAAGAGGCTATATTGAAAGATTTGCTAAACTTCCTTCACTATTTTATCTCTATCTTTGAAATTCACAAAATTGTGCCTAAACAAAACAGTGCAACTGGACCAAATCACAGATTTTCTTAGAAGGGCTTAAAAGGAGGGAAATAAGCATAGGAAGAGGGGTTTGTTTGTTTCTTCAGCTGTGCAATTAAAAAATGGAGTTGGCACCAAGTAAAAGAATTTGAGTCCCAGAACTGAGAGATCACAAATACAGAGCTCTTTCTTTACACAACAAGAGCAATAAATTCCATCTGATTCTATTGCTCATAGCTTTATTATTTTAATCAATGCCAGGACTTTCTATACTTAAAACTTTCTTTGACCTCCACATCAAGGGAAGCCAGAAAAAGTTCAGTATTCCTATAGCCATACTACTAGACATCATTATTCATTTTTCTGTCTGGCTTTGGGGGAGATGTCTGCCATACAGATTACACTTGCTATTGCCTGGTGAGATATGGAATGTGCATGTGATGAAGAAACCTAAAATTTGGAGGATGATCCCACCCTGGTCTGTGGGGTATGATAAAATTTTGTGTTACCTACCTTTGCATTAAACTAGCAAAAGACAAATATCAGGAGGTAACAGTAAGAGCTGTAGTAAGATCTTGATGTGCTTTAAATTCTGCGTTAGACAGACTAGAACTTCTAAAAGAAAAAAAAAAGCACAAAAAACTACCTTATGAATAAAATTGTCGTATATGTAAAGAGGAACAGAAAGTACAAAACTGAAGTCAGTATTATTTTAATTTATCTCTTCTATTTTGACATTTTTGTTAGCGAGCTAGGAAATCAATAAAGACTAATTTCACTGGCAACAATTAGAGAGTACATAGGAAGGAACACTCAGGATGTGTACAGTTGCTTTCAAGGGCACTTTGAGTAAAATATATTTATTACAAAGTGAATTGAATAGTTCGTTTTGTCTAATTGGATCATATATCAAGCATTAATTCTTTAGAATACTCAATGTACAAAACAAAGTTTCTGATATTGGATATACAAAAAGTATTTTTTTTATTTCACTTAACTTTCACACCTTCATAATGAATGCCTGTCTGGTAATCTAAGCCCTTTCATAAAATTCATAAATCATAATAAATGTAACTCAAAGTCTCAGTATAATACAGGAAGTGTCCTAATAACTCCTTGTTAATCAATAATGTTCAAAAATTAAATATATTCCATGTGCATAATCTATGATGTAGTTTCTCTGAAAAAAACCCACAGATTTTAGTACCTGCTATAGGAGATTAACTAATCAGCATCTGAAAAGTTAGATGTATTAATTCTGGAGCTAAGAATGTGGTTGCACACTGAATACCCAGCAGCAGAAAACATTCAGATGTTGGCAGGAGAAAAAAAGAAATTCCTCAAAGCTGAGAAGGAGCCAGATGTGCTTTCAAGCAAAGCATCTGGGCCAACGGACCCTGAGCTATGCAAGACCACCAGGAGGAAATGGTGAGTGATAGTAGTAGGTGACTTCATGCAGTGGGGGTTGGAGGCAACCATCTGCCAACCTGACCTGTCATCTAGAGAAGTTTTCTGCTTGCCCGGGATCTGGATCCAGGACACTGTGGAGAGACTGCCAAAGCTTGTCCAGACCTACAACTGTTACCTCCCACTGTTCCTCCATGTGGGCACCAATGATACTGCTGGGAGCAACCTGGGGAGTATCAAAACTGACTACAGAACTCTGGAGGTGATAGTTGGGTATACAGGGGCCCAGGTGTTGTTCTCAGTCTTGCAGGGATGGGGAAGGGGTGCAAGGATATTGCACGTCAACACTTAGTTGCAGAGTTGTTGCTGGCAACACGGATTTGGTTTCTGTGACCATGGGACTCTGCTTGAGGATCAGCATCTGCTTGGAAGAGATGGAGATCCACCTCTGTAGCAGGGCAACAGTATCTGTGCCAGCAGGATCTTTGCCAGCAGGATGTCTGACCTGGTAAGGAGGGCTTTCAACTAGCCACCCTGTGGAAGGCGAGTTACTGGAAACCCTGTAAAGGAGTGATGGTCAGGGTTGACAGCAAAAAGCCTGCGGTGATGTGAATGAAAGGGAGCACAAAATCAACAAAAAAAGGCTTAAGTGGGGTCATCTCAAGCATTTGTGTGTAAACAAGGAAGTACCTATGAGGCATCGTTATGGGAAAAAAACCCAGGCTCTTTCTGAGAAATCAGCATGCTGGGGTGCCTTTGATGTGTCTGTACACTAGTGTGGAGAATAAACCTGAGAAGTTAAGAGATCTCTGTGCAGTTGCAGGGCTATGATCTTACTGGGATCATTGAGATGTGGTAGGATGGCTTGCATGACTGAAGTGGAAGGATACAGGCTCTTTAGGAAAGACAGGCTGGGAAGATAAGGAGGTGGAGTTGTACATCATGTGAGAAAACAGCTGGAATGCATGGAGCCCTTCTATGGATGAATGATGAGCCCAACTGAGAGCTTATCAGTAAGGATTAAAGACAGACCAGTATGGGTGACACTGTAGTGGGAGTCTGCTATAGGCTGCCTGACCAGAAAGAACAAGTGGATGAGGCTGTCATGGTTTAACCCCAGCCGGCAACTAAGCCCCACACAGGCACTTGCTCACTCCCCTGCCAGTGGGATGGGGGAGAGAAAAAGGGTAAAAGTGAGAAAACTCGTGGGTTGAGATAAAGACAGATTAATAGGTAAAGCAAAAGCTGCTCACACAAGCAAAGCGAAACAAGGAATTCATGCACCGCTTCCCATGGGCAGGCAGGTGTTCAGCCATCTCCAGGAAAGCAGGGCTCCATCACGCCTAACGGTTACTTGGGGAGACAAACGCCATCACTCCGAACGTCTCCTCCTTCCTTCTTCTTCCCCCAGCTTTATATGCTGAGCATGGCGTCATATGGTATGGAATATCCCTGTGGTCAGTTGGGCTCAGCTGTCCTGGTTGTGTCCCCTCCCAACTTCTTGTGCGCCCCCAGCCTACTCATTGGTGGGGTGATGTGAGAAGCAGAAAAGGCCTTGGCTCTGTGTAAGCACTGCTCAGCAATAGCTAAGACATCCCTGTGTTATCAACACTGTTTTCAGCATAAATCCAAACCATAGCCCCATACTAGCTACTGTGAAGAGAATTAACTCTATCCCAGCCAAAAACAGCACAGAGGCCTTCTACAGACAGGTAGAAATAGCCTCACATTCTCAGACCCTCATGGGGGACTTCAGCTACCATGATATCTGCTGGAGGAACAGCGCAGTGGGACACAAACCAATCCAGGAGGTTCCTGGAGAGCATCAGTGACAACTTCCTCACCCAAGTAATAGAGGAGCCAGTGAGGAGAGGTACTCTGCTGGCCCTCATGCTCGCAAAAAAGGGAAGGGCTTATTGGGAATGTGAAGGCTGAGGGCATCCTTGGCTGCAGTGACTGTGATGGTGGAGTTCAGAATCCTGAGAGGAGGGAGCAGGGCAAAAGCAAGGTCACAACCTTGGACTTCAGGAGAGCTGATTTTAGTCTCTCTAAGGATCTGCTTCAAAGAGTCTATGGTCCTGAAGAATTGGCTCTAGGTGGTTCTGCTTGAGCATTGAGGTTGGACCAAATGACCTCCAGAGGTCCCTTCCAACCTCAAACATTCTGTGATTCTGTAAATTCAGCTAAAGTTAATACATGTTCCATTTAACTCACTATTTCTGATCATATATTTATAAATCATTTTAGATAATAAGCACTGGCAATAATGGGCTATGTAACTTGCTTTTTGTAGTGAAGTAATGTTGTAGAAGAAATATCCTTTAATGGTTTACTTTGGAGTAAATAAGCAGAGGAAAACTAGCTCAAGTGCCATGCATACCAGAAGTTTGATGCAATGTATTCCAAGTTATGTTTGTTCTCTACCTACCATGTTAGCTGAGCAGTGCTCAGAGGAGAATTGAGTTCTTCACATCCACTTTGAGACTGTTGTAGAAGCAGTAAACCTGCTTCATGCTTCTAGTCAGATTTATTTTAGAAAAAATAGTGTGCAGTTTACTTCCAATGCATATTTTCCATAAAAACAAGAATATTTAATCACTGCTTTAAGTCGGTGTAGCTTTATTTGTGATGTCACCACATGATTTGGTTAAATTCATTGTTACTTCTGTAGCATTCCCACATCTTAAAAACAGACTAAGAATTATCTAATGTTTTAATGTGATAAAAGGAATACATATTTGGAAACCCAAATTTTTGCATTCTATTCTTTATATTCAGTGTCTCAACAAAACACTGACACCTATGAAAAAGCAATCTATTTAAATAAGAAGAGGTATGCAGCTGTACATATTTTAAGCACACCATAATTAAATATTCTATCATGAATAAAAGCATGAGTACTTAATTCATTGTTGGCTTCTTTGTTGGTGCCCAGCTGACGTACAAGACAATAAGAGCACCAAGATGTTTTTAGTGATGATTTACACATTTCTCATATAGCCTCTTAGCCTAGCTGTAGGCTAGAATAAATTTGTAAATGCAAAACATTTGGAGATGAAAGATGTAATCTTATAGTTTTGGGTGTGCTATGATTAATGCTGTAATTGTGAATGAGCTGTCGAGGAAAGAATTCTGGTACATCCATACTGTGTTTAACAAATTACAAGGGAGACTGGAGAGAACTTTAAACCTTATTAGCCCTTACCAGTGCAATACACACCCCTCCATCACATGACTCAATCACACTTTTGGGACTGCATAGCTTTTCTATTCCTCCCATTCAAAAAATTGAATAGACTGTGTATGCCGTCAGGTAGTTGTATTATGTACTTCTAAAGAGTGGTCAAAAAGGCAATATAGAGAAATGTATATTTCCTTTGCAGTACTGGCACCCTGCTAAGGGTGTATCTCTGCTTACTCTAGGGTAGCAGTATTACATTAACTGTTTCTGAAGGAATTTTCTAATAGAAGTTTCAACAGAAATATAGCAAACTTAAGTCTCTTGGATAATCTTTTTTTCCACTATAGAAAGTGTTTAAAAACATAATTGACCTTTAGAGAAGATACTCTATTTCTATACTTGATTAACAGTGCAATATAAACATACTACTCAAGTTGTTTAATTTATTAAACTACTGAATATAAGCATAAAAATACCTGAATGTCCCCCACTAAATCACTGCTTTACTGTAAGAGATACTTGTGTAAAGATGTGAAATGATGATTTCTTCAGAGAGACTACATATAACAAACACCTGTGTACCAAACACCTGATTGTGACTTCATTGGAACTGCATACACATTAAAATTAAGGACGTGTTTGCAGTGAATTGGGGACCCAAGAAGAAAAGTGACAGAAAGATGAGATACAGACAAAATATGTAGAGTTATAGGCATTTATTTCCCTGAGTACTAGGTAGATAAACAAAACTTCAAAAGCATTAAATTTATTACAAGCAAGAAATTTTAGAGGTATCGTTGTTTCAGTCTTTGTTCTCTATAAATCTTTTTTCTCTCCAGTTTGTTTTGTCATCTTTTTCACCCTTCCTATTTTGTGTTCCTTTGCATTCCCTTACACATAACACTAAGACCTTTAGTGATTATGTGATCAAATAGCTCTGGACAATGGGATTCTTTTAGGCAGACTGTCACTTCACAATAAATTAAACAGTGTGTGGGTATAACAAACAGCTTTTTCATGTTACACATTTATTGTGCTATATTATTAAGTTATAATGATACCTTGACACCTGGGTTTTCCCACATCAGACTGTTTTTTTAATATACACGGGAAAGACTGGGAGCTAAGAGTTAATCTGGCTGTTAATTATGGACTGAATTATTATCACGACAAGACTTAAAACCTATTGTATGGAGCCAAAACAATACTGGTTAATGCGCATCATAATTCTAAACATGGAACTCAGACTGAGCAGAGCTGTAGCACTTATCACTTAAACTGTCTCTGTAAAACTTCATAGGATGTTTATAGCAGTGTGTTTAGTGTGGTATCAGGTTTCATTAGGTGATGTCTTTCTATTGAGAAATGCATCTTTTCACCAATCATTTTTAGCCAGGAAAAAACAGATACCTTTTTACAAGTTTTAGAATTAATCAGTCTGCGTGGCATTTAGCAGCAGAGAAGCAACATCGCTCAATTTTTATGAGTAACAGTAGGTTGATGTTGAACATTTTATTTTGGGAAAATTCCATCAGCATAGCCCACTGCTCTCATGAGACTGATGATGTTGAATCTGCCATTTTTGATGCCCTAAAATCTGCTGCCACCAGAATTTCTTTTCTTAATGTCAAGGACTGCTTTGGCAGTGGGACAGGGGTCAGATTGCGGATCTGAAGAAAAACAATTTTGGTGCCAAAAGAGATGAAACAATTGGTGCATAAGGTCAATTGATGTTCTTGCCAATTGCTTCATGGCATTAGACCCTTCTAAATCTTGCTTTAAAAATCTTCCATCAAAAGATTGCAATATATTAATCTTGCACCTACTCAACAGAAAAGACAAGTAGTTCAGTATGTATTAAATTTGAAACTATTTTTCTTATGAAAAACAATCTAAAGATGTTTCAGAATGGCATTTATGTCTTTGAACAAAGCTATATTCTCCTTTTATGCCTTTCTAACCTGAGCTGATAGCTATTTCATGGGTTTGTTTTAATTTTCCCTATAAAAAAAGAGAATGAGTTATTTTCTGTTAAAACATGAGTAATTAAAAAGAATGAATAAAATCCCATTGCCTGTAGTAGTATGAGAAGAGAAATCAAACTATAGAATACTTCCTTTCCTACATTTTTATCTAGCAGTTGGTGAAAATGGCAAACAGTAATTCCTATTTACATCTCTAAGATATATTACTGCTGTCTTTGTGGTTGGTGATATCTTGCTACTTTCTTTGCAAAACTCTCTCTAAATTGGTTTCCTCCTGATTCTGTTTCTTTTGCATGCACCTCTACTAAGACAAAAGTTAACTAAATTCTTCAGTCCTTGTGGGCCAATCTGTAACACCACCTTATTTAATCTATTTTTAGCTTAATATTTCTTATCAGTTTCAATGGTGAATTTAGAAAGATTGAAGGTGGAAGATTGGTGATGTACGTCATTAGATTTTATACATTTTAATACATTCTAGAAATTGTAGAGAATTTTCTTCATATAAATATCCTCTAGAACACTGTTAAGGTCAGGTTTACAGGGAAGGTCATCTCAGGGCACTAGCTTGACTGTCTGTATTAAAATACTGTGCAAACACACAGAGTTGATTGTGCACGTATAAAAGGGGAACATACTACTAGCGATATTTGCAGTTGCTTTGATCGCCAGTTTATACTGCCAGATTATTCTCAGTGGCTTTGCCTTCCTTAGTCATGGGCACAAAACTGAGCCAGAATCAAGCACTCATCTGGAAGTTGGCAATAGATTTTGTTGGCTTGCCCATTTCTTTTGATAAGAAGGGCTTTGTCCCTTAGCATAAGATATAGTTGACCTTGAGTTGTCTGGAATCTTGTTAATGCTGAAGAAATGACTGACAAACAGCAATTATGGAGAAACATGTGGTTGTTGCTACCCTTATGCTCTCATCAGGTATTGTTACACATTTGAGGTCAGACTGTGAAAGGTAACATTGTGGACGAAACAATGAAAAAGAAATAGCATTATTTTCAAACTCTTTATTCATGACTACAAATATTTTCTATATGATTTGCCCTTTCTATCACAGTGACCTCTACAGACATGATGATGAAAAATATTAACAAAAAGGTAACAACTGATAGCTGGTATAAGAAGTTATTCATAAACACTAAGCTAAAAGCAGACAAATAATTGCATGAGCCATTGTTGGCATCACAGCAAGTATAAAGTCAGATCTAGTTTTCAAATTTACTAGTGTAAGGACTCCCTGCTGAAAACATGTACCAGATGCAGGATTTTCTCAAGGTTAAATGTGATTATAGCATGCGCACACATACAAATTGCAGACAGAGATTAAATCACAAAATAATGAGATCTTTTCAAAAGGTAGTATACTGTTCTGATTATCCTCTCTACCTTTAAGATATGCTTGTGTTTTAAGTCTTCATACACTATGTTCATTGGGAAACTGCATTTAAGCTAATATTATGTCATTGAACTTGAAGGTCTGTCCATTTTATTGTATTACCTGCAGAAAAATTAATTTCATGTAAAGGATCTACAGTTTTACTTCTGTGTGTCAGCAGTCAGAATTATCTTTTTTTTTTTTTGACTGACTCCTTACACATCTGAAATGAGATAATAAAAATCACAGGAAGATATTAATGAAATGGAAACTACTGTAAGAAAATGAAATAGATATGAATAAGTAACATTCTATGCTTCATACTGAAAACACGTTAGGTTGAATTTATTGCTGTCAAAATCAATGACTTCAAAACTTCAAAATCCTACAATGAGGTGGATTTTTAAAAAATATTTTATTATATCTCTAATATTACAGAGCGAGGGTTTAACACAGATGGAAAATAGTGGACTGGTTAGATTGCCATAGCCAGAGGGTCTCTGAAGGCTGTGTCTACCCTAGTGATTTGTCTTGGTACAATAAGAAATATTTTATGTGAATTACCCAATGGTATCCATTTATCTTGTGCTGGTTCAGGTCTCCAAATAGTTTGATGCACAAAAATAAAAGACCTTTTTGAGGAAACTAAATCAGAAGCCCTGATCCAAGTGCTAACACTTTCACATTAGACTCCCTTTTCTGTAGTGATTTAAGAGAAAGTATCTGGTAAACAAAACCAAGTTAAAATTAGGTTATGTCAAGCCAGTGTCAAATGCGTGGAATGATGATGGAACTGAGTGCATAAACTGATTCAGGGTGATGCTGCAGAGTTAATTTTCAAATTAATATGTTAAACAAGGCAGATTCTACTGTATACTGTACTTGGTCCCAGCTTCAGCTCAGAAAGCAGTGAATGCTTTCCCCATTCAGAGTAACACCATATTGTGCTATCCAGAAGTTTTTCACAAGCCTCCCCCAAAACAGTGCTATGCCTTCAAGGCATAACTAGAGCTCACTGGAAAGCTGTTCCTTTAAAAAATGCTCATTGAAAGATGCAGTTTCATTGAAATGGAAATGTACACAGTTTCATGGATTAAAAAGCCAGAAGGGAGTACTGTGATCATCTAGCCTGGCATACTGTACAACAGAGACCTCATGGCTGTCTTAGTTTCTTCCTATTTGAACTAGGTCATGTCTTTCTAAAGATAAAAACCCCCTCTACCTTGCTTTTTAAAAAGCATACTTCAAGGATGGGAGTATCTACCACAATTTTCAATGAGGTACTCCTCATTGTTAATTATGCTGTTAATACTAAGTTTGTCTACCTTCAGTTTCTAGCCTCTGGGTCTTGTTATGCCTCTGCCTGTGAGATTGAAATGAAATTTATCTTCCTGTGTATATATTTATAGACTGTAATCTAGTTATCCATTACACTAAGGAGGTGAAATTTCTTGATTCTCTCACCTTAGGTCATGTTTTTGAGTACTTTGATGGTTATATTGTGAATACTTAGCTACTTACCAACGTTATTTTTGACTTTTGGATGCAGAAATTGGATGCATTATTTTAATACTGAAGTAGCTGATGCTAAGTAGTATCTCTGTTCCAGCTTGAGATTCCACTGTTTATACATCCATGTTCACATTCTTTTTTGACTGAGATTAAGAAAAGTTTGGAGCTATCCAGATGGTCTAAAACTGCAGGGAGTTCTTTGCCTGACAGATTGTACTGTAAGCTTTTAGGTGTTTACAGCTCCATTGTCACCTCTGGTGACACTAAATCAGACAGTGTTGTATTCTTCCTTGATGCTAAGTCCTTTTTAGGCCACTAATTCTGGGAGAAGTTTTCTTTTCAAAAAGCAGAGAGCTAAGACTGCACTTTTGGTTTACTTAAATGCAGTCTTGGGTCTCTGCTTTTGGTTTACTTAAAGCAAATCACAATTTGGGATTGGCTTATCCAAACAGCAGCCTTCAGGAAAAATAGAAAAAATGAGGAAGAGGGCGAAGGACTAGTCTGATGATGTACACGAGAGTTGTGTTGCCATATCCATTATGTGTGAGAGTTCAGTGGTTAGAGCATTCAGCCCAGATGTGGGAGACCTTAGCTCGCTTTCTTCCTTTGTCTCAGAAAAGGCAAACTTATGTTTCCTACTCTCTAGGAGAATAGTTTTACCACATGGACACAGAGTGATTTTACTGTCTGCCAGCATGAATATTTAAGTGTTTCATGTAAAGCTGAGTAGACGCATGAGTTCAGTAGTGTACTTCAGAATATCTGCTTTTATTCCTTATCTTAACTAGGGCAAAGAATCACTTTGACCTAGAAGGTTCACCTCTCTTTGGAGTATCTTTGCCACGAAGGCAATTGTGATGCAAGTTTTTTTCAGTTTTCCTGATTGCCAGTAAAAAAATTAGAATTTCCTATTTCTTGAAAAAATATTCTCACATTTGTGTTCTTTATCTTGGTGAACAGTGAATATTCAAGCATTTTTTAAAAAGCAGACCTTAAACAATTTTTAGGATATGATTTAATGACTTGTAAGCTTATTTTGAAGTACAAATATGCCATCTCTGAGAACTTCCCTTGTAGCTTATGTAATAGTACAGATAAGCATTGAAGTGAAGTTAGAAAATTTAAATGTTTAAAATAAAGTTATGTATGCTGTGGCAAAATGTTGCCTTGCTAAAAGACAGAATTGCATGCCAATTACAAATAGTTCGGTCTTTGCAAAGAAACAATATTTCCCAAGGAAGAATGCAACAGGTATGGATATAGAACCAGTAGTATTACGAGCCTATTTTCAGTTGTTTACAACTTGCCTAAGTTTGAGAATTTGAAGCAAAATTTTACATGCTGGAGTCTGCCTCAGCTAGCTTGTTACAGTCATTACAGCTGAAAAGTCCCAGTCATTTCAGAGAATAGAGAAAATGAAATTTAAAAAAAAAAAAAAGTTGATGCTATTTTCCGTTTATATACTTCATTGTCCTTGTGCTTTGACATGGGACTAGCTTCTACATCGGCTTTGTTGCCCACGTGAAAAGGTCTTTACCCAAAGCTTCCACACTTGGTTCCCCCTTCCCCATTCCCTTCCTTTAACAGTTACTAGCCTTTGAAAAACTAGTTTGTGTACTCAGTGTATATATAGTCAGCAGTGACTTCCTGGAACTCAATTGCTAATACTCTGTCATCACGAAGCATGCTTGATCCTCTCATAGTTCATAATTGTAACAGATGGCAACTGAATATCCTTCCTCCCTTTGCATCTCCTACATCTAACAAGAGCTTGTGCATCAGCCCCAGACATTCAGTTGTCTCATCAGTGCTAGCACCTGTGCCGTTCCTACCGAGCTACTGAACACACTCCAGACTCAGAAGAAATTTCCTTCATGGTGCAGTTCTGAGCCAGAATAGCAATGGCACATTGGAATTGAGAGTTGCGATGCAATTCCTTTCAGCCAGGCTGTTGCTAACCACAGCCTGGCTGCTAGTGCTTGGGTAGGCCCAAGCTGAGACTGAGACTTAGAGAGAGGGACACTGACTGGAAATTGGAGGATGCAATTGATAGTAATTGCGAAAAAGACTCTTTCTGGAAGTTGGTTTTAGGCTGAGAAGCTGTAACTGAGAAATGAGAGGGATAAGTTTCATTTGCCTATGCATCCACTGCACAGATGAATGTGAGAGGAACATGCTTTCCAGTAGGATTTCACAGATATTTATGGCAGCAGAGGACAAAACATCCAGAACCTTGGTTTCAATTTCAGGCTTTGGAGAAAAGTGTATCAGTGTGGCATGGACTCTTCTGCCCAGTCCATCTCAGTTTTTCTGGCATCTCCTGTTCCAGCAGTATCACCTTGGGCATGGTTCCTTGTCCCACTGTCATCCAAACTTTTATATCCCTCACTCACTTCTGTAGCTTCCCATATGGCCTATTTCTCATCATGACCCACAGACCTGATCTCTTCATGCATGCAAGCTTCCTGTCTTAGTCAAATCTCCTTTCTGCTTTGCATCCACAGTTCCAGATTTCCTGTGTAGCCACTCCAGTTCTTACTCCAAAGACCTCTCCCAGTCTCATTTATAGTCATGTCCAGTCTCACATTTTTCTGACCTCTCAGCAGATTTCCCTCCCTGCCCTCCATGTGGCAGAGGCTTTCAGATCTAGTATGGGTACTGAAATAGGATGAGTGTTTCTCTCAGTCCTCTTCTGGTTTCTTTTTTCCAGTGGTTGCCCAGCTAGTCTTAGGTTTCTCCACATCCTTTGCCTTTTTGTCAGAATGCTCTTTCCAAACTCCTTTTTCTGTCCATTCACTTACATTTTTTCCTTGATCAGACAGTCTTGAACTCCTCACTCCCTGACAGTTAAGTGAATTCCAGTGCTTATTCCCAGACCACAATCTGTGTAATTTAGATTTAAATATGTACATATTTAATACAGGTCTCAGTTCCAACTGTATTTCAATTTTGTTGGCCTGTTGTTTGAGATGTAACCTTCTGCTTTCTGCGTTGCTCGTCATCATTTTTGCTCTGAAGACTGAATTACTGCATTTTCACACCACTTACTATCTGAGTCTTCATAATTATAATTTTATTTTTACAATCTTATAGAGAAATGAGAGAGGAAAGAGAGTGGTGCTATCCATATAAAATAATTTAGGATATGCAAATTGAAAAAACTTAGAATGTAGGTTTTCAGAGTACTTAACATTGCTGTATATTAACTTCTGTATGTAGAAAGCAGAACTTCTATGGATTACATTTGCAGCTGTGTTATCAGCATTTCTGCAAAAGATATTTAAGAAATTAATTGGGACAGGATATGTCCCAATTAACGATGCTTCAGAAAAATTTGGTGTAAATGCCTTATCAATGTTATTAAGACATGCAGCAAGAGGACACAATGAGTTTTGCAGGTGTCATGGTTTTACCCCAGCTAGCAGCTGACCACCACGCAGCCACTCGCTCACCCCCTGCCAGTGGGATGAGGGAGAGAATTGGAAAAGTTAAAGTGAGAAAACTCGTGGGTTGAGATGAAGACAGTTTAATAAGGAAAGCAAAAGCCGCGCGCACAAGCAAAGCAAGGAATTCATTCCCCACTTCCCATGGGCAGGCAGGTGTTCAGCCATCTCCAGGAAAGCAGGGCTCTGGCACGCATAACGATTACTTGGGAAGACAAACGCCATCACTCCGAATGACACCGCCCTCCCCCCCTGCCCAGTCCCTCCTCTTCCCCAAGCCTCTTATAAAGTGAGCATGATGTCAAATGGTACAAAATATCCCTTTGGGTCACCTGTCCTGTCTGTGTCTCCTTCCAACTCCTTGTGCACCCCCAGCCTATGTACTGGCAGGGCAGTGCGAGAAGCAGAAAAGGCCTTGGCTCTGTGTAAGCACTGCTCAACAACAATAGGTCCATATAACAAAAACAGCTCTATGTTATCAACACTGCTTCCAGCACAAATCCAAAACATAGCCCCATGCTAGCTACTATGAAGAAAATTAACCCTCTCAGCTGAAACTAGGACAGCAGGGAAGCTATCACTTGTTTTGATCATGTTACCTTCTTTTCAATTGTGCAGTTATTAAACAATTTCCAGGTGCTGAGCAAATGAAATAAAAAAATCTACTTGTTTCCTATCAGAGCAGATTCATCCTAAGCATTAAATGAATCTGGAGTTTCCTGGGAAAGAATAGTGGATGTTCATGAAGTACCACAATGTTGTTATTCAAAGGTACAGGGAGGCAGAATTTCACTTCTGGATTTGTGGATATAAATCTATTTTGAATGTTTGATATGCAATCCCACTAGCATTCTATTAATTTATCAAGGTAACTGTGATATCTGAAGTTGAAATGTTCATCTGTGGCAAATAACTACTCTGTTCTAAACATAAACGTTGTAAAAGTATTAAATGCTAACGGACTTTAAAAAAATAAATATAATAAGTGGTACACAGCAGAGCGGGATGGTACACTACAGATGTAATTTGGATGTTATCATTATAAAAAATCAGCTGCTATAGTTCGCTGATAGTCAGGGCTTTGACAATAAACATTAATTATCTGAGGTTCTTTGACTATGGCGCCGACAAGCATTCTTCAACATACAAAGTAAGTGTGTTTGCTGGCTACCAAACTCTTATAAATGGAAATGGGTATAACTGACATTTGGGCATCTATAGACTTGAGCCACCCCTTTCAACATAAAAGGTAGGATTTAATAACTAAAATATAGGTACCTAGTGCTATTGGAAATGTCCTACCACATTTAATCTAGCCTCCAGCCGTTGCTGCAGAAGGACTCCGATTTCCTCTGGTCTCATGTCTGTCAGCCCCAGGTCTTAGATATCCTAGGTGTCTGAAATGTCACTGGCTATGTTTTGAGCCACTGAGTCATAGTTCTGTATTCAAGATACACATTTTTGATCTAATTTGTACAGATTTTGGTCTGGGAGTGATCCTTTCGCAGAATACCCTTCAAGGCTTAAATTATTTGGACCTCAGAGATCTCCTGAATTAGGAAGATTTTTTTATTAGGGATTTTTCTTTTTAGTAGCCCCTGGTAAATTTTTGTTTCCCCATGAATATTTTGATCATTTTTTTGAGTGAAAATTAACATCCATGATTCTGTGGCCAGAGGTGTACTTGAATGACATATTTGAAGGATTATCTTCTTTTTGTTTGTTTCAAATCTTCTGTTAGCTGTTTTTCTTTATTGTTTCCTACTGCTTATTGGAACAGACAGTAAAAAATACTTTCCTGTTCACCTTCTTACTGCCACTTCTAATATATGGACTTTGGTACGTCTCCATCTGTATTCTAGGCTAAAGAATCCTCGTCATTCTTTGTACAGAAATTGTGTCAACTTTGATCCGTTCTTTGTCCTTTTCTGTATCTTTCCAATTATATTCTTTTTGGGGTAAGAAGGACCACCAGAATTATACACAGTATTCAGACTGGAGCTGTGCTATTAATTTATTCTGTGGAATTATGTTTTTTATATTCCTTTCATAGTTATCTGCATTTTTCTCTTTGCTTTTTTTTGACTATTATTAAACATATTCCTGGTATTTTCAGGGAGTGATATTATAACTCCAAGGTGTTACTATTGAGTTATAATACTTCAGAGTCTATCACTGTGTATGTAAAGCCCGAATTATTCTTCTTTTGGTCTATCAATTTCTATCTGTCTATGCTGAATTTTTCTCTGCCTCTTAATTGCCTAGTCACACAGTATCATGATATTTGAAACAACCATTAGCTTCACCATCAAAGTGAGCAAACTTTGTAATCTTTCAGCCCTCTTTCTGATAATTTATGAATCTCTTGAACAGCATAGGTCGCAATAGAGATCCCAGTGAGACTCTATAGTTTTCACAGTGAAAACTGACAACATATTCCTACACAGCTGGTTCCAGAAGGCTCTGCAACAGACCCACAGCTGGCCAAAGCTGAGCCCCTCAGCCAGGCCACTTAAGAAAGGGCAGAAAATAGCAGACAGAGAGAGGAGAAGGGAGCAAAAAGAGTGAGAGAAACAGCAGAGGCAAGATCAAGGTCAGAGGAAGAGGAGAAGATGCTCCAGGTGCTGGAGTAGATATTCCCTGCAGTTCATGGAGGACCCACACCAGAGATGATTTTCCTGACAGGAACTACAGGTTGTGGAGAGCCCACACTAAAGCGGAGAAAAAGTGTGAGAAAAAAGTAGCGGTAGAGAGGAACTGCTGTGTACTGACTGTAACACCCCCATCCTCCTCTGCGCTGCTCAGGAATGCAGAGAAGTCTGGAGGGCATGAGTGAAGCCGAGCCTGAGAATGCGGGGAGGAAAGGTGTTTAATGTTTGTCTTTTTGTTTCCCACTACCTGAATTAGTAATTACATTTTTATTTCTATGAACAATAAATTAAGTTCATTTCCCCCCCCAAGATGAGTCTGTTTGCCTGCAACACTCATTAGTAAGCAATCTTCCTGTCTTTATCTCAACCCACGTGCTTTCTCATTCCTGGGTTATCTCCCTGTTTTCACCCCAGTCCTGCTGAGGAGGGAGAGTGAGTGACTCTCTGGGTGGGATTTTGGCTGTTAGCCAAGGTTAACCTACCTCACTACCTTTGCTTTCACCTTATTACTCATTATTAATACATGCAGGTAATTTTCTGAATGGAATTGCCTAGCAATTTAATTTTTTTTTTGTTTTTTAAAAGCAGTTCTGATAAGTGACCTTGTTGAATGCAGACTGGAAATTTTAAAAAAGAACCCTCTGGCCTATATACACATACTCCTTTAGAAAAAGTTAATACATTTGTAAGGCACGAGTTTCTGTAAAAAAAGTTCTTATCTATTATGTCATAGTTATTAATTTGTCCACTGGTTCTATTTTTTTAGAATAGAGGTTTCATAACATGCTTAGTTGTGTTATTCTTTAATAATTTAGAAGCTTTTGGCAAATATCAATTAGTAGATAGGAAGTTTTTACTTTCTGTCTTGATTGTTCGGGGTTTTTTGTTCTAGAACTTCTTTCAGAACTTTGAAGTGTTGGAAATTTTGAATTTGAGATAGAGCCTTTGAAATATTGAATGTAAAGAAAAATTGTGGTAAGCAAAACTCTTCAAGCTCTTCAACAGTGATTATGGATCTGAAAATTAATTTGGGGTTTTTTTGCAGTCTTTTGAGTGTTCCTTAATTCCTACAAGCTCTGTGTCATGCTCCCTGCTCCTCATCTAGTTGAAAAGACATTTGTTATTAGATTTTCTGCCTTTTGCAAGTTAGTCTTCAAACTTTCGGTCTTTCTTACTGTATTTTTGCACAAATGATCAGAATTTATGATTTTTTCCTATTTTACTCATGTGAATACAACTTCTTTTTGTGAAAGATAACTTCCTGTATTATTCAGTTGGTCTCTCTGACTGTGCTGTAGTAGTCAGAAGTTTTTCTTGGTGTTTTTGGTCCTTTTGATGGTGGTATTCATTTGCTCTGACAGTTAAATACAAGGCCTTTAGTTTCCTTAATGACTGCATGTATTCTACCCTTTTTGATGTCTTGTTTCGTTTCTTTTCCATAAAACTAATTTTTATACAGTTTACTGTTTTGAAATTAGTAACTTTTTGTTTGTTTGTTTCTGCAAAGCTGTTAAAACTAAATATATGATGGTTGCTGTCATAGCGTAGCTCCTGGAAAGTAATGCTGTGAACTACATCCTTTGCACTGTCATCGTCAGGAGAAGAATTACTTCTCCTTTTGGAGGTTTTGCCACTAGATGCTCTAATCATTTACAGGAACTAAAAATTAAGTGTTATAATCATGCACTAATGTGACAGCCAGTTATCTACTGGAGATCAGAAATGGAGATCATTATTATTTTCTGCCTTTGCATTCTCGGTTAATGTGTGGATTCCTGATTTACATAACTTGTTTATCTGATTTAACTCTAAAACTTCTGTAACTTTTGACGATAAAACTCCACCAACACAATGAGTCTTTCCTATGTAATTTGGTGATAGCGTTCACTGATTTATCTTCTTCCATCAAGTTTCTGATATAGCTATAAAGTACATTTCTTATTTGCATCTAAGTGTTTTAAATCCCTTATTTTTACTTTTCCAGCATTTGTATAGAAACATAGATGTTGTTTCACTTTCATATTCTTCTGTACTCTATTGTGATTGTTCTTCACTTTTTCATTTAAATTTTACTCTTCTATCTCAGATTTTGAGATTTTGTGAAGAAGTAGGGGTTTACACAGAGTTTTTAATGAAACAATCCTTAAAATCTTGGATAGATAATCCCATTCTAGTTCTTTAATTAAAAAAAGCTCACCTAGTATGCAGCTTTCTGGAATGAACGAGTGCCCATCCCTCAGTTTCCTATACCTCTGCAAATATTGGGGCTCCCTAGTTATTCTGTGCTTCACCTAGCTTCTGAGAAACAGTATATAAATGAAGGCAGTCATGCAGCTGTTCTAATGAACACAAAATTTTGTAGGACCCATCAGATATAGGGCACAAAAATGGCCTAAACCCATCTTTTTTCCCCTATTTTCATTTCTGTCCCTCTACTGAGATATTTATAGTTACGGGTAACACAGCAATATCTAGAATATTTTATGTAGTTCCTGCTGTTGCATGATTTATGATGATGTTCATCCCCATCGAGCTCACATTTATGTGCACTGTTCTTTACAATTAACTTGTTTAACAACAATAGCTTGGTTTCTGGGTTAATATAAAAGTATCATCCCTTAATAATGTAAGTAAAAGCTCCTAATTATATATATATTAACATTTTGTCTGACCAAATCAATGTCACTAAGGATCATCATACATGACAGTATTCCAAACATGGCTGCTGGTAGTCCATCAACATTTTTTCCCTTGATTGTCATGTAGTAGAATCCTCTTAAAGTATTATGCATGAAAATTAAACAATATTCCTGATTATCAAAACATAACAGCAAATGACAACATTTTAACAAAAAGCATTGATAGAAATCTAACACTTTCTATACTGTTAGATATATGAAGGTAGGGGTAGGGCGAAGATAAATCACATACTATGATGCTGATAGTGAACACGAGTTAATACCTGTCATCTATGGGAAATAGGCATCAGGTGTGTCATTTAAACAGAAATTTTGCCATTGTACACTCATTACTTCAGAATGCACTGCACTGATACTTCCATGGCAATCATCCCAGGGAATGACATCATGTATGTTCTGGTGTATATGATACGTCCAGTGCCATGTAACGGAGTATGTATGGTGCCAGTGAGATGACAATATTCAGAAGAAAAGTTTATGTATACAGTCATAACAACAAAGTGGTTTAGCAGGGGAAATCTAGTCTAAATAGGCAACTGTTTTTATAAAATCCTGTGCAATGTGGTCTATGACAGTCTTCATTTTATACATTATTCTAGGTGGTACATACTGTTTTGTAGTTAAAAGTAGAAATGTGATTGTACTGTCACTGAGATACGATTTAATTTTGTTGTTGTTGCTGTATGGTACTGTAGTGCAGGAATACTGTATGACCTTAGAAGGAAGAGTGACTGCATTACTTCTTAGAAGAAAATATTACTAAAGTAATTATATTTAAGCATCTTTCTCTTATCTTTTCTTTCAGTTAAAACCAGAGACTTAAACTATTAGTTGACAAGTTCAATTATACCATCCTCAGACTGTGTCTCCATGAAACATAAATACAGTTTTATTTGACGTAACATAACGTACAGACTGCCTGTTTCTTTAAAGCTTGTTCCCTTTCTGTGCATCTGTTGTTTGGGCTATAACACAGTAAGCATTAGAAAAATGCCCAGTATATCTCTTCAATTTTTTTTTTTAAGAGAAACAAGAGTCTGTGAAAGTTAAAAGTATTGCAAAGTGAGTGTAAACATTTATTTAACAGCAGCATTATTGCTATCTTTCTCACAGTGACTTTGAAATATATACATCTAAATTTATATGCACCAATCAATAACACAGTACAGACAGGGTAAAAAACCCATATTTTCACTCTGAAAGACTCCCCTCATTATATTATAATGTCTTTAAAGTAAGTCACATGTTAGATCTAAACTACTTGACAGGTAGCCATTTTAAAGACATTTATGAATATAATCAATGTAATTCTCGATAGTTATATTTCTAATAACCAATTTGCTGACTTCATGTTCTTGTCAAGATAATTTATACATATACACCATATGTTCTGTGAAATTTTTCTTTGCCCAGGTGAGCATTTAATCTTCCTTTCTCCCTAAAGGAATTATCCACATCCCTGAAATCAGAGGATCCTCCACTTATTTTTCCCTTCTGTCAGACCTTCCAGCCTTAAGACCTGAAGTCGTAATGATCATCTTTTCAGCAGAGGGCAGCATATGGCATTCTCAGAGTCCATCAATTCCACTGTTTAATTGGCTGTAGAAATCACTGTTGAGCTAAAGGTGATTTTGAAGCACTTCCAACTCTTCTTGACTCTTAGGCAAGATTCAGATTTTGGTATCCTTTCTCTCTGTATAGAATATTTCTCAGGGGGATGATCTGTAGTAATGTCTCTATTAAATAAAATGAAAGTTGGTTTTCCTTTTTTTTATTGTTACAAGAAAGTAATACTTCTCTGGTTGGCCTTCTTACTAATGATAGCAAAGTTTGTAGAAAAGATTACTTTGCTCCAATAAATTGAATAGATGCTAAAAAGTTGCATATCAGATAGTTTTTCTTTTTTGTAATCTTAGGCCTTTGTCTTCATAATAATGGTAAACCTATTAGGGGAGGAAAGGCTTGGCACACCATTTGTGATTGGGTATCAGACAGCCTAACACTCTGAGCTACTAATTCTGTTTTACAATCATTTCAAAAAAAGAAACAGTTTATTTTGTAACACTTTTTTCCTTGCATTTTCTACAGAAAGAAGAATGACTTTACATCCGTGTTTTATTATTCACTTTCTTGTTTGTTTTTTTTTAATACCTTGTAGTTAATTTTCTAAATTATAGACAAATTTTACAGTTCATGCCCTAAGTAATCACCTAATATCCTGCAGAAGCTTCAGGATGATCCTCACCATTCTGATTTTTTTACAATCATGTTTTCAAGTATTCTGTATATTGAAATATTGTTTATTGATCAGACCAGATGCAAATTATGCTTCTAGTGCAATATGTTTAAATATCTTTTGTTTTGATCAACTAGTTAGAACAGGTTCTTTATTAGTCTTACGATATGATTTCATTGCCTTGCTCATTAGATATAAAAAAGGATCTTCCATAGAACGTCCAGTGAGATGATATTCATCATACTGATGGTGGTGCTAACATAAATTTGCTCTTTTTTCTTTCTTTTTTTTTTTTTTAAATAACAGTTAATGATTTCTGGTTTACATAAGTTCAAAAATTCTCAAAATGACAATTGATTCTTTTTGCATGCTGCAGAGGCTTCTCAATAGTCTAAGAAGTCTAACACAATTTTTACAATATCACACAGCCTGTTTTCTGGAAGCTATAGAACCATAGAATAGTTTGGGTTGGAAGGGACCTTTCAAGGTCATCTCGTCCAACCCCTGCCTGCAGTGAGTAGAGACATCTTCAACTAGATCAGGTTGCTCAGAAGCCCATCCAACCTGACCTTGAATGTTGCCAGGGATGGGGCATATAAGCAGAACTGTGTGGGATGATTGATTCTTTTCACCTTGGTGGTGGAATAAAATAAGAGATATAAATGTTTTAAGAGCTGCTCCAGATTTTTTTTCCTTGGTAACTGTGGGGGAATATATTGTTGCATTAGTCTTCTTGAAGTTCTGTTTTGGTGTTAATTGAAGTGTCTGTTGTTTTTCACAGAAGGGAAGAAAATCTGTGGATGTACTATCTTTTATTAAAACTTAATGACAACAAGTGGCTTGGCAGAAACAATAAATGCCCAAAACTCAAATGCAGAAATCATCTAATGCTCTTATGTATTATACTACCATGAGCATTAACATGAAAGAGGTATTTCTGAGTTACTTTAAAAAAAAAGTAGTAATTTGCAACTCTAACTAGTTAAGCTGGCTCTGAGATGTTTGAGTCTTACTATAGGGAAGACTAAAAATCTTTTGACTCTCAAGTAAGGAAAAGATATTCTAGAAATACATGGTTGACATTTAAGCCAAAACCTTGAAAAAGGCTTGGATTAGGTCACAGTGTTTGCAGGGCTGGATAGTTGATCTGATAGCAAGAGGATTTTGCTTTTGCTCTAAGTGCTTAAGTTGTTCATCTTAGACTGGGCATTAAGACTGCTGGGCTTCATGAAAATACACTTTTTGAATATGATGGTTAAGTCTCTCATGAATTTTCTTTCTAGCCCCTTAAAAGCACTTAAAGCATGACTTGGTCATTTAAGTGTTTTCTCGTTGTTAATGTAATCCTTATTTGTACAGTTCCACTACGTCTCCTGTTTATTCTATTTCTTTTTTCATACATATATAAATTTTCATATATATTTTATATATATTAAATGTGTAACATTAATTTGTCTGGATCCCCTTTTTCAATTTTGTTTCTTGTTCTTATATCTTGAAGGAGCATAGTCAGGGGAGAAGCTGTTCTTTCTCCCCTTTGGTACCCCCAGATATATGTATCCTTTTCATAAGAATTTTTGCAGCCTTATTACTGACTAGCTATGAAGCACACAGAAGTGAGTGTGACAACCTATGTAATTTAGAACACTTAATTTATCTATTATATCATCCATTGAGTGATGGCATAATTTGGGCAATTTTAAGTGTGGGATAACGACCTGGTGAGTGGTTAAACCTCTACAGTATAGCATGTCTGAGATATGGTTTGGCAGCTGGAATTTACTCTCTAAAAAAACCCTGGAAAGTCTCTTCGAGGACTTCAACTTGGAATGCTTCCGTAGCACAAACAGTGTTGTAGTACTTCAGTAAAGAAATCTTGGAGCCTTCAAACTATTGTTTCAACATGTTTGAAGTCATTATGCCTCTGCATACACTGGGGAAATGTTCTCCTAAGCCAAGTGTTTCTAGCCATTCCTCATCATTCCTGATGCTGAGGTTAATATGGATTCTGGAGTCCTTTAGAACAAGCTCAGGAGTTCACTGAAGTTGTGCTGGGTAAAAGATTGGCTCAAGATTTTTTCTGGGTTTTCTCTCAGTTTTGTCAGAGCAGAGAGAAGCAAGTGCTTAATACTAGGTATAGGTTTTCCATTTTTTATAATGGCCCTGTCACCATCACAGTTAAATAATTTTTGGCTATCATTTACGACTGGTTTAAGGTGATTTCACACTGTTCTAGCAGTTGAAAATGGCTTAAGCAGGAGCTCTGCATTAGTTTTGTTTCTGGGAGTGAACACTCTTGGCAATTAAAGAGAACTTTGAAGTAGGATAGGTATACAAGCTGTATTGAATTTTGAATTCTAGCTTGCATAGCTATGTCACATTTGCTTTAATCCAGAACAGCCACTTCATCTGTGACCTCTCAGCCCTGCTGCACAAGGGAAACATACAAAATACCTTCAAAAGATAATTCTGGAACTAAAATTCATAACTCTACTGGGCACTAAAAACCATGGACTCAACAGAGACATTGGTTTTATGGCGCATTATATTTTTTGCCACCCCAGGATAACCTTTCCAAGCTGCACAGACAATAAATTACTTGTGTGTCTCTTTCTCTCTCTCTCTCTCTCTCTCTGTCCCATAGGAGCAAACAAATGTATTGTCTTTCCCTTGCTAATATTTCTCCGCCCCATATTTATGAACTATCTTATCTTTTAGTTAATTGAATTGGCAAGTTTGATTAAATTAAAATCAGAGCAATTGTTCTCAACTTTTGTTTACTTTGGAAGATTGCTAATTCTACTTTTGGTTCCAGAATTTTTATAGTAGTTCAGTCTTTTAATAAGCAGTTTGGCCAGTCCAAACTCCTAGGTTGCTGTGGTTTTGTATTTTTAATATTTTCTATTTATTATTCTCATGTTATTGTGCATGTGGTTTGTAAAAGAAGAGGTCGATCTGACTGTGAAGTGGTGTGTAATTGTCCTGTTGCTTATTTGCCAATAAAAATGGTAGCAACTAAAAGAACAAAACACACTTAGTAGTAGATGTCCTTGTTTTCAAGATTAAGCACTAGCTATGGAATTTGCTAATTTCTGAAGTTTTTGGCTCTCAGTGATGTCCTCTGAAAGTGTGGTAAACTCCAGGCTGTATCAGTAACCGAACTCTGTTCAGTTTCTAGTACAGTTGACAGTGCTTTGATAAAGCTGGAAAATGCTGAAATGCTGACAGTTTCTAAGATAATCCTTTAAAAAGTGGTTGCCAGTACCAATACATTTTGAAAGCAAAAAAACATTGCTCAGAAAAAATGCAATAAAATGATGTGTGCATTATTACATACTCTTCACTTCAGTGATTCTTCAATGAAAAAAACAAAATCAACAGCATACACTGTCTCAGCAGGTCTAAGACATCACAGGAGATGCTTCTGAATACACCCTCATGGTTTGGCGCTTATTCTTAGCTGGGAGAAACAATGCCATAAATTTGGATCTTGCCTCTGTCTCTGGTGTTATAAAACTTCAGTAAAATAAATGAAAGAAAACAAAGAAGGTACAGTATCTGGACTCATGGCATTATGACATGCCATCTGAGTAGACAACAGAAATAGCCTGCGGCATAGATCAACTTTAACTGTGGTCTTGTCACATTTCATAAACCGGAGCAAAACTGGGCTTGGTCAGCATATGATACAAAGTCTGTAAGAAAACTGTTCATAATTCAGAAAGCAGTGCATGCAGTTCAGCTGTTTTGCAGTGTTTCCTCAAAAACTAAAGAATGGCTCGCTACAACTAAAGGGGATCATTTTTTCTCAGTGGAAGATGATACAGGAAGAAAGCCGATTCTTTTCATAAAAAAACCCCAGACCAACAAACAAACACTCTCAGTGTTTCTTATCTTTTTCTTTTCTAGTTAGATTTTGTTGTTTTGTAAAACAGCAGACACTTCTGACAAAAAGTGAAAATTTGCTATGTTTCATATGTAATTGGGTTTTTTTCAACATTTTTGCAAATATTTCTGGTAGTAATCACTGGTTTTTACTATTAAATATGATTGAACCATATTTAGCTTTAATCACCTTAAGAAGGTTAGGCTCACATCTGGCTAATTTTCTGTGTGTGACAGTAAACACCAATATAGTCTGGTTTTAGTGTGTATGGGCCTACCTAGCAAAATTACAAGTCAGAAACATAAGTGTGTATTGTATAATAACTTCACGAAGTTGTAGGATTACTAATTTGTTGTGGGATTTATTATTCACATTTAGAATTTAAATTGAAATCTCTGATGTAACAAATCCAGAACACTCTCAAGACTAGTAATTGTAAAGCATGATGCTCATCTGCTACTGACCCTGTAGAAAGGATTCAGTGTTATTTCAAAATACTCTTTGTTGTGACAAGCACTTAATGATAGAAACACTACTGCCATAGCATTGGTCTTAGTTGGTCTACTGAGTAAAGACCTGTTATAAATCCAGGATCAATCATCTACCCTTTTGATTAAAACAGAAACTGTATATTTATTTATGTTTTTATTTGATCTTAATTATATCACATGTTACTACAAGTAAGCTGTTGTGGTTTAACCCCAGCCAGCAACTAAGCCCCACATAGCCGCTCGCTCACCCCCCGCCAGTGGGATGAGGGAGAGAATTGGAAGAGTAAAAGTGAGAAAACTCGTGGGTTGAGATAAAGACAGATTAATAGGTTAAGCAAAAGCTGCTCACACAAGCAAAGCGAAACAAGGAATTCATTCACCGCTTCCCATGGGCAGGCAGGTGTTCAGCCATCTCCAGGAAAGCAGGGCTCCATCATGCCTAACGGTTACTTGGGGAGACAAATGCCATCACTCCGAATTTCTCCCCCTCTTCCTTCTTCTTCCCCCAGCTTTATATGCTGAGCATGGCGTCATATGGTATGGAATATCCCTTTGGTCAGCTGGGGTCAGCTGTCCCGGCTGTGTCCCCTCCCAACTTCTTGTGCGCCCCCAGCCTCCTTGCTGGTGGGGTGGTGTGAGAAGCAGCAAAGGCCTTGGCTCTGTGTAAGCACTGCTCAGCAGTAACGAAAACATCTCTGTGTTATCAACACTGTTTCCAGCACAAATCCAAACCATAGCCCCATACTAGCTACTATGAAGAAAATTAACTTTATCACTGCCGAAACCAGGACATAAGCCTATTCTGTTCTTGCATATGTGTAGTTCAGAAAATTTGTAGGTTTTCATTCATTTTGGGGAATATCAGTTGCACAATACTACTGTATTTGTCACACCAAGAGGAAAAACTTAAATCCATCCTTTCCTTCCCCCCAGTAGAAATTAATAATATTATGAATCTTCTTTCTTGGTAGGTTAGGTGAAATCCTACATTCTGAAATTAAATTGCTTTTCAGTGTATATAAGTAAAATTTAATCTTTGCTGTTGAAACCAAAGCATTTTCTTCAAAATTTGTTGCTGAAGATGGGGTTGGAATCCTTACATCCACAGCAGAGAACACTGCTGTTTGAAGGAACACACACTCTCCAAAGTACCAGGTTTTAACTATCCCTGTGACTCAGTAGGTGGAATGAAGACACTTCATTCTTTTGTATTTTCCAGTTGAAGTTAAACAGAAAGTTTTGGAAGTTAGGACTTGGTTTCAGGCTGTGGAGAAGAGCGAGTCCAAATGTCCAAGAGTCTTCTCGTTTGTTCTTTACAGCCTGGTTAAGTTTTCCTTGTTGCTTGTTCTTTCTCCTGCTTTCTTCTTTCAGAGCTAATATCCTTGCCCCAGGTCTCTGCCCATATAATATCGGTTGCACACTGGTGGTTCCTCGCTGCATTTGTTTCTCTGCCGTCAGCTGCTCCTCAGCACTCCGTATTTCTTTCAGTTCTCCTCTTCTCTAATCTGTCCCTCCCTAAATCTCTCAGATTTCTTCATCTAATGTTGGACCTTTCCAGACTCACTATCATTCCTGACTTTTTTCTAGTTCTGTTTAACCAATTGTACTTCAAGTCACTTGAACCACATAACTCCATGTCAATGGAGGTCCCAGTGAGTCCAGGCCTGCAAATAATTTCTTTATTTCAGTCTCTCACTCAGTCTCTGGTATTGTGGTTCTTTTGTACCCTCCTTTGCTTTCAGGCAGTAGTTCTACTGCCCTGGCACTCAGTTCTCAGTCCTAGTCATCCTAATCAGTCAACCCAAGGCCTCTAACATAAAACGCCAGTTTTGCTCATGCCCAACAACAGCCATTCTCCCATTCTACTGCCACACAGATCCTCCTCTGTCCAATTTACCTCCGTTAGTACTGCCTTTGGAGAGTATAGTCTCTTTGTTCTCCCAATATATGGATTGGAACATAGGGAAAAACTGCATCATGGGAGAAATATAGGATCAATTGTGAGATGGGGATTACTTTGTGCAGGTAGAATCTTTCATGATTTCAATTTTCAACTGTTACATACCTCTCCTGGCCTTGTTGTGATTGCAGTGTTCAAAGCCTTATTATCTTGTCCAAGTTTGGGTAAATTTTGATCTCATGCTGAATTTAGGTCCCTATTCCACATTATGGGGTGAGACCCAAAGGTTTCCATGAAGAAATAGATGGATTTTTTGTAAAGGTAAAATAATGTATTTTCCCCACCCAGTTTGTTTTCAGGAGCTAATAATTGGGGTGCAACTACACTTATTCATAGAATCATAGAATGGTTTGGGTTGGAAGGGACCTCAAAGATCATCTAGTTCCAAGCCCCCTGCTGCGGGCAGGGACACCCTCCACTAGACCAGATTGCCCAAAGCCTCATCCAACCTGGCCTTAAACACTTCCAGGGATGGGGCATCCACAACTTCTCTGGGCAACCTGTTCCAGTGCCTCACCACCCTCACAGTAAAGAATTTCTTTCTAACATCTAATCTAAATCGACCCTCCTTCAGCTTATACCATTACCCCTTGTCCTGTCACTACACTCCCTGATAAACAGTCCCTCACCAGCTTTCCTGTAGGCTCCCTTCAGGTACTGGAAGGCTGCAATTAGATCTCCCCAGAGCCTTCTTTTCTCCAGGCTGAACAACTCCAACTCTCTCAGCCTGTCTTCATGGGAGAGGTGCTCCAGCTGTCTGATCAACTTCATGGCCCTCCTCTGGACTCACTCCAACAGCTCCATGTCTTTCTTGTACTGAGCCCCCCAGAGCTGAACGCAGTACTCCAAGTGGGGTCTCACGAGAGCAGAGTAGAGGGGCAGGGTCACCTCCCTCGACCTGCTGGTCACGCCTCTTTTGATGCAGCCCAGGACATGGTTGGCTTTCTGGGCTGCAAGTGCACACTGCCGGCTCATGTGGAGCTTCTCATCAATCAGTACCCCCAAGTCCTTCTCCTCAGGGCTGCTTTCAGTCCATTCCTCGCCCACCCTATAGTCGTGCTTGGGATTGCGCCCACCGACGTGCAGGACCTTGCACTTGGCCTTGTTGAACTTCATGCGGTTTGCACGGGCCCACCTCTCCAGCCTGTCAAGGTCCCTCTGGATGGCATCCCTTCCCTCCAGCGTGTCGACCCCACCGCACAGCTTGGTGTCGTCGGCAAACTTGCTGAGGGTGCACTCGATCCCACTGTCCATGTCACAGACAAAGATGTTGAACAGTGCCGGTCCCAGTACCAACCCCTGAGGAACACCACTCGTCACTGTTCTCCGCTTGGACATTGAGCCGTTGACCACAACTCTTTGAGTGCAACCATCCAGCCAATTCCTTATCCACTGAGTGGTCCATCCATCAAATCCATGTCTCTCCAATTTAGAGACAAGGATCTCGTGTGGGACAGTGTCAAATGCCTTGCACAATTCCAGGTAGATGATGTCAGTTGCTCTTCCCTTATATACCAACAGTGTAACCCCATCATAGAAGGCCACCAAGTTTATCAGGCACGATTTGCCCTTAGTGAAGCCATGTTGGCTGTCACCAATCACCTCCTTATTTTCCGTGTGCCTGAGCATAGTTTCCAGGAGGGTCTGCTCCATGATCTTGCCAGGCACAGAGGTGAGACTGACCGGCCTGTAATTCCCTGGGTCTTCCTTTTTACCCTTCTTAAAAATGGGCATTATGTTTCCCCTTTTCCAGTCAGTGGGAACTTCACCGGACTGCCAGGACTTCTCAAATATGATGGCGAGTGGCCTGGCCACTTCATCCGCCAGTTGCCTCAAGACCCACGGATGCATCTTAACAGGTCGCAGGGACCCTGGTATTCCTCCTAGGCTACCTGCCCTTGCTTCCACCCTCTGCAGGCTTCCTTTTTTTTTTGACTTTGCCCAGGAGCTCCTTGTTCATCCATGGGGGCCTCTTGGTGTTTTTGCCTGACTTCCTCTTTGCTGGGATGCACTTGGTTTGATTTGTTTCAGCATCATGATTGTGAAGGTGTCCAATTATTACTTGTACCTATGAAATATTCTTTAAATTGTTGACTTTACTTTTGAAGGTGTGTTTGAGTGGGTTTACCAACTCCACTTTCTAGGATGGAGTTGTAATTTCTTGGAGAGCAAGAATCCAGTCAGTTGGTATTTTTGTGGAAAGGAAAATTATTAAATGTATAACTTTTCTGTGAAAGTATACATTTGCAGGATTACCATCTGTTTTCAGAAAGAGACATCTAAAATTTTACCAATTGTAGAGGGATTTTTCTCCAGTTTGTCAATCAAGTGTTTTTCTAAGTATCATCTTGATGTCACATATGGCAAATTTTATATTGGTGGTTGAAACTTCCTAATGTATATATGAATAGAAGAGGCTTTCAGTGATTATTGCTTTTTATATTGTTTCCCATTTAATCTCCCAGCATTTTGTTTTCCAGTTCTAGTAACAGTTAGCATAAGCCAGTATATAAGAAATGTGTCTCAGACATGTTTGCATTGTATTGTCTATAGAATTTTTTTCTGTATTTTATTTCTTTTCTCCCCCCCCCCCCCCCCCCCCCGAAAATTCATTGGTAGTCAAAAAATTAATCTGCAGAATGACTCCATTCAGGTCAGGTCAAATTTGCCAAACCTATCAGCTTGAAAAAATGAATAAGTTCTGCAGATCTCTATTTTAGTACTAGAAAAATAGTTTTATTTGAAAAGCAGTAAAGTGAATGTCAAGGAATATAGTATCAGAGGAAAGAAGTATCTCCAAAGAACTTTTACCAATACCGCAGTGATGTCAGTCCCTTACTGAAAAATATGGTGCTCTTCCCTTACATCTCTCTGCAGGGGTTTGAACCTGTATTTTGTTTTCCTAAAAGAATGCTCTGATAATCTCAGGCATTCTAGGTGGACTGATTTAGATCTTTTGTTCTGGAAATGTTTTATTCTGCGTTAGTTATTCAGAATGGATCTATATTATAAATTTGTGCTTTTTTAAAAAAAAAATTCTCTCTGCAGCACCAATTCCTCTGTACACTCCTCAGCCTTTGGCTTACTCTAAATATGGGCCAACTACATTGCCCTAAGCTGGCTGCAGATATCAAAATGGCTCTAAACTGCATTAGAATTGATAGGAAAAGACCTTGGTTGAAATCCATTCTGAATTGTGTTTAGAGTAGACTGAGCTGTAATGTCTTTTTTTTTTTTTTTTTCTGATGCAATCACCATATAAGTAAATAGCCCATACAAAGTAGACCAGCATTAGCAGAAGAAACACCAAGCCAAATAACCTTTAGCCTCATGCATTGTCCTGGACAATACTTGATGAAATTTTCATCTTCTTACAGGTAGGAGCTGAAACTTAATCTTCCATAATCTTCATGGCTTCCTTTCCATTGATTACTGGGCTTCATTTCATAGGGCTGTAATCTGATTGCTTAGCTAGACATCAGAAATAAACTGCAGTTCCCACTACCTCAATCCTTGGTGTTCCAAAGAACACCCTGTGGAAAACCAGTAGTGTCCTGACTACCTATTTAACTAAGATTTGAAAAGGAACTTTAGAAATGTAGACTTCGTTTTTCTGGCTAAAAACATCTCCCACCTCTGCGAGGGTCTGTCTGTGCTTCAGATAGCAATCAGAATCCTGAAACCCTCCTAACGTAATTAGTAGGGATTCCATGTGATAGGCTTTACTAGGCCTTTTCAGAAGTATCTAGCTGGTAGGATCTCATTCAAGATCTGATTTTTATCTTTAACTGTACAGATACCTTAAGTATATTTTTTCAGTCTGGCAGTGTTTATTAAAGATCATAGGTTTATATTATTGTGGACTGCAAGATATGAGATAAACTGTTTTTTCTTTTGCACCTTAATTTGCACCTAATATTAAAAAGAGCTCCTACTGGGTGTGGGGGTGGAATTCAGTCACTGGCCGCTTTGTGTTAATTCTTGGACTTCCAAGAAGGATGCAATTGAAAGCCATGGCTTAGGAAAGACACATATGTATCTTCAAAGATTGGATTGATTCAGCAGTTTATTTCTACATATTTGTATGGCCCCACTGATAATTTATATCTAACTGCTGTTTTAAAAGACTATTTGAATAATTGCTGCAAACATTGCAAGCATATAAATGAATATGACTGTCTATAACATGCAAAATTATATTGTCCCATCCATTTCAAAATTAATTTTTAAATTCTGTTGTTGTACAGATCTTAACAGGTACCTAAAAGAATGGGAATGTAAATGGAAAAGTTAGTTGGATTTGTACCACTGTTTGCACCTAATAGCACATCTATTTAAAGGTACCCTTGTTTCATCACAGATGAAACACCAGGATGTCACTCAGGATGATTTTGTTACTACTGTCATATTTTTGAAGCCAGGATCTAGTGCCTAGGAGTTAGCATGTACAAAATCAATTTTCAGCCAGGTATGAATATTGCCTAATTAAGATATCTGTAGTACTTCTCATATGTGTAATCTTGACTTTGTTATCTTTCTATCATTCATTTTTCTAGGCAATACATGATTAGATCATGACTCTCTTTTAAACTGTTATATGATAAAATATATTACAGAAGGACTTAGAACAGATATACAGATATTTAGATTAGTGGTTGCTATTAAAATTACTATACATTCAAGTGGTAATCTTCCATTTTGATGTCAAACACTGAAATTTTCAGGAGAATGCCATTTGACCTTCAAGTCTAGTGAACAGCTTGACATTAGCAATCAATGAATAAAACTAGTGAAACTTATATAATAAAACAGGAGTGGATAAAGGAAATAATTACATAACTAAAGCTGCAAAATAGTGTACATTTTTATTTTTGAATTTGTATTAATAAAATCATATAACATAATATCACTTTGCTTTTAGATACTGTCAAACAGCGTAATACTCTTAGCTTCCAAAAATAACATGTTTTGGTTTGCTTTCTTCTTTTTAGTTTAATATTGCTACTAAATAAAAGATTGTAGGATTTTATTTTTTCACCAAAGAAGGGGAAAATAAAATACAGCCACCTCTGGGTAAATTCTTACCGTGAACAACAACAACAAAAGAAGATGCTTACACTTTTATCCCTTGTGGATTTCTTTTTAATATTTCAGAGCAATGAACATATGGCTGTTGCTATCAGCACTGGTGTATTTGCGGCGATGCCTATCAACATCCACCAGAGAGCAGGGCAGCTCCAAAACCCACATCTTTTTTGCTGTGGAAATTGATGGAGACAGCAACACAGCCAGCTTCTTGGCCAAACAACATGGAATGCAGTTCATTTCAAAGGTCAGCGCATATTTAAACTTGCTTCATTACTCCCACCTTTATGCTTGAGATTTTCATTTTTTTAAAATCAGTTTACCTAGAGGTTCCTTTAGAGACAGAAAAATGAAAGTGCTGAATCCTATTTTCATTTGGGGATATCAAGCTTTTTATCAAATTATAGAGGTGGCGTTTCAGAATATTTCATATCTGATCAGAAGGAAAATCCAAAAATAATTTTCTCTTTATTCAGGACTCTTTCAGGCACTGGGACTGTTTTATTTATTACTTAATATTGTGCTCCAGTCAATCATTTTGAATTCAGACAGGAAAATGGAATTTTTATTTTTAAAAGGAAAAAATCCTGAGAAAAAATGCCATTGGAATAAAGCAGATTTTATTATTTAAAAAAATACAAATATGTCTTTTCTTCCTCTGCTAACTGTTTTATTTTCCTTTCACCACAGTGCATTAATATGACAACATGTATTAAACAAAGGATCTTATATAAAATCATTTATTAGTTAATTACAGGCATTTTATTTCAGATCATTTCTATAACATGTATCATTGAGCTTGAGGAATTATGGCCTTGTAACACAATGAAGGAAAAATCTTTTTCTTTCTTTGCACTAGTATCTCAATGCACATATTTTCTGTATGTGCACCATGTATGTGCGTATAAACATGAAGTATCTATTTATATTGCATTTAGCTTTATTTTAACTTTCCATCAGAAGAAGGTTATTCCTGAAGTGCATGTTAGTACTCCGGAACACAGCCCAAACAGAGGAAACACACAAATATCTTTCAGTTACAGTTACAGGTCTATAAAACTGGACATGTATACCAGTGACATAGTGTTAAATTTTCCTGTTGCTTCTAGTTTAGAAACATCTTGCATTGGTTAAAGTAGATCACAAATAAATTCTTAAAACTTTTAATATGTTAATCTGTAGCAGCCTCCATTCATTGACCTGAAAGTTCTTTGCCAATTTTAATGAATTAAGCCTTGAAGTGCTCCTGTTGCTTTTATCTCTACTTTTCAGATGTGAAAAGCAGAGGTAGAGTAAGTAAAACAATTTGTTCAAGATCCACACAGGGAGTCTGTGGCCCGGTGAGAAATGGAAAATACATTTCTAAATTTTCAATTGTGTGCTCTTATCCTAAGAGAGAAAATGTAATCAGCTTATGAAGAAGAGACAGTGCATTGTACATACCTCAACAGCCACTATGGTCTACCCCAGTCGTGAAAAGCACTGAAGGGCCCCAAGGAAAACTGCACCCAGTTTTCTGTTAGAAGAATGATGATGGCACAGCCTTCCCAATGTGTCAGCCTTAGTGTATAAATATTAAAACCACCACAGAGTGTTACAATGAGCGTGTTAATTAAAAAAAACCCAACAAACAACACTGAGGTATTAAGACAGTAAGTATAAAGGGTGACTTCAATCACAGGGTTGCTAAAACAGTTTCCTCAGGTTTTGAGAAGCACAGAGGTATTTTGTACAAGGGGAATAGATGACAGTTTCTGTTGCTATACAATCTGGGCACTATTTATAGCTAGGTTGCTGGAAAAAAATTTGGTAGTATAACAGAGCCAATCACACTGCATTCTTTGGTCTGTAATATTTATCCAGGAAAATACCTTTTTATTACAGTGATTATAAACAAGAAAAAGCAAAAGATGGAGAGAGAAGTGCAGGAGAGATAGGAAGGGTTTTTCTCCTGGCTTCTCTGAATTTCTGGTTTACAACCTGTTGTATAAGCAGCAGATACCTTTCTTAGCATTCTCATTTCAAATATGAAAAAAAAGCTTCTGTGGTATTTAAAGCTTATGGTCTTTAAGCCATGAGGAGCACTGGTAAAGTATTAAAGATTCAAATATGATTAAGCTTAATATTTTTTCAAACTTTTTGTTGTCTTGTAATAAGCTTACAGCATGTACTACGTGATAAGACAAGATGATACTAAAACATTATTTGGAAAAATAAACCTGTAAAGTGTGATAAAACTTGTTGTCACTAAAATTCCTGGGTAGTCAGGAGTATTAGAGTTATGCTCCTATTTTAGGTTCCCATATGACAAAGCATTTGAAACATATATTTAAGTTCAATCCTTTTTCAGAAAAAAAATCATAATCATGTACTTAAGTTCCTTTGAAATAAATGGGATCTAGGCATATGCTTAAGTGCTTTACTGGATAAGGCTGGGCTACTGAATGGGGCTCTTAGTGAAAAAACAGTTTTGTATGAGAAAAGTGACATCAAAGACTGAAAATGCTATCTTTTAAATATGCTACTGTCACCACAGGAAACAGGCTCCTGTAGGAATGGTAATTATGTGTAACTGTGACATCCTTGCTTCAGCATGTTAGTTGCAATTTAGAGTTGCAGTTTAAAGGCATAACTTCCCTTTGGCATAAGTGTACATTTTTACTATGATACAGTGAATAAAGACAGTGAGTTAAGGGTGTTACATTGGAGCGCTTCCTCTCATTAAATGCCGCTGCTTATATTAATATGCAGATACTTGGCAACAAAGTAGGAAAATCATAACTATGAAGAAGGCTACCGATTAGGTATCACACTGGAATGTACTGCTTCAAAGTGCAACTCTTGAATGACATTTAGTGGTTAAAGTCCAAAATGTTAAACTCTTGGCATTAATTGCAATACTATTTCATTTCACATTCTGTACCAGCTAACTTACCAATAGAAGCAGCGTAGGTGAAGTGTTCTTTTAAAACTTACTGTTGTGATTTCTCTTAAAACTACTGACTTAAAGTTTCTGTAGTTAAAATACTCATTAAATACTGTGAAGATAGCCCCAGCATGTAGGAGAGTTTCAACAGTTCTAACCTAACCAAAATATTTTGCAAAGAAATACTTTGGTTCTGAGTGTTGCATTCCTAGGTGATAGCATTGCACTCAATAAAGATTAGAGAGGACAGCAGATATTAAATATAGTTATGTATCAGAGGCATACATTAGAATCAAATGTATGTTAGGATTCTTTCACACAAGTGTATTTTGACTCAGCTCAATTCCTTTATTTTTATCACTATTGTAATGTAGACTGCACACGAGTCTTGTCTCTACTGCAGAAAGAACTTTTTATTGTACTGCTAGGTGGCAGGAATAGAGGATATAGTGCCAGTCACTTCAGTTTCATTCTCTTGTTTCCTTCCCCACTATTTAAGACAGAGGTTGTAGAGAAGATACAGACTTTATTGCATTTCTCTAGTCTCAGAGGGAAGGAGGTGGTAAAAGAGTAAAACTTGAAAAGGGAGTGCATGCACACCAACTGTAGGTCATCAAGAACAGTATCTTTTTTTGACTGTATAATGCCTCATCCTTACCTCAGTGAAGTCAACAGAAGACCTTCCATTGACTTTCAAGGGAGCGTAGAAGAAGAAATGGTCCTATGTAGATGTATCCAGGTAGCAAATATCACTAGTACTTATTCTGTGTGAGACACTCATAGGAAAACAGAGTGAAATAATTGCAGATTTGATCTTAGTCTTCCAACCTTCCAAAGCAGGATTTCTTGTATCCTATTGTACATTTTGTTCCTGTGTAGCAGACGCAAAAACATGAAGAAACACCGGGGAAGCTACGCCTAAAATCAGTTTATGCTCTGTTCATTTAAAGAAGCAAGGCTCTTGCACAAATAGTTTTAACTGACAGCTCTCTTAGCTGAGATTTTAAAGTGAGCACCAAGTTGCAATGGTTTTACAAAAGTCAGACAAAAGAAACACATCAAGTTTTTCTATGTGTGGATTTTATTTTTTTTTATTTGGATTAGTAAAAGTTTTGCATAATGGTGAATTTGAATCTCAGAGTGAAACTAGGAAAGCTGGATAGTGGTGGAAAACAAGTTCACTGACAATTATATTACTGATACATTAATTGCTGAAAAAACCCTGTTTAAGTGCTGAATCAGTTTTAGAGATTTTGATAAATACATACCCATATATGTATGTATACACAAAAGTATGATACATATATGAGTGTATGCTTGGACACACACACCCAGTACGTACTTATTCAAGTGTATACATACACCTGTATGTTACAAATTTAATTTACAACAAATTTTTTTAGCTATGTCAGGTATTTATTTTTCATCAGCAAAACTCTGAAAAATGTTATATAAAAGGTACATAGTGTTTGAGAGTTACATCTAAGAATTTGTTCTTGATAATGCAAGCTGGGAACACATGCAATGAAGTTCAAGGTCTTGATATTACTAAATTTGTATAGAAACTACAAACAGGTCTTGGATAAAAAAAAAATGAAATGAGGATTTGAAATGAATTATTCTGATCAAAAATGAAAAATTGATTGTATGTCTGTATATATATATATAAGGCAAAGTCAAGCTGGGCAGCAAACCTCACTTTTAATAAAAATGGGTTTAATAAGGTACTTTCTAGGAATGAAAACAAGATTGCTGAATGACATTTTGACTGTGAGTAAGGTTAGTTTCATATTCTTTCTGTCTCTCATTTTTTTCTTTCTCTCTCTCTCTTCTTTTTCCTTGCCCTTTCTTGTTCATTCTCTCTTTTGTTCTCTTCTTTGTTAATTTCCTTTTTCAGTCCAGAGAAATTTTTAGTGATTTCATGATCATTTCTATTTCCCAAAGTCTGCATTTTCTTTATGAAGCTTCTTCGGATATTTGGCGTGTTGTAAGCAGAGCAGATATAACTTGATGTTTCTAAGTGTATTTATTACTCTTATTTTATGATAAATCCCTTCAGTATTATTGTACCTTTAAAAATTGAAGTACACAAAATGTAAGGAAACTATGGAAATGCCTCTTGCTGAGCTGGACACAGACTTAATAGATCCTATCCAAGAATGTCTGTTAACTTACATCTCCTAACTCTATAGGCAAGTGTTTTGAATCAATGACTTCCCTCCCAAGTTTTACAGCGCATCTTTAGTGTATTATATTTGCTGCAGAGTAAGTTCTGGGATGAGCATTTGTCCCTGTGTGGTTTTATTTTCTTTCTATTCTACTGCTTTTATTTATCTGGAAAAAATGTCTTACGTTTAAATTACTATTTTAAAATTGGTTTTCTTCCTATGCAGTATGTGGTTCTTATAGAAGATGACGTGATACACCAAGCCTTTAAAATGGGAGAAAAAAGGGTGTATGTTACAGGTTTTGATTATCAGTGGAGTTAATTCCTTTGCCTTGGACTGATGTGCAAGAAAATCTGGAGTTTTTTAGAAGGAAGAGGTTTCTGGAATTGCAACAGATACTTACTTTGGTCATTTTTCCTTCTGCTCTCTGCCATCCCGTCAAGCTACCGGTGTCCAAAAAGATGTCCCTTGTGGCAAAGAAAGGAAATTTCCCTGCTTAACACTGGAGTCTGAAAGTAGTAACGGCTGCATTTTGCTAAATCTGGAGAGGAAAAGCACACTTTACGTGGCACTACGTTTGTTAACACAGCTGGTGAATACTTGGCAATTTGAAAATACAGTCAAAAATTTTAACAAGGCATACTACAGTAAAAACTATCACTTTTTCATTTGTTTACATGTGTGATTTTATAACATGTTTTCCTTAGTACGGCAGTTACTGATTCACCTTATTTTTGTTAAAAACTAAGATTTTTCTCAAGTATTCTGCTTCTGGAGTCATGTTTTCTTTCAAAGAAAGGCACATAAGTCTTTCTATAGCATAAAGTTAATACGCCATTAGGCCATTTGTTGAAGATTGCAGTATTATTATTTTGTACTACTGTAAAATAGCAGCATCTGTTCTTTTAATCTCAGCTAAAAATTCTCTTGCATTTCTTGAGCGTTGCAAGTTGTAGATTCAGGAGGACCATTCCGTGTTTTTGGCTGGGCTGTGTAACACTATTCAGTTGCATATGTGACAACAGCTTATGTACTCATCCTTCTACCAGGTGAATGCTCCTATGCTTGAAAAGGGCTTTACAAAAAGGCAGAGAATTATAAGAATTAGTTACTACCAATTTATGCTAATATACTAGGAAACTAATCATTTAATTGTTCTGATTGAAATGGTGGGCATGATTCACAGGAGACGTAAATTGGTATAGCCCTATTTAAATCAATGAAACTATACTGATATATGCCAGCTGAGAATCAGGTCCTTCATTTTTAGTTGAATAATTTAATGGTAGGCTGTCCAGACCATTAGAGAATACAGTTAATAGAACAATCCTATATTGAAACTGGAAAGGAATATGGAAGCTGGTAGTGTTAGATGATTTTTTTTTTTTTTTAATTTTTTTTTCCCTCTCTATTGTCTTGGTGAGTAGACAAGTCTTAGGTAGATGAAGTTTAAACTTCGAAGTTGGTGTTATAATGGTACACTTAGCAAACAACCTCAGTGTGGAAAATGTTTTTACAGTATTGTGCAAAAACAACCCACTTTTTGATGACCGTGAAAAAAAAAATAAAATCATTTTACCTCTGCAGCTGCTGCTATTATTCAGTGCTCTGTCTATCCTTAGACTTACCTAGTCTGGGGTTAAAATAGTAACTACGGTGTAAAAGAATGGTGAATTAAAAAAAAGAAAATCACCGTGATTTATCTAAGTCTTGTTAATGAAGGAATGTTCCCTATTAAATATATTTATTTCGAATTCCGGATGCCTGTCATTGTAAGGAAATAGTGTAAACATGGTTGCAAGTCTTTTATTTTTTTAAATGAAAGTAGCTTAAATAAGAGTTATGAAATTGCAAACTCTCTCTGGAACTACAACAAATGTTTCTTCTCATTTCATGCACCTCTGGGACTGTAGCACCGGAAAATGGATGCAAAAACCCATAAATTTGCCAGATGCTTGATACAGGGTTCTTGGCATACATTTAATGCCCACTATTTTTGTCCCTGAAAGGAGAAAAAAAATCAAGATAAATTGGAATTTGGTTTAATTTAAAACATATTACTGAGTTAATATATGCATGTCTATTTTTGCAGTGATTGCCAGAGGTGTTTAGCAAACTGATGTCAATATATCATGTGTGCATATATTACATACATGGAATGGTATGGAGTGCATGGTGGGCCAAGTAATTTATTTCTATCAATTTACTATGGAAGGTCCTCTGTAGCAGGTGAAAGTGATGCCTCAAGAGGCAGTTCATGGTTTACTAAGAGCAGTTTGATTTTAAGAACTTTGATGTCAAACTTATGAAGTTACACAGTTTCCTACATATTTTAAGTTCTTCTATGAGAAGTATTTTGCACCACTGAGAACCAACTTAGTTTTGAGGATTCATTGATAGGCTCTTTTACGTTGTGAGTTGATGTAATGACAAATTTAAGCTCTGGAATCGGGATTGTAAAAGAGAAGTGAGACTAGAAGGAGAACGAAGGATTGCTTCACTCAAACAATCATTGCAATGTTTTATAGTACTTCACTTAATTGTTTAACAATTATAATACTTTTTATTTGTGTAGCACAGTTCATTCAAAACTATAAAGGTTCCTTAGCAATTTAAAGTTTCACAAAGCTTCTGAACCTGGATCAATATCACCAGAGCTGTGAGACATCATTTCAACAAATTCTACTCACAGGGATTTTTGAAGTAACTAAAAATATCTTCTGTAACATCTTTGATTTTTGTTCAGAGAATAATTTCAACCACAACTAAGTTGGGAGAAGAGTAGGAGCTTTGCACAGTGTTGTCTTCAAAATGAAATATCCCAGCAAAACAAAAAATTAATATTTAAGGTGTAAACTTCTTGCTTTTTAATTTTAAAATTAAAACTAATAAAATATAAAAAATATGAAATATTAGACAGAAATTTTACATTTTGTCTGGGACTTTTTTTTAAAAACTGTCACAGATTCACAGAATGTTTGAGGTTGGAAGTAACCTCTGGAGGGGATCTGGTCCAACCCACTTGCTCAGGCAGGACCACCTAGACCCAGTTGCCCAGGACCATGTCCAGATGGCTCTTGAGTATTTCCAAGGAAAGAGATTCCACAACATCTCTGGGCAACCTGTGCCAGTGCTCAGTCACCCTCGCAGTGAAAAAAGTGTTTCCTGATGTTCAGAGGGAGGGAACCTCCCGTGTTTCAGTTTGTGACCATTGCCTCTGGTCCTGTCACTGGGAGCCACTGAAAAGAGCCTGGCTCCCGTCCTTTCCATTCCCTCACTTCAGATAATTGTACACATTGGTAATATCCTCCTGAGCCTTCTCTTCTCCTGGCTAAACAGTTCCAGCGCTCTCAGCCTTTCTTCATAGGAGAGATGCTCCAGTCCCTTCATCATCTTAGTGGCCCTTCACTGCACTTTCTCCAGTTTACTGGGGAGCCAAAACTGAACACAGTACTTAAGGTGTGGCCTCACCAGTGTCCTTCCCCAGAGTTCTCACCCTTTTTCTTCCTAATACTCTTCTTCTGACCACCAAACCAAAGTTTCTTGTTTTTTCCAGCTCTGGTTATCACAGCCATTTTAGATATTGATAAGATCAATTATTTCAAGGCTGCATTAATGCTTTAATAGCAGATTCTGGAATAAAGTCCCTAAGTCCTATTTGCTACTGTTTATGGGGAGACAATGCTGGTGAAAATACAAATGAAAACAACATTTTAAAGCGGAAGTTCAGATGAAGTCCTTAATTGTCTGCCTTAAAAGCAATAGTACAATGCTGGGGAAAGATTGCAATGATCTGAGAGGATAATAATAACTCAGAAAAGTTAATGGCTTCTTTGGAAATGTTGGTTGAAATAATAGTAGTATCAATGTGGTGAAACATTTTGTTTACCATTAAGCTACATGGTGCTAAGTAGAATTTACAATAATAAGACAGATCATTTTCTCACCGCTTTGACTTGTGTAGTCAGAGAGTTTTCTAGACATGGATCTCTCTTCCTTCCCATCAGAAAGGTTTCATACTGTAGCGTGATCTGTCAGACTCTCTGTAGACAAAAAGGAAGCAACAGACAACTGAGGATTTTGCAGGTAGGGGCACAATGATAGGTGAGGATAAAATTAATTCTGCATCAAATGACATGAAAGTTTTCTAGAAAAAAAACCAGTAACAAATGGCATCCTCTACAACTTAAATGGCCATCATCATAAATAAGGTTGTTTCAAGAACTTTCTTCTCCATAAAAGCTAGCAGCTGGGATTTTCCATCATTCTCAAGCCAGGGAAGAGATGGTTATGACATGTACCCAAAAAGTTAGGGTACTTGGAGGCATTATTATTTTTTTCTCATGGACTATCATAAAAACAAGAACTCCTTTGCAACTGATGACTACGTGCCAGTGTGAATGGAGAGTCTGGCCCTGTAGGAATGTAGAAAGTAAATCCTGAACGAAGAAACCTGAACAGTTCTCTTTTGCATTGGTTTTCATATGCTGAAATCTTCTTGGAGAGTCTCAGCTGGTTTCAGCATCACCTGAGAAAGCCGTTTTGCAGTCAAGATCAAAACTATATATGTCTTTATCGGCATATGTTAGCATCTTCAAAGACTTGCCTCGTTCCCAGTCTGAGAGGAGCATTTCTAATCAGTATGCCTGCGTGTGTGTATTATGGCATGCACACGCGTACGCACGCACACACACACACAAACGCAAACAAGCACCTGTGTACACTTGTACTTGCACTTCTTTCAGGGACTAGCACAGCTTTGTGTGCCCTCTCTACGTGTGATTAAATATTAATTAGGCTTCTAATATAAGCAAGTGAGTTCACAGGCCCGAGTGCCACGTAAATAATACATGAGGTACCCGAAGGCTCAGCCCGAGAAGCTGATTGGCCACCTTGGATTTGTATAATTATGAAGTTTCATTATTAACAGTGGAAGCAGTGGAGAGATTTGCCTAGCTTGAGGGACTTTGAAAGCATAAGCTGTCTCATTAGGGAAAAAGGGAATAAGGCATAATATGCAAACTTGCAAGTAAAAAAAAAAAGGGGCAATAAAAATTAAGTATAGCTCTTTAACGGGAGTATTTTCTATGTATATACAAACATTTCTAAGTGTTTAAAAAGACTGAAATTCAAATAGGTGAGGTCTATACTACAGCTATTTAGCAGTTTTGTTTGCAAGAGGTCTTGCTTAAAAGCTTTTGTTCTCGGTATAAAACAATCTTTAATATTTTGCATAAAAATCCACAGGTAGCTTAATGGGTTCTGCAAAGTGAGAGGTACGGAGGTGAAAGAGAATGAACACAGTCCAGGGTTCTTGCTAGAATGTGTGTTGTGCATGCAATTAAATCTCAAGGTCAAACAATTTACAGACAATTACTTTTCTAACATCTCCAGAAATGCCTGCTTACACGTCTTTAATTTTAAATGATACTGATATTCCAATTCTCCCCAAAGGTTAATGCTGACTAAATCCAGCTGTGACCTGACACGATGCGACAGCACAGTGCCTAATTATCCTCTGGATAGTCATTTACTTTAAACCATTAAAGAAATAGGCTGAGAGGAAGATTTAGGACCCAGAAAAAATGTTAGCCTGACTTCTTTCTTCCTGAGGATGGGATGGGCTGAAAAATAAAAATAAAATCTTGCTAAATGTTAGCCATTTGCTTTGATGGCAGAAAATTGTTCATCCCACTCTGTTTTTTTTACAGGTTAAATTGCTAACTAGTTCATTTTATCCATTGCCTACGGCTGGCGCTAAATGTCAGTGACAAATTTTGTACTTGTCTTGAAGAATGAATTAAGTTATGCACAAAAGCTATAGTGCTCTTTTTAAGATGAGTGAATTGCAGAGGGAAAAAAAAAGTTGCTCGTTTGAAAAAGGATTATTTCGATTAAAGGCCTTTTCTATTGTAGTGGAAGACAGGTAGTGGTTTAAGATAATTCCGACAGTTACCTCCCACAGAGGCTGCAGTCCTTGACTAGAAATTTCTTTAAGAGCACTTGTGTCAGATTATATGCTATGATTATTATCATAAGACCATTTGTGACAGTAAAGGGGGGGAACAATTACAGAAAATGGCAACTATTATTCATTAACTAAGGTAGAACTGGTCTTTCTTCAGTGAGGTCAGCATTCCATCACCGTCACACAAACCCTTCTATGGTTTGTAGCAGTGGCAATTAAAAACCTCCATAGTATTCTCTGCCAAATGTTGGTAAGAAGGAACAGTTCGTTCAGTGATTTATATTGAGAAGACCTGGCACAGACTTCACAATCCATCTGGTTTTAGTTGTCTGGCTCTGGTAGCACCCCATCATCTCCAAGTGAATAAAGTATCTAAGAATGATTGCTACCATCACGGTGTTTGAAACTCTAAACTGGCTTACTATCCATAGGCTAAGCCTAAGGGAGCTCTGCATGTTCATATTTTACTTGGTTTTATTTTCATGTGCACTATATCTGTTTACTGAAAATCTAAGGAGAGCTTAAAGTTAAGGCTAGACTTTACAGCTACATCTGCTACAGGGGGGCTTCATTAAAAAGTCAACATCTCTCACCCCACTGAGGTGGCATAACTGGTGCTCTGTTGTACTTATAGTGCCTAATTTGCTCTAAATATAATTACTACTACAGGGCAATAATTATTTTTACTTTATTTTTTTTGATTGTGGAAGTGCCTGGTATTTCCAACTGTAAGCAGAGTACCATTGTGCTGTGCACTGTACAAAAAACAGAGATTTGAAAGAAATGTTGTTTTTAGTGGCACCCACAGGTTTTGGCAGATACTTTTCTCCTCTCACTGTGTGCATAAATATTTTCACTGATACCAGCTGTAGAAAGTGATATAGTAAATGCTAATCTTAGTACAGTCATAGCAGTCACAAATGAAAGTTAGATCTGTAATTTCAAGTTGAAAGCTGAAATGAAAAATCTAGTGATTATGCACTACTGCCCTAAGCTACTGAAAGATTCCCTCTTTCTTTCTTTCTCTCTACCCTCTCATACTCAGGCAAGGGGATAAGGTTTCTTCCCCAGGGGAAAGAAAAATACAGATTATCAGTTTTCTGGTGATAACACTGCAACTCCTGAAGACAGTCTGGCTCTAAAAAGTAATAGAGGCTGGGATACATCTCACCTAACTTTGGACATATAAAGCATAGCTATCTCAGTCTGAGCTAGTCGTTTTTGCTGCTGTTCTAGTGACAGGAGAGAAACAGGTATGACCACATGCATTCCATGTAATTTCAGGCTTCTGTTTAGGGTGAGATGAATTGTCCTCTGAAGGTGCTTGGTTCTTTCCGGTAACTTTGAAGAGAACCTAAACTCAGTTGCGGTCTTAGATTCCCACATTAGGGCACATGCATCATAGCACTGATAGTTTTCCTTTTCTTTAACTTTTCATCTCTGGCCTGTCTGCTCACACTTGAAGAATTCAGCTCCATTCCCTATGCATGAAAAAGTGTCCTTCAAAGTTTTTATGAAGTATATTTTAAGCTCTTTCTCTGATATATTTTTTCCATTTGTAAAAACCCACACTTTTGACCTTCCCTTTGATAAGCTAGTTGGAGCACCTTCAGTCCCATATTTCTTGCTTTTTTTTATAACCTTGCATCACTTATGTAGCTCTCTTCTAAGTTTTCCACTTCACACATTCTTTGCAGTGCGAACAAGTGTTATAAGAGTGGTCTCACCAAAAGTTTGCGTAGGGAGAAACTCTTCCTTGCTTCTGTGTTGTGGTAACTGTTTTGTTAACTGTTAGTGCCACAACATTGCATGAAGAAATTATACTGAGATAGATATTTATATTTTCCTGTAATACTGCTTTTCAAAGGAAAGTATTTGGGTTTCTGCTCCCAGTTACCTATTTCCTTGCATTAAACTGCATAAATAACTCTTATTTATAACTGTACATTTTGCTGACTGTGACCATTCAGCTAGGTGGTCCTTTGCAGCAGTTGCACTCAACTCACTGTTTACCATCCTATTGACCTCTCTGTGTTCTGATAACTCAGCTTCCTAAAAATGATCGTTGTTAAAAAGATTGTGACATTGGGCCAACAACTATTCTTTCTGGCATCTACTAAAACCAGAATTGCATATCAATAATTTGATATATTTGATGACTTGAAATATTGATAAAGAAACTACTGCATTTTGGAACCTGTCAGTGAGTCAGATTTACTACTTTTAGTTACTCAAAGTAAATAAAAGTGGCTTACACAAATTTAAGCATTTTACCTAAGCCATGCAGGCAGACAGGGGAGAGAGAGGCATCTTGAGAGGATAATCCATCCCACCGACTCCAGTGGAAAAGCACATCAAAATTTAAATGCAGCAAACAAATAACAAAAAAAGGCGAAACTAAACCAAAAATGTCTTTGCATATGTAACTCCTTCAGAAGAGAAAGAGAGAAGGAGAAAGCAGCTTACTGGTAACAGATCATAGTCATATTCCGCAGGCAGTGTACAAACTGCCTAGAATGGGCTTTTCAAACACTGGTGTGTTTCTCTTCACTGCCTGCTCAGTAGGTCTTGGAAACTTATCTTACACTAAGTATTTTTTAGATGGATAAAATTACATGGCATGAATATCAACCTCTGCTTGCTCTTTGAAAATGGGTTTTTACATTTCCTGTTTTCTGTGTTTGACAACTAGGAGGACATTATTTAAGAAAATGTAATGGTCAAGTATGTTAAATATTATGTTCAGTTCTGCAGAGTAATAGAAACATTTCAGTTTCATGTTTATTCTTAGAACAGAATTCTGGAAACTGTATCTTTTCCTTATGGCCTTTTTTCACATCTTAATTATTGGATGGTTTGCTGATAAAGTCTATCTTTTACTAAAAGTTGTAATTATGTTCAGCTGAAACCTCTGGCTTGGGCTATAGAACTTGCTGCTGAAGCTTATTGTAATTCTCAGGACAAATCTGTACTGAATCATAGTTTCTGATCCAGAGACCCTGCCTCTCTGAGAGCACTTCCTGAAGCGGAAAAAGACATACTCGTCAAGAAAATATTTCATCATTGTTATAGCTGTAGCTTTGAGAACTGTCTTCCTAGTAATATTACTTCAAAAAATAAAGAATTTGCAAAGGACTGAGTGTGAATACGCTTTGGTAGCTAAAAAGTCACTTAAAATATTTGAAATATTTCCAGTGGATAAATTTCAACTAATTTTTGTAAATGCTAGAGGAATGCATATATATATGTTTAGTACTAAGAAGTACAGAACGTATGTCTGACTTGTTTTCCTTTTAAAGCTAAATGCAAAAACTAATGCAGAAGTTCTGCTTTCACTAATTCTATTTAGTAATTTACTCTGTGACCATTTGGACTGAAATCAGTGGGAACTTGTGTGGAATAAGTTAGTACTTTTTGTAAAGATGGGTAAGAAAATGTGCTCCTCACAAACAATACCAAAAGGCAAACAAGATATGAATCTATATATCCAGGTTAAAATTAATAAAATGGGAACAATACAAGAATTTTGAGGGGAGGGGAAAGGGAGTGAAATTGAAATAATCAAAGTAAACCTGTTGATATCATGAGGTAGCAAGGTGTAATTATTTGTAGTGGGAATAAGTTGGGATATTAGAAATAACACACATGTTCCTGCCACAGGTTTTATTGTGTCTAGAGCATATTGGTGATCTGAGATTCCCATTTTTCGTATTGGAACTCATTTCAGTGTAGTTGTTCAATTTCTTTCCTGCAGTGCTGCCCTTCACCTGTTGAATCAAAGTGTAAGTGCCTGGTAGCTTAGAGTATCAGCAATTTTTCTTCCTCTTTTTCTGGGAATATGTTTCCTCCCAATAATGAATTAATGGTATATCCAGGCAGAAAGAAATGCAGAAAGCAAAAAATATCCTTTTGGTTGCAGGAGAGGAAGACCACTGTCCTCGCTGCAGGCTCAGCTCCTGCTGACTGCTCCTGAGGACACACCTGGTGCCACAGGGCAGAGTCCTCTGGGTGAACAGCAGGCACAGACCTCCCCGAGCTGAACATGCCTAAGAGGTGCGTTTGTGACAACATCTAGCTTGTTTAAAAATGATTGTAGGAAAGAGAAAGGATGCTGTGCTGTTTGTCTGGAGGGAGTCAATCTACTTGCTGTTGGCAGTAAGGTGCTAGAAATCATATGATGTGCAACCATGGACGGAATAAAAGCTGATAAGTGAGGTTGTTACATTAATGATCAGTAATATGAAATAAATAGTAAAAACCTTGAACTCTAGTCCCTCCCCATACACAGGTTCGTGAAATCTGCATTTCTCAAATGCTGATTTGAATTCAAAACAGTGCATTTTGAGTTTGAGTTAATAATACAATCTCGTTAATGTTTTACTTAAAACATTTCTATGCAGAACAAGAATTCCTCTTACAGGATTTTTAAAGTGCCATAGTTATTGGTTATTCTAACAGACATCATGTTTTGGGTTTGGTTTTTTGGTTTGGGTTTTGGGGTTTTTTTGTTTGTTTGTTTCTTTGTTTGTTTTTTCTGAATGAGAAATATTCCATTTTCAACTGAAAATCCCTATCAACTGAAATTTGTCACTTGGTCATGTTGCCAAAAATCTGGTCCAGCCTCATTTTCCTCTTTCCTCCTTTCTAACATCCACTTATCTTGGTCTTTTCTTAAGCGATGGTATCAGTCACTTTCAATCTTTTTTTCTGGATAATAATCATTAGTTTTACACTTTCAGAACATCTTTCCTGAGGCTTCTTTGTCAGCCCACTTCCCCTCAGGATAGCTAAGGGTCCATTTGAATAAGTTGCATCTTCCCTTGCCTGGGTCTTCTAGGGAAACTTAGTGTCTCCTTAATGATGACCCATAAAAAAAAATCCCCAGTTACCTCCCGTTCCAAAATAAGACAGCCAAGCCTAGAGTAATTTTAAGCCTAATATTTATTGTTATTCCAGTGACGTAAGGATCCCTGATTCCAGATAGGTTCTTTCACAATGAGAGATAATTCAGTTTTATTTCTAGTAGAAATTAAATTTTCATTCTTGCTTTTTTTTTTTTTAAAATTGTGTTACATAGATTTGCATATCTCAGACCTATGCCTGTGAAAAAAATAACAAGAAATGTATTTTGAAGTTGTTGGGTAACTCCAGCTTGAAGGATGATGAAAAGGAAGCCATTGTTGCCTTACTAGTTTTTTTTCCTTGTTATTTCAAATTCACTACAGCCAGGAAAGGACACATTTGGATGTGTTTGGCAGAGATTCCTAAGGGTAACAGAAGCAGTATACAAGCAAGAACAAAGTCAGATTAGTTTAAGTTTGCTTTTTAAAATACTGTCTTGGCGTGTAAAATGTTCTGAAGCTAAGAGCATTGCATAAATAGAAACTGTATTATGCTATGGTGTTTATCAAATGCTCCTCATCTACTGCACCACCCCCATAAATTCACCACAGCTTTTATTATTCAGGGGTGGGAAGGTAGGCAGAATGGAGTGAAAGCTACAGAATGATTTAACACTGTGGGAACTTAATCAATAAGTCTGTTGCAGAGAACTCCCAGGAAAGAGTGTTGTTTTCCATCCAGATGATAATGAGGCAGACTAGCAGCAACCTCTGGAGGAGGAATGCTGGAGCAGAGAATCTATGGTACAGCTTTGCAAGTTGCTAATTAATAGTTTAAGGCCAAGGGGACACCTTTTTGCCCCTCTGCTACTTGTAGTTTCTTTGTGGCTTGTCCCACATGCTCCTTTCGCTATTGGGGTCACTCTGTGCTGACTTAGATTTTGGAAGTTTATCCAAATTTAACAACAGTGCTGAAAATCCAAGTTCACCTTTCTTCTCCCTCCTTTGTTCTTGGCATTATTAGTATATTTATATTATTATATAGCACTTAATCTTTCCCTATATTGCAAAAATAGTATTCTTGTGTACTCTCCTATTCCCTGTGCCTTGCACCCCAGTTTCAGACACCTGAACTTATTTTTGTGTTTGACATCTGTGGTCTGTTTGGAAAACATCAACAGAAGCCAAGCTGGATAGCAGTTAAACATGACTAATATTTGTATGTGCAAATTGAAATAATTTCAAGTGGTGTGAGCTTGAAGAGGTTGAGAATACTTGTTTCATGATAGTTAAGTTCGGTATTGATTTTTCTCACTTATCTTGAGCCCAAAACAGAGCAGGGATCCACTTTAACACAGCTAAAGCTCTGGGTGAATGGTGCCATTATATCTGTATCTTTGCGTCATGTATTCTTGTAGCATTTTGTTTCTTCAGACCTCCAAGGTAACGATGTACAGAAGAAGTATAGAAGTATAGAGGAAGCAAGTATTATCTCCATTGCCGGAGAAGAATTTAGGCAATGGAAATTAAATAATGATGTCAATTTTGGCCATAAAGCAGATGGCCATAAAGCAATGTTGGGCGCTGCAGTCTAGTAGTTTATTGAATCCAGGTTTTCAAAGTACATTGTATGGGAGCATCTAAAAGCACGTCATAGGTTAGAATTAATTTGCACATTGTTTTGCTAAGGCATAGCTAAAAACTACTACATTCACTATGAAATACAAGGCGACATTTGTTTTAACACAGTGAAAATGAGTAGTAGTCAACTGCAGTCCTTCCAGGTTTCCAGTCTAGTAGTATCACTTCTACATCATCTCACTTCCATAAGATAATTTACTTCAAGATTCTTCAAAGATTTTCTTAAAATGTTTTTCCTAAACCACACTTGCCATAATTAATCAATGCTAAGAACAGAGCACATGAATAAAATTATCTTTATTTATGATATGTAGTGGCTTTTGTTGCATTTTAGTTTTGGTTCAGGTCATTTTTTTCTAATTATTTTATTTTCCTGACTCTTGATTGTCTCATCTTTGTGCTAAGCTTGTCACTACTCTTGTAGTCATTTAAGGCACAGGTATAGTAGCAGAGAAAGCAGTGGAGTAACTACCTGTGTGCCAATGTATTTTTCCCAGTTTCACAACAAAAGGCCCCTGAGACTATGAATGCTCATTTGATTTTTGCTGATCTGAGAGGTCTGTGCCATCTTTGATAATGCACCACAGCAGATCAAGCTTTACATGGAAAATATTGCATTAACTAGAACTTACAAGTGTTAACCATTTTTAAAAGACATATTTAAGCTTTGGGGAGGTAATGCAGATATTTTTTTTGCATTGAATTAAAAAAAAAATATAATCACTTCATCTGCTAATGAGTGAAGTGAATCACACTCAGTGCATTTACATGGGTTCAAAAATATTTCTGATTTACCTAGAAATTCAACTGATGTATGCAAAATTATCTGGAAAACTTGATTTGGCTACAGAGCTCCTGCAGAAATTAGGCATTCATTCCCCTAGGCAACTTTCAGCATTTGAGCCTAAAAATAGCACATTCACAGTATAATTTGTAATTAATAAACCTGGCTGATATTTAGAGACTACTGACTATTCCATTGATAGCGTTGTTTCCTTGGCTTTCCTATCTGTCCCTCAGTGCTAAGAGTTTCTGCTGGTCTTGTGCTTTCATAGTAAGCAGCTTGGGGCAGAGGGCTTTGTTTGGATCAGTGTCTAGGGTAGCACCTAGGACTTTGCTTTCCCAATTCAGGGCTGGCATTGCAAGAGACAAGTACGCCGTAAGTAAATGATTTAGTAGTTTAAGCGTCTGTCATCTGGTTCTTCAATGCTCATTCTCATCAGTGACTCATGCTGCAAAAAGGTTCGATATCATGGTCATATGGGAGAGTTCAGTAACACTTTTTACAAAATAGATATCTTCATAACTGAAAGAAAACAGCAATGTTTTATTCATTGGTACACTGAAAATGGTAGCGCAAATACAGATTTAACTTGGATTTCAGCAGAGGGCTGTCACAATGGCATGTTGGCAGAAATAGCAGACACTAGATCAGGAGTCATTTCTGGTAGGAACCACAACAATATGTGCATGAGCACGTGTGCACACGTATATACACACATTCCCTAAGTAGAGTCTTTGCCGTAAATAGGTATCCATATATTGCTCATGATTTACAATGATTTTTGTTTGTGAACCATTTGTATTTTCATTTCCTTTTGTGCTTTGACAGGATATAATTATTTCTGAAATGTATAATGGGATCAAAGCATATTTCATTATTAAAGAAATTATTGCGTTATGTTAGTGCCATCCTGACTACATGAAAATGTTAATCCAGTTTTGTTTTATTTTTTCAAATGAGAAGTTTTTTCTTATGAAAATTTTGTGAAATTAATTGTTTGCTTTCTCCCAACCTCTGAGGGGTCTATAGCTTCAGAAGATATCAGATAAAGGATGATGACATGTAATGAGAGCAGGATTTAGCTATTAAACTTCCTTGACTCACTTTAAATATTGATTACAGAAACACTTCTGGGCAAATATTTATATTAAGCAATAATATAATTCAGTGATTTTTTTTTTTTTTTTTATTTTCTGAATATCATTATGTCTTCAGTAATTTAGCCTAGAAAAATACATTGTTAGCCATGCGTTATATGAAAAAGTCCTAGATAGATGAGACCAAGAAAGAAAAGTAAAATTTTCCAGCAGTAAACCATCATTCATGAGATGCAAAAGCACTCTGTGTTGCTCAGCCTGTATCTGGCCTTTCCCAGGGTTTGGGACTGTTTTACCTGGGATGTTGGCTTCATGCCATTTCTAATATAATGCTAATGTTGTGACAGATACTAATGAAACCATGCTGTTTCTAGATAAAGCTGATATTGAATACATAGGCAGAAGAGGTAATTTCCTTATTCACTTTCTTAATGAGCTCAAGAAGGACAGAGGAACCTTCCTGCATCTCTGAATATTTCCTAGATTTTATTAGGGTTTTCAACAAGAATAAATGTTTTTGTTTACTGCATATATAGCCATAACAGCTGACCCTACTTGTTGTGTAACCGAATGATATTTCCTTTCTAGGGGGAAAAATATATGTTAAAAATTCTCATAAAAAACTTTGAAGAGTCTAAGCAACATCAGCATATTTGTGTTTTAAAATGCCCTCCTAGCTTTTACGCGATCAAATAGTGAAGAGTCCAACTTGCATACCAAACACAGAGGGACCAAATATGTATATTATACATATTATTTGAGTGTGATATGTAATGACTGGGTTTTATTTCTTTAATTATGTTGAGCCTTTGGTTATTAAAGGCTCCAAACATTCACTGAAAGTTTGAGGCATCCAGGTTAGAGAGCGGTGTGGACCCTCTCCGCCCCAAGGCAGCATGCTCTGCTCAGCTGTCGCATGCTGAATGTCTTGCTTGGCTTACTCGGTGTTTCTGGTCCAGACTGAGAACTGAATCCTGCAGGGGGGCTAAAGAAGTACGTGCTTGCTATGGACATGACAGGATATAAATCTTGACAGAAGTAGCTGAGAAGGGAAAGGACAGTGTGAAGCCAGTTATCCGCACGTATCTGGCATATCCGTTGATCCTCGTATCAAAATTAGATCCCTGACAGACTTTTTTTTTGCTTTAGGTGGGAAAAACAATACAATTTAAAAAGACATTTTCAAGTATTTCCTGTTAATCAAAATTATTAAAAAGATAATTTTTTACTTAGAAAAAAAATTTTATTTGGTCAGTGTTTCAGGTAGAGTCTGCATAGGGCACCTATGCTGCTACCTAGATTTCAAGAGAGCTGCTCTGATTTAGGAGAATTACAGCGTTTGGTCTATTGCCTGTAAACACTGGATGAAAGAGTCAGATCAGTTTAATCTTATTAGAGGTTGTAATACATATTTCACATGATTGTATTATGGAAGTATGCCATGACGAAAACTTGGCTTTATGTTGAAATGGTGTCTGTATGTCCATATTTCCATACATTTAGATTTTGTAAAGTTTAATCTGAATTTTGAACTAATGTTTAATAGTTGATTTTTGATTGTTTTCAAATAACAATTTTATATCATCTTTGATTGCTGATGTGTAATGTTGAGATTCTTAAGTCTTGCTTTCTTGCTGTAATATAGTTTCTTATTGCTGTAATTCATTTTGTCCTCTGTCAAGTAAGAAGTAATGCAACTTATTCTTCCAACGCAATTATTGAAAAGAAGGGGTGTGTGTACTGTTCTAATTGAGATTCAGGACCAAAACCCGTATAGTAGTTTAAAACAGAAAGGAAAGAGAGTTCTAAATACTCTATAATTAAAAACTCCAAAAAGGAACCTAGGTTTCAGAATCTTTGAGTGGTAAACTAGGTGAATAGGTAAATACTTGAAATGCTTTTTGTCATCTCAAAGGATGCAAAAACAGCTTCTTAGAAATATTATCTGCCTGCTAAAATATGGCAGCTAGCCTGAAGTAATATTCTAGGACAGTACTTCCTGCTTTTGTCAAAGAAAGATCTGGCCTTAGAGGTTAGTCCACAGTCTGGCTAAAGCAAGGCTTTCTCTCAAACCAGGGAAGCTATAAACAGCCAGGGGTGTGTAGGTGTGCAATAGCTACCATTGCAACTTAAAATTCTAAGGTTATACAGATGTCTGCAGAAAAAGACCAACCTCTGTATGAAATTAAAAGGAAAATATACTTCTAATTTGTCTCAGGAATTACATTGATTCTATTATAATTCATCAAAGAAGGTATTTGAAAACAAAGCAGGTGCATGTTATGTATAGTGTTTCTGACTCAATATGAAGGTTCATCCTATACCAGTGTAGCCAAATCATTTTTTCTGATCATTCAGTTTGCAGGCTACTCTAAAGTACAGTAAGACTTTTCTTCACTATATTATTGATTTCTGATTTTTTTCTCTTTAATTTTTTTTTCTTTCTGATCAGATATTGTCCCAAATTTTTATGAATGTTACATTCTGAATGTGATGGCGAGTAAAGGCATATCTATTTCTAACAGATACATAGCATTTTTTTCCTCCTGTGCTTTCTGTCAGTGTTTCTGACTTGCAACATTCCTGCAATTCTGTTCCTACAGCAAGTTATTTCTTCACATACATAAGCTGCTAGATCTCTTTAATGTACAGTTGCATTTTTCTCATATCCAGAGTGACAGATTTTCAAAAATTTTTAATTGGTGTGAGGTGGTCCTGGAGTCATTCTCTCCTCAGTTTCCTTTTTCATATTTTTAATTACAGGAGTCAGGCTATTTAATGTGAAAGTCAGGGTGCTAATTTAGTTGGTTCTTATCTTAAATATTTGTTGCCCTTCATGTTCAAAATATCATCTTCTTCAAACATGCAATGTCCTCTTCCCCGCGTTAGTGACATACTTCAGTTAGGTTTCTCCTTCCAGCGTAGAAGCTGAGCAGCTTTCTTCCTCGGTGCTATGACGTTTTGCCTAAGCAGAGCTTTAAGTTTAGCTCTGCTCACTTTTGCTTATATTGTTGCCTACCTGGACAGTCTCCTTACTGACAGTCATTGTGTAAGGTCTTGTTGTTGTTATCTTGTCTTTGCTATCATCTACAAGTTTTTGGTCCCATCTGTGGGAAACTGTAGCTGTGAAAACCCATGGCAAGTTGTACTTGGTTAGTACAGAGTGTAGTACTAGTAGTATAGTAGAGAACAACTGCATTCAGATACCAATAATACAGGCCTCTGTCAAACTCCATAGATCAGAATGTTTCTTCAAGAAGATGTAATACCACAAGTAAAATGAGATAAAATACCACAAGTAACTGAGAAATATCCTTGATAGAAAAAGAGAGTTGTTAAATCTCTACCCATTACAAATTCTCTGAAGATGTGTAGGACAACACAATAAGGTTTAAACATCACTTCCAGTAAGTAACTGCAAGAAATAGATACTTCAGAATGAAGACATTAAGTGGTAGTGTTATTTCTTTTGATAGGATGATAATCACTTGATGTTTTCAAAAGTTCTCAGTTAAATCAGCTAAGAAAATCAGTTGTATTAGAAAAATTTGAAGAGTATTCCATTGCATATAAATATAAACCAGATGCTTTTTCTAAGCATTTTCTAAGTAAAGATGAAACTCTAGAAGTGTTTGGGAGTTATTTAAAGGCAAATTTAAATATTGCAGGTTGGGGAGCTAATTGAGTCCTTTCTCTGAAACCCAAACAGGTCTGTGACTTTGGACAGAAAACTTTGGCAAGCTGGTGCTGACCAATCCAAATTTTAAAAGTCATTTGCTTTGCTAAGTAGGAATAAAGTTAGAGCAGAAAGATGCTCAGAGAGAGCAGGCAGTGCCCCAATGCTGTGGATATGGTAGAGGATCTGCAGTGCTGCAAAAAAGACATTAGTCAGAAAGGCATTAGAAGACCAAAAGAAGCACCACAACTGTAACCTCAATAAACATAAAAAGTCCAGAAAAAGCCTGCCTTTTGAGGAAAAATTGCAAGAATTGAACTCCATCAATTTTCAGCTCCATTGAAAGTATTTTCAGGCTCTCACAGGACATCACTACATGAGTGCTGCTGCCTCAGAGAATGCCCTTCACAGGAGCAGTAGTGGACCCTGCAGTGAAAGATGACCAAACTGTCAGCTTGGAAGAAGCAGGACATAGAGCGATTTACATCTGAACAAAGAAATAATGAGATTCTGTAATATTAACACTATGGGAAAAGCTGAAATAGTAGGAAATGAAAGGGTTAAGCTGTATGCTTTTTCATTCCAAGTGTATGTTAACATAGAGTATACTGTTCGCTAGAAAAAAAATTAGATCTGAAATGGAATCAGGGAAGAAATCCCATCATAAAATGAAAAATTTGGCAATCCTTTCAATTCATCTTTGAGTGTAAGTGTTGTCCTCGTAGAGGCAGGGAACTGATTAAGAAAGACTTTGAGCACAACTTCTAGGGAGTAATAAGCTCTCAGCAAACTCAAGTATGCTAACCTGACTTGCTTTTTCAGTAGTCTTGTCTAAGGTGAAATATGGACTGAAATTGTTAGTCATGCACACATTTTGCAGAGACTAATGAAAATCATTAGTACTGAGTACGTGAACCCCTCTTTTTTGTAGTCTCTGCTGTTGTTGAAGTCTCAGAACCGAATGGGATTATGTCTACACACACTAAGATAGTGATGCTTAAATTATTATGGAAAAATATGGTGTTAAGAAGACAGAGATTAGAAGTAGAAAGTCCAAGAGAAGAAAATGATATCATGAATATCAAGTGAAAAATCCTGTTAAAGGTACCTGTTTCAGCCTGTTGCATATGTCAAAAACGAAGATCAAGTTGAAAGAAAGATTCTTGTTGATACAACCTTGAAAAGATCCTCCCATGGGACCAAAGCTGGAATAGATTTGATGATATCGGCTAGTTTGTCTAGGCTAAGACTCTAACATTTCCAAGATTGCCCTTTGGAAGCTACTCTAGGTAAAAAAAATACTCATATGCAAAATTTATTTTCTCTTGTCACACTAACATCTGATAGTCACCCATAGTGTAGCAGGCATAAATTCACACGTTATTAGATTAAACGTTCTGCTTATCACCTTGAAATGCATACGCTGATCTTAGGTGCTGGTTTAACAAAGGGAATGGAATCAGACTCTAATACACAAAGGATACAAACCACAAAGGACCAAGTCCACCACCTTTACTTGCCCCTGGAAAGTTTGTTGGACTAGCTGTATATTTTATGATTTCACATGCTTCATGCTGAGATCTGGGAGAACTACTATATTCTATATTAATGGCAGTTTCCAAAAAGGGGGCCTTTAGATGTAACAATCAATTTTGGATTAGACATCTGGAATTTGACAAACATGCTCAGCAGACATACAGAAGTAAGGAAATGGAAAAATTTCACAGTCCCTAAACAAAAAGCCATGGACTGGGAGGAAGTACATATCAGAAATGAGAAATTATCAGGCACTAGAAGTACTTAATTTCTTACATTCTTATAGAATTGTATAGGGTCATTTCCAGTTAAAATGAAAAAATTGTTAGAAGCTGTATCTTAGGCTTTGTTGGGCAAAAACCCCCAACATTCTGTAATTTCTAAATCCTTAGACTCTATTTTTGATTGCCTAAATCAACAATTTTTCCAGCCTCTGATCATTCAGTTAAATAAAGCACAATGCTGTTGATGATTGTTATTTTAATTAAATACAGAAAACAAGCATTGAAATATTAAAGAAAGTTAAGGCTTTATTGCAGCAGTTTTATAACTTTCACCTGTAAGAGCTGGGCAAGGATTTGGAGGTATGGCTGTGCATCAGCAGTGTCGTGAGCGCAGTCACAACCACACATGCCCATTGTTTTGCATCATTAGGGCTGTACTGAATCTTTAGGAAAAAAAAAGAAAAAAGAAAATGCCCACTGCGAAATGTAGCCTCCAGAGTCCAGTCGTTTTTATTACTTCACTTTTTTTTCTCTTTTTTTCTTTATACAGCACCTAATTTAGGCCACAGACAAAAAGAAAATGTATCTTGAATATGCATCACGGGTTCCAAAAATGAAAAGAAATTGGATTTGGATAGCACTTACTCAATAGACAGATATGATACATGGTAAGAAGGTGCACTGTCTGCCCTGTGATAGATTAAACTACTTTGTAGGAAAATTACTGTGAGCCAGTCACCACCACCACCGTGGCTAAATCTTTAATAAAATTCTCTTCCATATTCAAGAGCGAGGTATGAAGTACACAATAAGCAGAGTGGAGTAGAGTGCCATTTATCAAACCACAGCTAGGTCTGTAATCTCCTGCTTTATCCTTTTTTAGTACTTTATTTGTCTTTATTGTTGCAAGGAAGCACATTTACCCAGGGCAGTGGGCTTTCGGTGCTGATAAACCTTTTGTTTTAAATTCTACCTGTGGGTTGTGGGGTTTTTTTCTTTTTTTCTTTTTCTTTTTTTCTTTTTTTTTAATCAGATAACCATCCTGTCACTCTATGGGAGTAATTAGTTTGTTTTGTTTTGGTGGTCCCTTGCTTGTTACATGTTCTTTCACCCTTCCCTGCATGACCTGACCCTACCTCTCTTGTCTCTGTGCTACAAAAAAGGATACCAAAGCCTCTAAGACATTTTTAAAGAATACTGAAGCCTGTGCAGAAGACGGTCTGGGATGTATTGCATAATGCTTTTTTGAGGCTATTTGGCAAGATAGCAGTGTTGAACCATGTTGCAGTTGGCCCCTGGGTGGCACTACATGGCTAGACCTGGGACCAGCAAAAGCATTTTTGGAAAAAGGCAGAAAACATAATTGAAGCAGTTTTCTTTTTAAAAATTAAAGGCAAATCCTTAAGCTAAATTTGTTGATATTTGCTGAGTTCAATACAAATGCGCAATAATATTAAACTGTGTTCGTCTTATTGAAGGAGATTCCAAAATGTTCTGTATATCTTGACTACCTGATAATATCTGGATCACTTTTGGCAACATGCTGATATTAAGTACAGATGCAGTGGAAGGGTCCTATGGGTAGAAGTATGTGACTAGAACTGCTTTGTGCTGCCTGAATATGCATACTACCAGTCTGTGCTGCAGCCCTGGGGGTGATTTTTTTAGTACTATTATAACCCTTTTTATTGTTTGAATAGCAGTTTTATGACAAAACATTTATATTCAGCCTGCCTTTGTACTTGACTGAAAGAGAGCAATCACTGAGAATGATAAGGCAACAATGGTAATGATAACTGCATTTATGGAGGCTTAGAGAATTTAAACGGGCATGCAAAAATAGAGTTACAATAGTGCTCTACCTGCATCTGAACTGGTTTAGGTATATTTCTTGTGCCTGGCCCATGTTTGCTTATTGATGGAGATGTTGCCTTTTCTCCTGTTTTTCTCCCTTATGGCATTTCTTCTGTATGAATCTTACATGTGTGTACATCAGGTTTATCTCACCATGGAAAGATGCCATAGTGAGATGGAGGAACATAACCATTTTTCAAAATCCACATCCCAGAAATTATTGCTCAACTTAAGTATCAAGTTTTCAGAGTTTGTGGTTATATGATCTTGCAGCAGAATGGCCATTACCTGTCTTTCGAGGTCCTACCTCTCATGAAAAATAGGCAATTCTTTCACTCTCCCTTGAAAGGAAGTGAAGGATAGTACTGGACATTGGAAAGTAATCCAAGAGTTTAAGAGCAGTCAATCTGTTGCCCGAATATTTTTAAATCAAATCAATTCTACTTTTGTCTTCCTTTGCTATAATGTTTTCTCCCCCTCAGGGTTTACACAGAGATATACAAACATGCGCGCACATACACACACATTTGTGTATTTCCTTAAATTTATCGCTTATAGAAAAAGGCAAGAAAACAACAATGAGAAAATTTAGTGTGTTTTGGGGGGAGGCAGATAGTTCCTGGTTCTCCAAGTTTTGTGTGAGGTCAACATAATTACGTCTAAGTCTGTTTACACTGTACATTTTAGTATAGATCATGAAGAAAGAAGATGTACAATACACATTGTTCTAGAGATATTTTAGGGCTAGATTCTTCACAGGCTGCTAAGTAGAGCTACCGATGTTAAAGGCTTTATTATTAGGGAAGAGACTGTCCTCGTGAAGTTAGAATGACAGATTCAGCCTACATTTTTATAGGCTATTTTTCAGTATTTTAAAATAATTTTGTCACCAAGCTATTTTATATAAGAATCTCTGCGGACTGTCTCTTTTTATAAGCCAAAACAATGAATATTTTTATAACAGCGAATGACCATTTTAAAGGCTTTTTAATTTTTGAGCCATATGTTAAGATTTTATTGATCTTGAGAGCTGGTAATCTCAATATACCTCCATTTCTTTCATATTATAGTTTTCCTATTATATTATTTTATTTCTTTATCCACCTATATTTTAATTTTCTGCACTTACCGATCCACTAGAGTTGACAGTATACAAAAGCTGGGTGGTAACAATTTGTGAAAACTAAGTGACTCTAGAAATGTAGGAAGAGGAAAAAAATAGTTGTTAAAAACAAGAGGTATATTTTATTTTATTCATGTATGTTATTTTACTCATTCAAAAGCTCACTAACTACACTATATTTTTTAATGTATGCATATGATCATTACATGTTAACCTGTTCATGTGTTCCTGTCTGTGCTGTTCAGGCTTTAAATATGTTTAAATTAATAATTCAAATTCTTTTTTGCAAATGAAATATAAGTAATGCAAACATTAACTTGCTTTGCCTAAGTTCTTATAGTATTTTACTGGAATGCTGTACTCAAAGATATGTCATTTTCTACTAAATGTCTTTCTAATTCTTTTGTGCAAATGATACCTTTTCCCCAGGCCCAGCTACTTAGTGGATATTATTGAACAAGTGTCTTTTATAGGATCTAAAAAAGTGCAGCATTATGTGAAAGAAATTTTAAAAAATGTGCATGGACTATTTAGGAATATGCTTAGTGAATATTAAGCAAACACCTGAAGTTCCTGTGCTGCTGCCTAGAACCAGCACTTCATTACCTATTACGTGCAGTGACTTTGAATTTTTTATTAGGTACTGGTCTCTTAGCCTGTAAGGCTTGTGCATGATGTATATGAGAGCGATTTCCAGCAGAGCGAAGCTTATCACAGATCCACCTAAAAGGTAAGGATATTTTTTTAATTTTTAGTTCACATGCAGAACAGCTGCCTGCAGAACACCTGCACACAGAGCAGGAAAGAAATTTGGTTTAAGGGTTGATTATACATGTCTTACCCATATGCAGTAAGTCCAGAAATAGGCGTGATGAACTTCAGATAAACCCAGAATATGTAAATGGAAAGAACAATACCAGCATATTTACCCCCTGATTTTATGCTACACTACATTTTTAGTGCATTTTTTTTCAAGTTGGTGAGGACAAAGGAGAAAAGCTTAAATATGCTTCTGATTTATTTAGTTTCTCCCAAATCTGTAGTATTGATATACGTGGTTTAGACAAGATAATTTCTAAAAGCAAAGTTGAACTGTGAATCTGGCAGGTAATGTATGCAAAAGAATGAATCATTGCTATTGGCATTCCTCATATTTGCTAAGGAAAACAGTGTTAACAAGCGTTAATGAGTATTAGGAAAAAACAGAAAAGCAGGAGGAAATGGTGAAGGATTGAGAAAGGCAACTAATAAGAATGAGAGAAGGAGAAAAGGCACAACAGTCAAGTTAGAGGTGGTGAAGAAATGCAAAGATTACTTTTTCACTGAAACTGGCTTAAATGGGCTTTTGAGAGTGAGGGACCTTATCACGTAGGTCATGAGTGATAAGTCCTAAGAATATTAGTTTGAGTAATTCAAATCAGGTAATTCAGGAGATAAATGTGCCTTGAGAAAGCATGGGCTACATACAGAATGCAGTGATAAACTGATGGTTAAGATAATAGAATTTGACAAAAAAAATGTAAGGGGTAAGAAATTTTGAAACCCAGGACCAACAGGGACATTGTTGGTCTCCTAGTTTCTTGTATTAGCATCGTAAACTTAGCAAACTCCATCTTAGAAAGGTTTTGCTTTTTCTGATAGAAATCTTTTCTTGGACTTTATTTTAGAAACTTATTTACTTTTCCATTCTATTTTTTTAATTTCCAATTAATAAATACTTTCTGTGCCAAAATTTTCTCTTGGTTGGTAACTGTCTTTCAGCCTGATGTTTTACCTTTCAGAACAGCTTATTGCCATTTCTTCTTTAGCCATTTCCTTATCCACCTTTCAATTTCACTGCTAGCCTGTGTATTTTCAACTTTAACTAACCTTTTCACGTGTGGTGTTGTATGAAATACCTTGCTGAAAGCCAGATAGATATTTCATCGAGCATAACAGTTATCTTATTGAAAGAAAGCTATTGGTTTAGTTTGGCATGATCTTCCCACAATTAGTTTACATTGTATATTAAAGCTGCAAGTGTCTCCTTTTCTTGTTCATATGAAAACAGAGCTGTTAGTGATAGTGTGATGAAATCATTGCTCTTTCAAAGGGAAAGCCTTGTCCGCAACACTTTCTGAACAGTGAATTTGGGTCATGCCATTTAAAAAGAGGTTTCCTAGAAAGCAGTCTGGCTTTGATAATGGGGCCTTGATCCATTCCCCAATCAGACTGAGCATGCATATCATGACAAATCTTTCCTCCATTAAAATCATTTACTATCCCAAAAATGAATTAGCTGAATCAATATGCTCCTCCTGACGTTTCCCTGAGGAGACAGGAGCAGCTGCTTGAGCAGCAAGTGCTGCCTGACACCTCACCTGACGTAGGCAACGAGGCCACCACTGATGTCACCAGGGAGCAAGAAACAAAACTTTGTGGTGAACCAGGGAAGAGGGTTATTCATGGGTGCAATGGTTTTGCTTAGGCAAAACCAAAAATCAGATCTGACTATCAGGACTGGTAAAGCTGCACAATCCTGAAAATGTATAATAATAATAATAATAATAATAATACAAACCCCCAAGAAAGCCAGATGAGAAAGAAGACAGGTATTGTTTCCTATGTGTCATGCTCCTCTAATTACTTGAACTTCTCGTGTAGAGACGTAGCTCCAATTAATTCATTAGATTCATTTGTTTTCAAGGATAGTTTCTCTAAAATTTCTTATTATTTGGTTTTTTATGGTATCTTGGTATAGATATCCAGATATGTAATGCTTAAGGTATTTAATAATGAGCGTATTCTCCAGCTTTCGACTTTTCTTTAAAAAAACTGCAATGCTTCAGAAAATAGGAAAAATAGGGGCAAAAAGTCAGATATAAGTAAGTTGAAAAATTTGAGCTGGATGCTTTCAAAAGGTTTAGTGTGCACAAATTAACGGATGTAGAATTTCTACAGAGGTGGTAAATATACTGATTTTTCAAGATTTTTTTCTAAACGAAAATATAAAAAAAGGAAAAAATAATGCCATGGAACAAGTATCTTTTAAATTGAAAAATATTACTGATACCTCTTTATGGCTTAGTATTTTTCTTCTTTTTCTATGAAAATTAATAACTTTTTAAAGAAAGACAGTATTAACACATTGAGCTATAAAAATAAAGTTTATTCTCAACCTCAGAGGAGCTGATGGTAGAACTTGATTTGGAATTCTCCATCAAAATTATTTTTCAATAGAAGTAATTCATGCTTTGAAATTAGAAGTGGCATTAGTATGAGTCAATAGTAGAAGATCCCTAATTTAATTTGAAAAATGAAGTCTTGACATTTTTGCAATTAGATAATTGAAATTTTTAAAAGTTGAAGGGATTTTTTGAAGTGTAGCTTTAAAAAACTTTAGGTAATAATTATTAGTTAATTTGTACTGAAAACTGCAAAATCAATACAAAAGCATTTGGAGTGTTCTAAAATTACTGAATATAGGTATATGAATTTTTCATATTATGAGTAAATTAAGTCAGGTGTTTTCTGATTTTTTCAATAGGATGATATTTTGAAACTTTTTGCCTGTCTGCCCCTAAAATGTTTCCTAGCGATGTTTGGTTGATGTACACTGTCAGCTGATCTTTCAACACATCTCCTTAACCACAGTGATTATTAGTGTTTACATCAACCTTTAATTCAGCAGAAAGAGCTCAAGTTATTTCTGTTTGTATGGCAGGAGTACATACTCGTAGCCAAGTTGCAGATTTGTATATTATGAAATGACTGAAGCTGGTTATGAAAATCTTGGTTGTTGGACTTCTGATCATTACCTTCATCAGCAAATAATATAATTTTCAGTATATGACACTGATTCCTTCTGCATTTTTTTTGAATATCAAACTGAGGGTACAGTTAAATATGAAGGCTATATTGCTTTTTCAGCATTGTGCTTTTATAACAATTGGGTCTTTTCCTAAAATCTCTTTCTTTGTTCAGCATAACTTTAATATGTTGGGCATGTCTCCTTTCATCACAGCAGGGGACACTGTGTATTTGCGGGATAAACTAGTTCCATATTAGCAATGTGAAATCTGTTTGAACTTGTTTGCATATGTATGCCAGTTGATAGTGCCTTTCGAGGTGGTAAGTGTTGGGGAATTGTGTCAGCAATAGTATTTTTTTTCCCTCAATAGTTAATTTATATCCTGTAAATATGCTGTTCCAATTACACATAAATGCTATTTTTATTGTCTCTGAATATAGGATATATTGATAATAGCACATCAATAAACACATCTAAATTAACGGCTGGTATTAATGAGTGAAATGCAAATGCTATAACTAAGTTTGCTACTTTAAAGATAATCTCCCAAGGTTGCCGTGTTGAAAGCTTTTAAGATTGTTTTGAATATGTGTATATGAGTTTGTTCAGGGAGCTGGAGCGGTAAAAGAACTTGGATTAAATGAGTCTCTGTGTTGCATGCTCAAAGTTTCATACATGGAGAACTTGAGTGGGAATCTGTGTCACAGAGGGTCAGGTGCCAAGACTCGCTGTGCAATGCATCGTTAGGGAGCTCGTATGCTCCAGCGAAGACACATCAGGGAACTGCTTACTCTGAGCATCTCAGTCAGGTTTAGGTATTGAGCCCCTCTGCCTTGATTTATCTGGTGTAGTTTTGGACACGTGCAGAAGCAGAGCACTAGGCAACTTGGGAATATTAGTGATAAAAGCTTATGTGTTTATGTATGTCTTTTTATGTCTTCAATTTACATACCAGTATTCGATCAAAGTCCTACTTCAGATGCCGCACTCGGTTTGTAAATCTTACTCTTTCCTTTTTATTTTATCTAAATATGCTTGCTGACATAAATTATCACTTTAAATTACTTTTTTATTTAGCATAAGAACAACCTTGACTGCTTTACTTATGAATGGTCCACTGTGCACATTAGAGGTGGTAGAGATCAGAGTGGATGTCTGGTTTGTTATTTAGGGAGAAAAATATCTTTTCTTATTTGATTTGTAATCCTGCCTAAAGAAAGCTGCACCACCTTCTGTTCCATTACAAACTCCTCTTGATTTCATGGAATTTTTAAGGTTCGTCTTGTTCTTAACTATTAAAAAAAATAATAATTGATCTCAGACTCATTTTTGTCTGGGAAGGACAAGAGTGACTATGCAGGGAGACTGTTTAGAACCTACACGTTCTGTGCTAAAGACCAGCAAAGAAATAGTTCACCTAGGAAGATTTTTTTTTTTTTAACAAACCTGCCAGAAAGCTTTTCCCTTACTATAGGACTCACATTTAAACTATTTTTAATGTTGGCTTTTGGCAAACAATGTATCTTTCTCCTATGATGGAAAGAAACAGCTCAGTAATAAAGAATACTAATTTCTGTGTCTTTCACATTCATGTCTGGGAAGAGATGTAATTTATAGAAGAAAATTACAAATCACATTATGAACTGCTTAAGAATTTCAGGAAAGAAAAAAAACTTCTGGAAAAAAATATGAAAAAAGAATATAGTGACTAATATTTTTTCAGAAGCTTAGACATGAAATTTCCTTTATTGAAATGGACATATTAAAAATGTATTGAAACATCTATGATATCTCATAGAAAAGATTCTAAAATGGAATGACTATTTCCCTCATGAAAACAGAAGGAAGTTTTTTGGGAGGGTCAAAAGGTGCTGTGAATATTTCCCATTTGGGCTATTTGAAGGAAAGTCTACCCTCTTGAAACTGAGACCGCATCCAAACTGTTATCAACCTAAATACAAATTCACTTACACATTTGCATCATAAAGTATGTGATTTAATCACATTAATAGAGTATATTGGTGTGGAATTCTGAGTAAACTGATATGAACTGGTCTTTCTTATAGCATGACTATATTGCCATCACTGGGCTTTGAAGTGACTGTGCCTGAGCTTTCTGAAGTATGGTTGGGATATGCTCCTTTGAAGCACAAGGTTCATAGCATGGGAAAAAATATTCAAGAGATCAATTATTGCTCCTGGCTCACAGTGTGTTCAAGCTGTCTTTATTACTTGTCATTGAGACAATAATTTGATTTGACAGGCAGATTGGATGTTATTAAAATTAAAGGATTTCAGTTGCTTTACTGCACATGTGAGGTGTTGTTGCAAAGATATGCTTCGTGAAGAGAACCAAGACGACTGTGTCACTGGTTTGGTCTCCAGGTAAAGGAGTTGGAAAATTGCTCAGTTTTGTAATTGGTTAGTGAATTAATTGTATATAGTTGTCCATGGTAAGCATTTACTAATGGAATGCATCTCACGTTATTAAAGTTGATACAATGCACCTTTTTCAAGGAAAACAGGAATTAGCAGGTTAAAGTGAGGGCTCTGTCATGTTACTGGTGTTACTGCTCTTTTTATTATCTAGTATGAAACTTGCACTACCATTTGGACCCCATTTTACTGGATACTGTATATTCATATATACAACAACAAGCCTGTGTAAAATTATGAAAACAAAAGAGGAAAAGATTAAAAACCAGGCAGATATAGGAGAGTAGAAAAGGCAAATCCCAGCATGCTTTCAGGTAAAGTTTGTAAGCTTTTTATGAATGGAGAAAGCAGAAGAAAATCTTATTTGGGGTTCACTGGAAATGTTGCTGGAAAAAGATTACTTCGTAATTATTTCCACTTTGGAAAAAAAAAAAAGCAAGTAGTGATCTGTTCATAAGCGCGTATAGAATTATCCAGTTTAGTGATTTTTAAACGTACTCTGTTACTCCTGTTTCATGAAGTTGTAACTGGCGAAATTGGTACAAATATATCAGCTCTTTTTATAGGAGAGGTTGCAACTTTTATATAACTCCTGTGAGTTTAGGTGTATTTAATGAGGTTTTTTTCAGCCTTTTGGTGAATGATCTTTTATTTCTGCCAAAATAAATTGGTGAGGGGCAGCACACTCCACTAAGAGCTTATGTTCTGGGCATTTTACACCAGTCCAATTTTAAAATACCCATTTTCAGACATCTAAGAGTGACAGTTTAGAAAATGTCTGATCCTTGAAAGTCCTTGCATAAACATCCACCACCAGTTGATAAACTATTTACATATCTTAACCTGCTCCTCTGAATTTTTAGAAATATATGAAGTAGTAAGAAGCACGCATTACTAGGATTTTGTAACATGATTTTTTGTATCAAAGAACATATTTCTATTGTGCTCTAATGCTAACACTTAATGTGGTTTGTTTTGTTTCTTTTTTTTTTAAAGGAGAGCAAATGTTAGTAAATGTACAGGTAAACCTACCAATTAATTAAGTCTACATGTAATTAAGTAAATGTAAATTGCCATATGCTCGGTGCATTTCATAACCCTGAAGATAATAATTACCATATCCGGCTCATAATGGCCTTACTTTCAAAGCAGGTGGGATATTCTCTGTCTCTTTGTTTTTTCTTAGTTATAGTTTTTGACAAATACTAAATGCAGTTACAAAACATAACTGAGAGCAGAACTGTTTGTTTAAATTTACGAATGCAGACTTAAAAAATTCTAAGTTCCTGTCCTTGCAGTAAAGGGTAAACAAAGAACTGATTTTCAATCCATCACATGCAGACTGCAAATCTGAAGGTGAGGCAATGAAAAAAAAAGTTTCCTCACCTTTTGAATTGCACTCAAATGAAATTTTACAAAGGGAATAAGGAAAATAATTAAGAAATTGACACTGAAACTTCACTTTCTGGAAGATGCCATTTCTCTCTTATTCCATCAGACAATCCTGTAATGTCTGAAGGGCAAATTACATAAAAATGTGAATGTGCTTGAAAAAATAGAATTTTAAAAGGAAAGTGAAAGGAAATTTTTTAGAATCTAGCCAGTCATTAAGGATGACTCATCAGACTGTGCATGTCAAAACACTTTCATCTTTGTTTTTGACATGCCCTTAGTCATTCTATGATTTTCCTCAGTTTCATCATGGTTATTAAATACTGAAATATTGCAAAATGTAGTATAAACTATATCTGTATATTGATAATATTTTGTAATCCATATTATGAACACTGAGAATAGTCAGTTGTTCTTCCTAAATTGTTGTATTCCTTTACTTAAAATGAATTTTACTCATTATGTTTATATAACTGATTCATGTCTGTGTTGTCCACCATTCTTTATGATTCTGATGGATGGAAGTAAATGATTCACCTAGTCATCCACATTTTGGCTGAACTTTCTCAATGGCTTCTTTTAGAATGCATGTATCAGTATTAAGCAGCAACTTAAGACTACCATAGTTAAAGATTTTTCCATGTGTAGTCGTCTATCGTACAGCACTCCATCAATAGTTACCCTCCCTGAGAAGTAAAAACATAAATGCATAACACACTACCAAGTAAGAAAGGGTTTTCCAAACTGCATGCCACTTGTGATACAGAAGCCATTTCAAAATAGTATGAAACCTTTCACAGGCCTGCTCCTGCCAATTGTAATTGCTATGGTTCTTATCAATACAATTGATGGTACCAAGCAATTAGATTTTCTGAAAACCTGATCGAAGAAGAGTTATGTATGGACGTCCAGTATGCATTTAGGACTGTGAATATTCCCTTCAGCCTGAGGAAGAACTCTGTTCATTTGAATTAGAAGGAGGTAGGAAGGAGACTGAGCTGGTGATCTGATTGGTTTGTAGTTTAGCTGCTGAAGTGAAAGGAAACACAGAATAGCAGTTATAAGGAATCTGTTAGGGCAATTATTAATATTTTCTTATAAATTCATTCCAACTAAGAAATATTTTGTAGAGCGACTCCTTTATAAAATCTGCTTAGAACAACCCTTTGGAAAATATTGAAAGAAGGTGGGTTATCCATGTGCAAGACTCACAAACACCTTTAATTCTTAATCTTTACCTTCACCCTTCCTGATTCTTTTGACCTACTGTTTTCCCAGTTTTTAGATGACAGTTTCTACCAATGCTGATAATAATAAAAAAGAAACACAACAAGAACCTGAATGTCAACAAGAACATTCACAGAGGAATGCAATCAAAAATGATGTTGCAAATCAAGCCTAGAATCAGACCATCAAAAATTCAAAAACTTTCAGCTATTTGCAATTATGGTGGTAATTGCTATTTTAAAATGTTTTCCTTCTTCCAAAGAAACTCCATGTTGTTAGCTGAAATTCTAGGTATTTTAAATCACAGAAAATCTTTGCAGCTGATGAAGACTAAATATTATAGGCAATCAAAACAACATATTATCTACATATTTTAGCTGATTAAAAAAAAGTAGCTTTTGGAGCTTCTTTAAAAAATCATTTTACTATGTAGCACTAACTAATTACAGCATACTTCTTCACAGACCAAAACATTAGCATTATCTGTTTTAAAGTGAGAGTTGGTGGATTTTTAAATTATTTTTAAGGAAATGACATCTGAGGTCTTTGCTATGAAATTTTAGTCCATGTAATCATTCCTTTTCTTTCTGTTGTGAATCAGTGTTTGCAGTGAAGTTTTGATTAATATATGTAAACAATACATATAATACATAAAATTAAGGTTTCCTTAAAAATACTGTAATTTAAAGATTGATGTATTAACATTACATAATATGAGGCCATTAAATAAAAGTAAATGGCTGAAAGTTATATAGAAAGTGCAGGAAAATGCTCTTTAATAATGTAAGAATAATTTTGGTTCAAGAGCAATTATTATAAAGGGCAACTAAATTCTGAGGTTTTGCTCGAGACTCGTGTACTAAATTATATTTTGAATATAAGAAACTGCATTTATTTTTATTCTCTGACAGTAATAAACTATGATCTTGTTTCTTTTGTTCAGAGGCTTGTTTAATTCACAATTTTTGAAGGATAGGTTCCATAAAGAAATGGAAAATTCTTAGTTTCATTATTGAAACTTTCTAATTATAATTTTTCTAGTAAATCTATTAAAAGTCAATAATATGTTATGTTTTTAATGAAGTAAAAGTTTGTAAGCATTCTGCTAGGTGTTTTCTTTTAGCAACATTTCATTAGGTATTAGCTTGATGTCTGAAGAACATATATTAGCAAATGGTTTACCTTAGGAATCTCTTACAAAAGTAAAGTTGTACAACGTAAAATTGGTCTATGTGACCAATGCCTGGCAAATTTACACAATTTGGTTTTGAAGAAATGTTTAGGAAAAAAGCAAGTGAATGCTTTTCTAACAGTTGTTTTTATACGCACTATGTCTGCGTGAAGCAAATGCAAAGGATTGGCAGGGAAGTGATGACACAGCACTGATTCAGCTGCAGTAGGATCAATGAAGCTGGCAGAGCCCTGGGTGGAATTTTTCAAACTTAGAGGCAAATTTTTAAGGGAGGATCCTGACTTCCAGACCTCTTTTACAAAACAGTCAGAATGAGCAACTGTATTAAAGTACTCTGTAATTGTCTAAGGTGGTTTTTTTGTTTGTTTTTGTTTGTTGGTTTGTTTTTTTTTGCGTGGGCTTGCAACAAGAGTGGAACTGGAAAGTGTCCGGAAGTTTAGGAGAAAGGAAAGTCTTTAAACACCAAAATAACTGCAGCTAACTGTTGGTATGAAATGCAGACTTTGATTAATCTGTTAAATATCTAATTTTGTACTCACTGATTTATACCATTGAGGCCAAGAACTTCATAAATATTTAGCATCTTTAGTAAGCTTGTGTGACAATTTGAGGCAAAATGAAGCCAATAACCTTAAAAAGAGAGGAAAAAGGGTTCACAGGTTGAAACCACTCAGTGTTGTTTAATCTGCAGTACTAAATTATTAAATCCTTCAAGGAAGAGAAATCTCATACTATTGAAAGAGTATTTGGGGAAATGACTTTTAAACATGAAAGTAAATCTGCTAAGTTTGAAAATATGATTTTAATCAGGGCATGAATGTTGGGGATTTTGTACAAATAAGCTACTTCTGTGAATCATTGCATAGGGTCACTGATATTTATTTTTAGAAGGTGCAAGATACAGGCAAGTTAGGGAGAAAAAAACCTATCATGGCATTTTGAGTTTTAAGTGTATGTTACTTTTCTGAGTTCATAAGCAGCTTACTTTTTTCATAATTAAAATGCGTGCTAGAAAACAACCAAAAATATAGTTGGATCACATTTGTCATATGGCTACGTATTTAAAAACAGACCTCTCATACATGGTTTTATGCATTAGAAATAAAGGTATTTGAGCAGAGGTCTTTGTTTTGTAGTAACTATAAACCTGAACTTTATTATGAAAGAGATACCATGGAGGTTTTTCCTTCTTACGAGATGTCTCTAAATCTAGTATGACATGATACTGTATGAATGATAAAGCAGTCATGATTTCAGATATAAAAAGCCTGAAAGTAAATCTGTAGTATTGCAACCATACTGAGGAAAAGCACCAGTCATTTTATTCTATAGAATTCCTGAGCCAGCTGATAGATGAATCACTTTTGACAGTAACTCACTTTTTGACCTATGTGGCAGGGAGAATGTCACAGCAGTAGGAGAGGTTCTGTGATAATTGGAAAGTGAAGAGGACTTGGTGGTGCAGTAGGTTAGTGCATTAGCCTTTCCCCTCTGGAGACCTTGGTTCATATTCTGCCTTGGGGTCACTAGTGAAAATTCATGCTTTGGTGTCCTACTTCTGTTTGTACATATGACAAAAGAGACCCATATTTGGAAAAAAATGTTGTCTTTCTTCACTATAAAACACTGTTTTGGCAAGGATCTTAGGACCGATGTACGTTGGCAGAGAGCTTAAAGAGCCTTTATTCCTGCCATACATGTCTATCAAGTCCACTTTCCCCAAAAGAGCATTCACTCAATGTGTTACTGAAAGGGAAAAAAGGAAAAACTTCTCAGTTGATATGCATGAAAATAATGCAAATAATGAAGGAAAGTCATCCATAATACAAAAGCTCCACTGATAAATTGCCCATTTTAACTTAGAATTAACTCCTGCTAATCTCTCTTGCACCAAAGTTATATTTCTCTTAAGCTGTTTTACTTGAACCTCTTTCTGCCTAAGATTTTTAAGTGCCAGAGAACTGCTGTTTCATATGCAGTGGAGTGGAGCAGTGATGACATCCAGTGATTAATTAGTTCAAAAAGTACACATTCCCTAAGGGTATCCTGGGAGCCACTTTCCAAGCCTGTTTAAAAGAAACATATTGCTTGCATTTACAGGTGGTGGTAAGCTGAATATAGATTGGCTATCAACGATGTACTCTTTTATTGCATCTGTATTATTTACTCCTATTGCCTTGTAACAAGGGTGGTGCAACTAATTGTGCTTAATGATCCAATGCAAAGAGCCTGAATTTTGTCTTATCTACTCATCCTATGTTTATCTTTTCATCTCCTTCAAAATGTACAACTTCTGAGTTACATTAGGGATTTACTGTGAGAGAGCTTCCTTCTTTAAATATGAATTAAATATTCAGAATGGGTCCAGCCTGACAACCTTGGTAACTAAAGCAGTCTGTTCAAGAATGAAAAAGGCATCAGGGAAGTAAGACCCACAATTTTATGCCCTTCATCTAGGCAATGGGCAATCACAATTATGGCTCCATCTCCAGAGCAGATGACAAGAATTATCAGCTAACCACAGTATCCAGTCTCTATCCCTTTTTGATGATCATTTTCCTTTAACTTGAGGGAAATATGGAGTAGAGATTAAAACTTACTTTCTTTTTTTTCCCCTTCAATAATAACAAAAAAAGATAGAGAGAGGTAAACAGAGAAGAAGCAAAGGATTAAAGGATAAAGACAGGACAGAGGAAGCTTGAACAGAAAGCAGCAGACAAGAACAGAGCTGTCATTTGACTGATAAATCATTCTCTTAATCAACTGTGCCAGCCAAAGAAGGCCTGAGTAAGCAGCTACAAATGCAAAAGCTTTAACTGAGTTTTTTTGTTTCCACTCCTCCAACACATACATAGTAATTTGAATTTATACTTTAAATTGTACTAGTTTCTAATGGGGTGATAGGAGCCTTGGCTTGAGGCTTTTCCTTTTCTTTGCATGAAAAAACTTCCTAGAATTGTGGAAACCTTTAAGCAGCTTCTATACTACATAAGAGTTTAGATCTCCTTTAAGTGCACTAGATTTCTTTGAGTAGTTAGATTTCTTCGCTGGTTAAGTTTTGTTGTTGCTGTTTGTTTTTTTCATCAAACACTATGGAGCTGATTTGAAGCCCTGAATAAGAAGCAGAAGCAAGACAGGATTGAACTGTGACTTTTCCATACATTGTGATGTTCACCTAAGGGAGTAAGCAAAGATAGGCTTTCTCTTGGTACATGTGCATCTTGCAAGATCAGCAAGGTCACTCCCATTCACCCTTCACTCGCACCTCTCACCTCTAATTGCAGACCAAGATCAGGGATGCCTTTGGCACGTTGGTCTCTCATCCTCTAAAGGTTGATGATAACAGGTTCGCAGTCTGGGAGGAGGAAGAATACTTAGGAAGGTCCTTTTGCTTCCCTATTTCCAGGCAAAGGTGAAACTGAACTAGAAATGAGAGTTGAGGCTGAAATAAAAAAGAAAGATGAGACCTGGGTTGAGATGGAAGTGAAAATGGGGAATTATGAGTTGTAGCAGGGTTTGGGTAAATAAAAAACCCCTCAAACCTGAAATAGTCTTTGAACTGCTTAAACAAGTTGGTTCTAAACATTACTTTTCAGTTTTTATTTTTCTTGTATGTCTGATGTCTTAAGCCAAGGGCCTTATGAACAACTCTTTTCATAAATAAAACTTCTGCATTATATACAGCACATTTTCATCATTTGCTCATTTATGCTGTGCCACATTACAAATGAGGTTCTAAAAGAATTGAAAGATGTCTAGTTTGAAGAAGCTCTGCTGATGTTAAAGTTACAGAAAGAGGAATAGCACTGTATTCTTATTCTGGAAGCCTATATGAACCTCCCGAAGAACTTTCTAGGACTGTTAGTTTTGCTTCACCCTCTTTTCTCAGAATCCAGATAGTATTTTTACGCATTTCAGTCTTTAATGTTCAACAATGTATCTCACTAATAATTGGCTATGGATTGTGAGACAATTGAAATCTGTCTGTATTTATTACTATGTTAATGTAACTTCATAGGATTTAAACATACATAGTAAGTCTCATTTTTAGAGATTCTTTTAGCTTTTGTTTTTAATTATGGAAAATAAAAGGTAAAGGTAATGCAGCAATTGCAATGAAGTATTCAGATTTCTAGCTGCCAACAGAAGTGTGTGTACTTCTGGATTTGATTTTGAGTTGAGAAAATAATCTGACAACTTATTTTTACACCACTTTAGTAGTGGTGTGGATTTTTTTTATTAAAGTTTCAGTGTTGTTAGGTATGATGCACAGAAGCAGGGTGAGAAAGTGATTTCATGCTCTATTTCTCCAGATGAAGTTTTGTGCTTTGCTGACGAATACTGACATGTAAACCCAAATTGCAACTTCCCAGGTCTAACAATGGTAAATAAAAAAAATATTTTCACAGAAGTCATAGATAGACTTTTATAGGCCACACAAAACTTTTTAAATGAGTTGATCTCTTACCATGGCACGGGTTAGCTTGAAAAAAATTAGCCTTTCTTGATTTTAGACTCCTAAGATAATGGCTGGTTTCTATGCTTTTTAAACAGATTGTTTGCTACCATATTTTTAATTACATTTTTAATTACATTGAAACAAAACTAAAGTTAAACAAAAGAAAAATTGGTGACCGTGTTGGGGATTTCTTTTGGAATGGAATTTTCTTGATTGTCTAAAATCAAATAAGCTTACAGTACTTGGCAGGATATAAAAGGACAGTTATCTAATCCACGAATACCTTTACTTTTGAAATCTCAAGAGTAACTCTTTCTTCTCTACTGCTTAACCCAGAATTTTACCACATAATTATTTTTGGGTTAAATTTTGTACAGCAAGCTTCAATGATCAGGAGGTTATGGAATAAGGAAATTATATATGCTGCTTTGGTATCAGTTTCTTATCTCAGGGTTCTGCCTCGCAGAGGTGGGTGTTCATCTTGGGGTGATTCTTTTCATCTTTTGCTCCCATCTGTCCATTTTGTCTGTCTCTGTCCAGTCTCTGCTCCAGACATGGGAAAATCGCTTATAGAATAGCTGCTCAGCTATTTCTGTGCACGAAAACCTTGTGTGGGTTTATTTTAATATCCAAGGCTTTATTTAAACCGTGGAGGTTCTCCAGATGTTTCATGAATGCCACTGTCCTTCCTGCCTTGGGGACAGAGCAGATAAGAATGGAAACTTCTCTAGCCAGCCATTAGTCAATTGTAACCCATCCTCACTCATTAATCATTAGTTTATTGTAGTTGGACTCTTCACTGGGTTGATACTTTTTTGACATGTAATTTAAGACAACATGGTTTCACTTGAGGTAAAACAAAGAAACAAATGCTGCATATTTTTACTGGGAAAAGACATCTTAAAAAAATGTTTCATCCAGCTCCACTCGAAGTCATTTATGGCTGTGATTCTTGTTTCTGCTGCATAATCTCAAGAAAGATTGTCACCTAATAATATAGTAGAGCATTGTATTAAGCTGGTTGCATGTTATCTGTCCAGATATATAATTTTGAGCTATTTCTAGAGTTTTATATTTATCTTTAAGATGTTTCCTAAGGTGGCTCTCTGAAGATGGAATTTGATTCCACCAAAAAAGTGAATACCGTGCATTGTATATGTAAGCCACAACTTTGGAGTATGAGAAAAAATGGTAGAGAATGAGAAAAATGAACAAATTTATCAATCTGATAATAGCAGCACAAAATGGTTAATAATGTATCAGGTAATATTTATCAAAAGGTTTACATAGCTGCCTACATTCCTAATGACAACCTCTGGGATAACAGCCATACTTACAGGCTTATGATAAAGTATCTGAGGCTTCAGATGTTCAGTCCAACAAGCAGTAATATCATAATAGTGTATAAGTAGGTTTACTGAATAGTCATAAATGTAATTATGGCACTCTGATGTAAACTTGTTTCAGAGGCAAAATTGTTTCAATTAAGAATAATGGAATACTGCTAGATGAAGTAAAATTATGGCACTGTCTGTTCATTACATAAAACAACATACTGCAAATAAGAATATTAAAATTTAGACTGGAAATAATAGTTTTATATTCACCTCTTCAGGCTCAGTTCTTAGTTGCTGGGAATTTAGAAATGGAATAGCTGTGGGTGGGTAAGTAAGGGTCTGTGGCTTTGAGCTGACTTTTTCATCCTACACCCTTAATAGACTCTGTGGCAAAATGTTCCCAGTCATAACTCTACTTGACATTAGGGTTGTAGCCAGAGTATGCGCCTACAGCCAGGTGCTGTATACCTGACAGATTTCAAGAGGTATAGAAAAAGTGTTAAAGATGTGGCTCAGTTTTGTGAAGTCCATATCAGGAAAAAAATTGGCTACCTCTGCAGGATTTCCTAGCTCTGTTTTGATTCAAACAAAAGTTGAAGCTCCAATCTTTCATGTATTTAGAACTTTTTAAAAGAATGATTCCTTCAAGATGACAACAACTCCTGAAAGGATAAAAGCTTAAGAAAATACATAACATACTGAAATATGCACACATATTGTACCTCATCTTGCCTAGTTCCCCATGAAATGTCAAAAGAACCTCCTACTGTGATATGTCTGTGAGCTCTGCAAGACTGATTAAATTTCTATATAATATCAATCGTTGCATCCTGTGAACCATAAATTATAAAATTTGTGTTCTATTTTATCACTCCATAAAAAGACTTAAAACTTTTTTTCTTATCAGACATGAAGAATAAACTGTGACTTTCATTTTATTTGTGGCAATTTTATGCACATACAGAAACAGAGTGTAAATGTGGGGTATACTCTGTATATATGTGTGTGAAAGAAATAGATTAAGAAAGCATTTGCTACAATAAAATAAATAATATTATGATTTATTTCTCAATTTTGTAGCATCCCAAAATAAGGGAATAAAATTAGGTGTCCAAAGCCTAATATGTAAAGGTCCCTTGAGAGCAGAATAGAGAATATTCAGGCTGTAAGAGGATGCAGTTTCCTCCCTTACATTTTTAACTAGTGGAATAGCAAAATACAATCAGGAGGTTGGTGTTAGAGAAGATTTGCTTTGTGACAGAAACTAGTGTTAAAAGGGCTTGTGGTCATTTCTCACACCACTTCAGGATGTGTGGTTTCTGTACAGAATCTCAACTTACACATTTAAATCGTATTCAATGTTTTTGACCTTTTGGCACCACACACCAAGAGGCTAATGTGAGGAATCTGTTCCTCTTGAATTGCTGACTGTAGTTTAAGTCCATTGTTCAGAGAATTTCAGGATTATGAATTTCAAACTAAGATGAAGGTAATAAAAATGTCTTTATTCTCATTCTCATCTCTGTCTCACACTCTCTCACCCTCTCTCACAGGGTTTTGTACTGCGGCTCATCACCATTGCATCTGAGTGCCTTCCAAATAAAATAAATAACAGTAGCAAAGCCTCTAGTGAACATCATGGGGAACATCAACATTGAGAGGCAGGGCTGATAAATCTGCATGCAACACAGTATGAACGTGCTTAGATTGCTTCCAGACCGGAGCTGGCTTACATCCAGCTTCTCGAGTAAATTGTACTTGAGTGACTTCAGGCCTATATTTCCTGTATGGACTTGATCCTTCTCTCAGGGCAGGGCTAGAGTGGGAGAAAGGTGAGAGAGGAGAGTGTGTTTGGCAGCTTTTGGTAGTTTGTCATAGTTGTGCACAAAGATTGTATTCAGATTGTAAGTCTCACAGTTATGAATACAACTGCGACTTCTTATGTTGTTCCTTAATGGAAATAAGCATAATATTAATAACAATGAAAAAATAGCAGTAGAATTAATTTGATTTTTTTTCATGTACAGCCACGTACTTCTCTTTTTCTTCAGTTTATTTTTGTAGTTTCTTCTATCTTTAGTGTCATAGGTATCCTGAGCAATATGCCATTAAATCAAGAACAAACATAAATTGATCATAATGGAGTGGCTTTCAAAAATGCAATATTCATTTTGAGAATGGATCATAAACGGAAGCCATTAGTAGAATTTCACAAGATATAATGACTCTATGGCAAAATGTATGAATAAAAGTGGTAATTGCAAGAATTTTGGAATTTTAAGAGGCAAATATTGTAACAATGAACTGTAAAGTAAACAGTTTCAAAATTCTTAAAATCTGAGTCACATCAAACCACGTGCTAGTAAAAAAAAAAGTAGCAAAACCTCTCCCCTTAATGAAAACATAGTTAGACTGTATGCATCCTAAGGCAGATCCTGTGGCTCATTTTCTGTGTAATCTAGTGGACTCTGTCGTGAAGGGATTTCATTCAAATCCATTCAGAAATTGTCTTTATGAAATCACATCATACAGTTGCTACTTTGAAAAGCTGGCAAAGAAGTGGTTTGCTGAAACATTTGAGCATCATCAAAAAGATATAGTAACAGTGAACTATTCATTAGTAACCAGTTTTCTCTAACTGTTGATGAAAACTCTGGCGTTCAGATAACTTCTGAAAGGTTAGTGGTTGCAACTAGGTTTTTTGAGTGAAATCTGCAAAAGTAGAAATTGTGGTTCTAAAATTGGAGGTGTTGATGCAGTACTGTGCCTTCATTTTGGGCCTTCTGCTAGTTTTCTGAGGAAATACACTGTTCTGGGGGGAAAACACAAGTATGTAGGACTGTCAATGATTAAGCAGTTCATCTAAAGATCTATTTCAGTGTGTCACTTGCTCTATGTTCTTTGTATTTCTTGCCTAATTCATCTAGTCTATTTAAAACTGAAAATATTATCAGCCCTTGCAAAATGAGTAGTCATTTACCAGCTATTTTCAAATCTGCTGAAAGGCAAGAAAACCCTGGTATTGCATGTGGAAAATGCTGGTTTTGTGATACATTAGCGTGATTTCCTCAAGAGGGATTCTGATACAAAGGTTTTCCTGGACAGGGTCAGCATGATACTTATACAACAAACGAACGGTTAGGAGAAAGCTGTTGATTTCCTAACCTTAGAACAAAAGATAGAGACATTTAAACCTTAGAGCTCAAAGATTGCATAGATTTCCTTTAGATTTTTGCTGAATTGAGTTTTGTGCTTTCCATTCTTAAAGGATGCATTATTTACAAAAACAAGGGAGTATCCACTTCTGTGGTACATAAACTTGATGAGAATTTCATAAGCTAAATGAGCATGGCATGCTGATAACAGATTTCCTGGTGTCAAGGCAAATGTGAAGACAGTATCTCTCAGTCTAAATTGTTAAAGGAATTAATAACTTGTGTTCTCTTCAGTAACCAGGGATATTAGAAAGGTTGTTTAGAAAGTAGAGTGATGGATCTGTTTTTGAAAATGTATCCAACACAGATAGTAAAAGAGAGATGTCATTGTGATCTTAAAAAAATGTAAAAGGAATTTAATTGGAGTGTGGAAAAAAATACCAGAATATAAATACATACATATTTGTCCTAAATGATTGGAAGGCTGAATAACAGTCATTCTCTGAAGTCAATAAGCTATTCCTATATGTTCTGTATGAGTCTTTGTAGAGAATCTTTGGTGAGACTATTTTAGGAGAAATTGAGGAAAAGAATAATTCTCTTGCACATCTTCTTTTTGATCATTAAAGTTAATTTTGACATCACAAGTTAGTACTACATCTGATGAGGACAATATAAAACACTGAATTTGTTTGCAAAAGTTTAGTTATATTTTTGTGGTATTTTGAAGGTGATTTATCTAGGTATTTAATATCCTATATAATTAATTGATATTATATTAATAATTATTTTATTTTATTTTATTTTATGTGGAAAATTAGAGTAAAGTGGCTGTAGAGCTAAGAACAGCAAAGGGGGGCATATATGCTTGAACTTCATGAGCTGCTGCTGTTGTTATTGCTCAAGAGGCAATGTGAGTCTAGACTGACAGCTAAAAGAATGCAAAGGCTGAAGAGGGATATCTTGGCCACAAGACAGCTTGCAATGATTCTGTGGCTGGATTTTGGAGGGGAGCAAGAAGATGCTTTGTTCTGGGTAGTGAGGCAAGAGGAGATGGATTAATAGCACTTTATCAGAATTCCTGGCAGAACTGAGCCTCTAGAATGTCAGCCAAAAGCGAGAAAAGTAATATAGGTAAAATTACTAAAATTTTAACTTCTTATTCTTTTTCGAGTGTTAAGATCCTTTCTAGAAGCCTGATGAATTGATCTGAATATCAAAAGGGTGTTGGTTTTTTGGGAGAGGGTGGTTTTTTGTTTTAAGGTTTTGTTTTGTTTTGTTTAATTCTGCAGAAAAATTCTATTTTAAAGCCGTCACATAAGACCTTAAATTTTAGGATTTGGGACAAAGCAATTTCAATTAGTAGATGCTTCACTAAGTCACATTCTGTCTTTTGAATCCATTGATTTTGATAAGAAATAAGCATGTCATTATTTTATTTTTTTAAACCTTCCTTAAAAGAATCAACTTGTTTAAAAAATAAGTTCAGTAGAAAACATTAAAGCAACAGAAAACTTCATCCCTTTTTCTTCCCTGGGGTCACAGATATAGAACTTAACTAAATTTGAGAATCACAAGTGAATAGATAGGGAAGTAAAAGTCCCAGAGGTATTGAAAATGACTCAGAAATGTGAAGTCCTTTAAGGTATTCCCTAGTTAAAGAAAATAAATGAAGATGCCACCAATTTGAATCCTGGGAAGACTGCTTATCCCAGCAGAAAGATAGCTCTTATTGCCTTAAATGAAGGAAGAATCACAGGCTTAGGAAGCAATTAATATTTTGAGTCAAAAAATATCACAAAGAAAAAGGCAGGGATTTTATTTGGGAAAATCTGAAAAATATCCCGTGCTCTAGATGCAGTATATGAAAGCTCATGGATTTGCCCCAGGAAGGGGCAGTATAGAAAGCAGCAGCTAAAGCTTTTCAGCTTTGCATTGCCAATGTCTTTCATGTATTCTTCCTTTTTCAGGTAACGGATTTACTGCGGAGTACTTCCAATAATGGCATTCGTTGGGATAGAAGTTTGATAATGTATATGTTGGCCTACTAGAAACTGGGTTTCAGTAACCACTGCATATCACACATGCTGTTAGACAGCTGCCAGGCGAAGATAAAGGTCCATAGTATTCAGAAATAATTACAAGGATGCAAATTTTGGGTGTCTGTTTTCGTTTCTTACTCAAAAAATTCGAGTATCTTCAGTTTCTGCAATTATGTTTCTTGGTGGTTCAGCATAAGTCCTCCCTAAAAACTGAAGACTTCATGCCAGACCTTTGATCTAAAGACCCTAACAACAATTGAAATTGCAGCTCCCAGTCTTGTTCCTAGGTAGCAATATTATATTTCAGTAAGTTAAATTATAAGAATGAGCAGAATTGAGAAGGGCAAAGGCATAGAAATAAACGGACTGCTTTCTACCGTGCTAAAACTTTGTAACAAAAAAAATAAAAGTTACCTATATAAAATAATTTAACAACTAAAGTTCTATGAAACATCATTACTGAGAAGGTGATAGTGTTACTAATGTGTTTTGAGAGACATTGACACTAGCCTTATATCACAGGAACACATATAAGAATTCATTTCTGAGCAAGCTTACTATATAAATAGGCAAGACCAACAAAGAGTGAAGGAAATAAACACGTGGAAAGGTCAAACGACTTGCAGGATGGGAGCAGTAAATTTGCCCATCTCCCACATCCAGTCTGGATCTGTACCTATTAAACCAATAGCAGATGACAGTTCCTAAATAGGTCACAGAGGCATTTATATTGGGAGTGTGAGGTGATAATAGGTGAGATAATTACAAGGTGCAACTGTTTACCTCAGCTATCTAACTGCTAACTACCTATAATTAAGCAGCAGCTCTAGCGCTCTATGACGGGTGAGTTAATGTAAATACTTTCAGCTAGTCGTTAGCAGCCTTTGCTCTGCAGAAATTGAGCTGCTGCTGACTCAGAAAGTTTCATGAAGACTGGTGAGACAAAAGGAGGTCATGCTTTTCTAAAAGTATGAGAAATACTACATTAAGCTGCACCTTTTCTCAAATATTTTATTCGTCTTCTGATTTTACTTCACAAAGCTTGACATTTGTGGTTTGCTTTTACAGATCATAGGGTCTGTTCATACATTAACTCTGCCCATAATTAGGTGAGTGAAGATCGCAAACACAGCAAGAATTTCAGCTTTCCCCTCTGTGGCCGAAATTCGATTAATGGTAGTGTTCTCCTGCATGGTAGCTCAGGTATCCACTGTGAGGTGGTTCAACAGCTGTATTTTTAGTTTGTTGCTTACAATCTGGTTTTATCCCTCCTATTACTTATGGAAGTCTATGACACTCAGTTTCATGCGAATACTGGGAATGAGTCTCATGCTCTTGTTCTTTATAAAGAATTTATCCTTCTGTGAATATCCAGCCTCGTGTATTCAATTTGTCTGAGCCAGCTATTCAAGGAAAGCTTGAACATGTAGTTAGTAAACTATCGTTAGTAGGAAAGCTTTTGGTTTTGTATCAGTATATGTCTCCCCCATGGTCCCCTTCCTGGTTGCCTTTATTTTAAGTTTTTTCTGGAAGATGCTGGCTTGACTCGTTGTCTGTAATTTTGTAAGATCTCCTGATGTGGAATACAAGTGAATGCTGTCTCTTCTGATGTGTTGGTGTATATCCTCAAGAGAGCAAAAAAGAGACTGCAGTTTAGTTGAGCCTCTGTAGCAGTTGGCTCTCTTGTTCTCTGTAGGGAACTCTAGAATGGAAAAGGCAGCCAGTCATGCATGCTGTAATTTACATCTGATTGATGAAGGGGTTAGATTCACAGGAACAATTTGCACTGGGACTCCTGTGGGCCTAAAACTGAAATATTTTGCTACTGCTATCCAGCATTAATTTTTGTCTTGATCAGTCTCATATCTTCCCACGTCAAGTTTGTTCTCAGAATTAACCCTTGAAGTTATACATTTAAATGATGCTTGGTAGTCCTTGTTTCCTGTGTTAAATAATCAAGTAAGCTACATTGTAGCTGAAAACATTGCCTTTCTATTAATCAGATAAATAAATTTTATGGGGAAAAGTATACTATACAGTATTTTCTGTGCTTGAATCATCAATTAAACCTTTATTTTTAGAATAACCAAATATTTGCACAGTAATTCACTAAGGTCTTCAGAAAAAGCACAATCTTTAAGCAAAAAACCAGCATCAAATAAAAGTCTTAGCACATCTCGAAATGAACAAGAAATCAGTATTTATTAATGAAATGGAAATAGGCCAATAACTTATTATGACTAAGTTCTTGAACATACGTACCAAATGAGATACTATCAAAACTTCCTATTTTGTAAAATGTGCTTGTTACGTAGTTTATATAACTATCATAGCAAAAATACAGTTCTTGTTGCCCCAGGAATCCCTGCAACCACCACTAGGCGGGTTTTATTCTGACCTAGCATGTGCCACACGAAAGCTACATACACATCTAGAAGTTTCTTGAAGTTAAATGATTGAGGATAGCTGAGTTTGTTTCCCCCCCCCCCCCCGAACTTCATTATTTTTGAAGTATCAGGCCACAATGAGGGGAACGTGACGATGGATCTTTCTATGCAATGTAAGAATAATCAAATAATATTGTTTGCAAAGGCATAAAATATTTTTTTAATTTAAATGTGCCTTCAAAATGAAACACCAGAAAATTCTCATTCCTTATGTATATTTCCAGACTAGCTAAACATGAAAATATATAAATTTGCCGTAAAACTTATTAATGGGCATTTGTTTACATATTTTTATCTCAATTATCTATGCCCATAGGACCCATTCAATCAATTTTTCACTAAGTAGTTTTCAAAATATAATTACTCTTATGGGTAGGTCTATGAACAGCAGTGTCATTTACACTATAGTTCACTAATTGCACTTCTAAGCCATTATAATGAATTATACTTGTACATTCTTCAAGAAGATCAGTTAATGCTAATCACTTCTATCACATATATCACTTAGAAGACATCCATCTATAACAGCCTTTTCATTTACAGCCTTATTCCCTTTTAATTTTCTTGCATTGTAAGATATGGCCATAAATGTATAGTGTGTGCTCACATAACCAGTTAGCCCTGCAAACTTAGTAATAAAAGTTGAGTTTTAAAATTTAGAAGATGTGTTTTTCTATTTTTGAATAAATTTTACATGGAAACAGTTAGGTTTGTGATTATTAGATGTACAGTTCTGGAACACCAGTTCAGGAATTAATAGCTATGGGAATAACAGAAATAAATAGTTCTAGTATGCAACTTGATACATTTATGAATGGGATGTATAGGGCAGATTACTTTTGATGTTGGGTGACCAGATTTGTTGACCCAGATGCTTTTCTAGCCCTATTTTTTTGTGCTTTAAGAAGACAGAGCAGTATGTACTGCGAAGTAAGGAGCTGAGTGCTTTTGTCTAACTAACCTATAGACTGAATGCCTAGATGCAGGCAATAAAAAGATTCCTTTGCAGGATGAAAAATGCTGAAATAATAATCTCATACTTGCATGAAATCCTTCTGACTAGTTTGACAAGGAAAGTGTAATTTCTTAAGATGTGGGAAACTTTGCTGGGGATTTAGGTACAAGAAGCCCAGTTGTCCCAAGTGTGAAAAAAAAGCTGCTACGTCTTCTGTCCTCGTTATCATCACAGGATATTAAGACAATGTTTCACTAGTAGCTTCCTGGAATTTCTAAGAAGTTGTGGTAACGCATATAGCGAGGATCTTAAAAATGAACCATGCATGAAACACGAGTTGTTGTACACATGCTATATCTAGTATAAACAATAAGCAGTTACTGATGTCATTAGCGTAGTTGTTGTGATTGGAATCCTCATAAAATTTCTGTGATACCTAAGCTACTGGTGTCTTTACTCACATTTGAGTTTCTAAAAGGTAATAGTGAAAGGAGAGTATTTATGTATGAAAATATCAGAAATATGAAACAAGTGGTCTTTTTGTTAGGTTTCCAAGCTGAACGAAAACATAGGCTGAAAAATACGAAATCAGTTTTTCAACTCCAAAGTTGCAGCTTACTATAAAATAAAAGTTAATGATTAAAAAGAAGTCCCATGGTTCAAAAACATGCTTTGAAAGGGTGTGAGGATTTCTTTGTGGAAAAATTACAATATAAGTAAATGCGACACAAAGGAGTTTTATAGTGTTTGAGTAACATAACTTGAGAGGAATCACACACATCAGTAACTGAACAAGCTTACTTTACTGATGCAGAGAAAATAGGCAATAGTATTTTAAGATCCATTTTTTGTGTGTGCTTAATACCTCTAGTGGGAGGTGCCCACTAGACATTCTAAAGACAATTTTTTTCATGCTGCAATTCTGTTGACCAGTTTACTACATCGATTTTATGTATAGATGTTGACATACATTCAGTAAATTTTGGCATCTTAACGTAGGACTTAGAGTTGTCTGTTCAGTAAAACTAGGGGATCGTCACGCTGGCTGACTCCTAGACCACATTGTCTCCAACTCATGTGGAAGAGTAGAAGAGAATAATTAGTAGGAAGGTCAGATAGCTGGTGAATTTCCTAGCCATAAAGAGAAGATAAAGTAATAAAGAGAGGGAAAATGAGAAAGCTAGTTTGCATAATAAGGGAGGAAGAGGCTATGTAAATAGACCATGAACTGCAGCTAGGAGATGAGGTAGGAAGCTGTACCGCAGACAAATCCCTGAAGGAAACCTGGTTGAGAGAGGTACTGCAAATCCCCCCGGAAACCAGGAAGAGTCAGTTTCACATAGCTGGAGTCTGCTTGCCAACAAGAATAAGGTGCCCTGGAAAAACTCTCAAAGAGCAGCTTTTCCATGAACTATCTTCCAGCTGCCAAACTATGAAATGTGGATCTTAAATTATAAATCAATTTTATGGGAGCAAGGAAAAATACACCATTATTCTTTATGTCAGGAGAAATCTATATAACATCAAATTCTTAGAATTTATACTAAGGTTTTGTCCTTGTGCATCTCTTATCTTTTTTTTTTTTTTTTTTTTAGTTATAAGATATCCAGGTCTTTTTGTTTTCCTCAATATCAGCATCTTGGAACAACTATTCTGATGAAAACATCTCAGCCAAATTATTCCAGTGGTTTGTGGTTTATTTTATTTATTTTATTTTTATTGTTTGCTAAATGTTATTTCAAGAGTGAGTATGGAATGGGTAGGAGAACATTCTGTCATATATACACTGCATTTCCATTAGTTTCTCTACCCCAGAGTTTGTAGCCACCAAATATGGACTATTATCAGGATAAGGCAAGGAAAACAATAGGAACATACAGAATTGCTCTGACTCTAGGATTTCCAGCAAACAGTGCTTCAGGGCTTGCATGAATGAGAGGTTGTGGTTGGACTGCTGTGTTAAGTAACTGCCAATGTACCTATTCTCTATCAACTAGTCTAGTCCTTCTCAGAAGACATTTACACTTTTGGTCTCTAGAGATTCAGAACGAAAAACTGCAGCTCCACAACATACTATGCATTGTAAAAAGCAGTACTACTTTTTTTTTATTATTATTTTTTTAAACCTACTGTTTGATGATGTCACTGAGTGTTCATAGTTTTAGTTTTATGAGACATAACAATTTATTCCAACCTCATGTTTTTCTTCTGTTTATGACTTTGGATTTCTATGATACTGCCACTCAGTCATGCCCTCTATGTCGGGTCCTAGTCTGCTAAGTTTTTTCTTATTTGAAAGCACTACCGTGCCTCTGACCGTTCTTGCCTTTTTCTACTTTTCTATTGCTCTTCTTTTATTTATTTCTAAAAAAAAGGCAGATCGGAGTTACATGCTGTATTGATAAAGTAAATGTATTTCTTGAATAGTGCACAGTGATATTTTCTGTTTTACTGTAAATTTCTTTCTTTTATTTTTCTGCCTTCTTTATGACCACTGCTGATCGGTTCATGGAATTGACTGGGTACTCACAGGATAAAAAGAAACTTTGTAGGAAAGAGCCTGGGGGTCCTGGTGGACAAATTGAATATGAGTCAGCATGGTGCCTGGCAGCAATGAAGGCCAACTGCATAGTCAAAAAGGTGGTGCTGCTGGAGTACTGTGCCCAATTTTATGCTCCGCTAAAGGACACATGACATAGAAGGAGCAGCTGAGAGACGTGAGTTTATTCGGCCTTAAGGAAAGAAGGCCCAGGGAGAACCTTACCACCTGGACGTTACAGAGTAGACAGAGCCAGACTCTTCTCAGAGGCACACAGTGAAAGGATGAGAGCTGTGAAAAGGGAAATTCCAGTTAGACTATGAAAGGTTGTTTTGTTTTGTTTTGTTTTTCCATCAAAGGTGATCAACTGCTGGAACAGGTTGCAAAGAAGTTTTGTAACTGTCATCCTTGGAGATATTAAAAATTCAGCCAGACAAGGCTATGATCAACCTGATCTGACTTCAAAATGGTGCTGCTTTAGGTGGGAATAGGTGACCTACCGGTATAAATTATTTTGTAATTCTGTACTTTTTCTGTAACTGTAGTCAGCAGAAAATACACTATGTGGAGTAATGTTGGGTCATCCCATTGCTTTGTCACCTCAATACTTGCCTCATTTTTAAGATTAGGTTTATTTAAGATTAGGTAGCCTCTCTTGGAATATTGTTTGCTATGTTTTAATCAACAACAACTTTCTAAAAGTACCTTCTATTTTATTCCCCAATTTTTGCTGTTTACTTTTTAAATCCTTTGGTGAGGAATATATATCCAAGAGATCACCCATATCATACGTCTCAAAAACCTCTAATAGATTTGTGAATCATCGGTTCTCTTTATGGAAGTTCTGCTTTCTGGTACTGCGTTTACAACATATTCATTATTTTAATCTGTAACAGTTTGTCTCCTAAAGAAGTCAGACTTTCTAGTCTTTAGTTCCCAGCTCACCTCTGGAGACATTTTAATGAATTGCTATTATATATGCCATCTCCCTTTTCCTTGTACAAAAGCAGTTTAAAATGGTCATTTACATACCACCATTAATAGACCAGCAATTTTATGTGTGAATTCTTTTAAAACTATAGGTGGTTATTTCTGACTCACGGTGATTCTTTACTACCCAAGTAATTAATTTGTTCAAAACACTTCTTACATTATTTCAATTTGCAATATTTTTTTTAGACTCTTCCCTGGCAAAGAATGACTCTGATACAGGAATGTTACGCTTGTTTCTCTAGTGCACATGAGATGTTGGATTCATGGGGTGAATGCTGATCACGCTGAAGTCAATCTGAGTTTTAATTTTAGGAATACGGAATTCAGCCTTGGTGTATATCCACCGACAAATACTGTGTGCTTTGAATCCTTGATAGTTTACATTCAGGCTAGTTATATCTGAGTAGGAGTACAACAAAATGGGAGGCAAATTTCTTTAAGTTCCAAATATATTGTTCAAGATGTGTAAGTAAAGCCCAATAACTACAAAAGTGCTGTTAGGTATTTAGAAGCCATAAATTTATGTTACAGGTGTGCCCCTGATGTAAACTGTCAGTGTAGGGAGTGAAAGTTACATTAGAAAGCAGTGAGGACTGGGATGCTTTGCATATATTCTTTAAGACCATTAACACAGTTGAAAAACAAAGCCAGTGTATTCAGTGACTGAAGTATTTAAAAAAAAAAAAGAATAATATAAGCAGAATCTAAATTAAGCCTAAATTTTGCATTGTGCCCTTTCTGCACAGTTATTATCAAGAAGCAAGCTGTGTAAAATATGGAAACAAGTTAGTAATGTACCAGCAAATAGCCTACAAAATAAAATGAGTAATTATAGGATGTACTTCAAAATAGAAAATAGGGTTATTTTAAAGTAATACTTGACACTGAATATTTGTAAGACCATGCAAAATAGGAGATTAGTCAAGAGGAATTCTAATAAATCAGTTTATTATGAAAGACAAAGGAAAGAAGTTGCTTGGAAATGAGGAAGAAACATTGATAAGTGCAAGAATCCTACTGTAAGTGAAGGAGGCAAGGGAATCAGGAGATCTGTATAGTCTGTGCATCATTCAGCATGGAGGCTAGTACAGAAATAAAGGAGCATTAATTTAAGCATCTAGGAGAAATGTTAGGGTTTGTGTTTGGTTTCATCTTGTCTTTCTCAATCCAGTACTTTACCATCTCCTTCCCAAACTGCATACCATTAGCACTTCTGTATTCTAATCTCTCCCTTGCTGCTTAAAATTATCACTCCTTTATTTCAAATATGGCTTCTTATCCTCTGCTCCACTAATTGGCTTTATTACCCTCGACCCCTTCTTGCCTCCACTGCAGGCAGCTTGACATTTTTTCATCAACTAATCCCCACTTTTCACACCCCTCCCTTCTCCCCCCCCCCCCCCCCCCATTTGCTTCCCTTTCCTCTTTTGGTGTATTCAGAGCTGCAGAGAGCTTTTCAGCAGATATTCAAACCCCTGGAGAAATTCAAAGAGATCGAAACACAGCACAAGAGCTAGGGGTGTTTTCTTCTGGGCTGCCAAAAGCATAAGGTAACATTCAGAATGAGGTCACTGTACCGTGATCTCATTTTGAATTTGATTTGCTTATGGGGCGTAGGAAGCCTGGTAGGGAGAGTATATTGTGTTGCTAGTTAGTATTACATCAACAGACTGTGGAAAAAACTTAGACATTTACTTTCATTTCCTAATTTATAAATTTGTGTCTCAAGAGTTTTGAAAAAGTCTGAGGAGATAATAGAACAGTGGCTTAAGCAAGGCATGGACTGGGCTTGCAGCAGCCAAGTGTAGCCCATATGTACAGTTACCAAAACAAAATTAGATATTTGAGAAGAGTATTTTGCAGGATAACTGTAGATGCTTGAAAAGAATACCAATGATTTTGGTGCTATGGAAAGCAAGACAGAATTGGCAGGAGAGAGCATGACATGAGTCAATACTTCAGAAACTTTCCTGCGTAAGGTGCTGCCAACAAGCTATTTAGAAAGAATGCGGCATTCTGGTACTTGCCCTGATTTCTCTTTGTCACTTCTTAACAAATAAATGTATATTCTTCCCTATGAAAAGACACAAATAGACATTTCATGCCCCAAAGAGCCTACACAATGTGAAGAACAGGGAAACAAGATGCACTGGAAGGCCATACCTGGTATCAATTAAAACTTTTCTCTTTGAAAACATCATCATTAATCCTGCACCACTACTAGTATTTTGACACAGGGGAACTGGCAGGACTTTGCAGTGATTTGAACGAGAAGTTAAACAGCTGGTGTATTAACTTTGAAACTGGTATTGAAACACAAGGCAGACTGTGAAATAAAACGCGTGTAGGAGCAACAGAAGAAATAGCAGAGTGTGAAGAACTTTGCTGGTAACCTGACTAACTTGTGAGTGGGAAGAATTAAAAATCAGAGAGAGAGAGAAAGAAATCCAAGTGTAGGGAGAGAAAACACTCTGCTGAGCTTTAGAGAAAGAGCAATATTTGCAATGTACCTTTCAGAGCGGCTGAGTGATCCTCAGCTTCAGTGTGTGCAGAACTAAACCCTGGCTGAGGCAACAGACTTGAACATAAGAGTATTTGCTCCTATGATTAAACATCATAATCATAAACACAGAGGAAGAAGCAGAGTTAGGGTTAGCTTTGTGGGTTTTTTGCAAGATCATTTTTGCAAATCTTTCACCATTATTTTTGGAATGAATATATAATCTCTGTTGACTACATGGGTTGAAAGCACACCAAGTGTTTGAATGTGTATTTCAGAAACTTCAGCTAATCAATTTTATTTTTATTTTATTATGTTAGAATTATTTCTTAAATATGCATTTTAAAGTGTGTCTTTCTGTGCTGTACATTATCTTTCAATCTCAAAAAAAGATAGCTCATGAAAATTTTCATTTGTGATTATGAGCTAGGACCATTGCTGTAAAGAAACCTACTCGGTATAGCAATGCAGGCTGCAAAAAAAAAGATCCAGCAAAACTCCTTTCTGCCTGAAATCAATAATAAAATAAGTTCATTTCATACAAACACACATCCAGAGCTTTCATGACAGTCTAAAAAATGTAAAAATGCCTGCAGAGGATATGAGTTTATTGAATTTTCTTATTTTACTGTTTCATAGACTCCATCCTAACCAGATGGTATAATCTGATTGTATCAACCTAGAAGTATATAGGATTTTATTTTAATGTTAAAAAGGTCAGTAGCTTTGGAACTTAAATTCTTTCTGTCTTCTATACTGCACTAGAATCTCAGCAGTGAAGTATTACCAGATAACTTTAATAAAAAGAAGTTGAATTTTATAAACTAAAATTTACTTATTCATTTCCTATATATACAGTTAAATTCTTTAGATGAATGCTTCCTAAGTATATGGCAAAGCAATATATACTTTATTGAATGATGAGTGAAATTTATATTAATGTAGTTGATATAGATATAAGATTTCTTCCAAAGCATTTTTGCTGTATAACTGTTATTGAATATTACATCTTTTTATCACCTCGGATGATATTCCAACATTTTAGTGCCTTATTCCAGCACTGAAAATATTTTACTCTTCCCAAAGACATATTCTGCTAACTTCTGCATTGAACTACTTTTGGTTTGGAACTCGAGTTAGATTTTAAAATTTGGTAACAGATACACTATTTGCTGAGCCGTGCCAGGGTTTTCACTTGGTCTGCAGCATGGATTCCTTTTGAAAGTTTTTTTTAGACTGTCATGAACCTTCTTAAAATCTAGATCACATTAGACATAAAGGCTTAGGCATTTTCAGCACCATGGAAGAAGTTTGCAATCATTTTCTATAATACAAACGGGCTTATTTAGCACTCCTGTTATGGAAAAGATTCTGCAATAATAATGCTACTATTATAATACCATTTCTGTAATAATAGCACTTCTGTTATAAAACACCATTATTATAGAAATGCTATTATAAGACAAGCTCTGTTATTTAGAATTGCTTCTGCAATAAAAGTGCTAAAAAAGTCTGCTTGTAGTACAGAAAATTATTGCAAATTTTTCTTGCCTGGCAGTGAAATTTTTCATTCTGAATCTTGTCTGTCGCTGTTGGAAAGTCATTCTCATACGTACTCCGAAGCCTCCTTGAGTTACTCAATATTGTGTATTTAAAATAGCGAATTACTGAATAGGCAAATGGAAAAAAGGCCAGCCTTCATTTATCTGATTTCCCATGTTCCTAATTTGTCGTTCAGTTTTTGTCATAGACCACAGCCGTTATTTGGAAAGTGCATGCAGGCCTGTAGTGCAGTTCTTACCATTGTGCATAAGGTAGAAGAGGGGGAAGAAATAAAAAGATATGGAGAAAGGGAACAACCCCCTCCGGTTTTTGCATCCTGTTCATTTCTCCAGGTTTGAGCACAGTTCACAAGAAATTACTTCCAGTTTCTCCATTTGACTTTGTATTAAATTCTTATGCTCATAACATTCAACAAAGGTGAAATTCAGTCCACTGAGAGAGACCTCTATTAAACTCTTTGTACCACTTAAGCCATTAGGTTCAGATCTTCTTAATCAGTACTCAATCCAAGGGCCAGCCTGCTCTGATTATCAGCCTCTGTTTACTCCCACCACCAGTTCATAGCTCTGAGTCTACACACCACAGCCATAACGAGTAGTTGTCTTTTGGGAGAAAGGGAGCAAAAGGAAGACCTCCACAAATATAAATCCTCTAATTCTGCCCCAGCTTCCCCCATGTCCTGTGTTTTCTTTAAAAAAGTTTCTTTTCCACTACTACAGCTGTTATATTGATCTCTCTGCTCCTTTGTGTGCAACTGCCTATCCACCAGTGCTCATGCACATAGAGCAGAAATTCTCATTGGTAAAGGATTATTAAAACAGAATAGCACCTATTTCTCAGCATAGGCCTCGGACAGTCTTGGCGTCATGGGTTAACTTCAGTGTGAGTGAGTTACCTAGAATTTCTGTGGAAAAGCTTGAGTCACAGTGTGAACTTTGTGGCAAGGACACAAAATAGTCAGTTCCCAGAAGCTCCTTTCAGATGTTCACATCCTCTCTGACACGAGGAGTCTCCTGTTTGGCTTTGCCATGCCCTTGCAATCTTCTAAATATATTACATGTTTCTTCTCCTTGACAAGGGTCATCTAGTAGGAAAATATTAAACCTGAATTGTATGGAGCTGCATCAATTGTATTTCAGTGGACGATCCACCTTCTAGGTTTCTGATTTTTGTCATAACTGTTTTTTGCTGAAAGCAACGAATCTTAAAACTTGAATTAATCCTAAGATTCATCATAGTTTTGGGGTTTTTTTTTTGCTTAAGCAGCGCTTCCTGTAACAAAAAAGTGTCATCACAATGTGCATTGCTCTAGCCATATTTCCACTGAAATAGTACTTTCTTTTAAAAAACATGCAAACCCAATCTTGAGTTTTATCTTGCAATTTTCCAAGAATGTCACTGGGGCATGAGTTTGGAGCCATTAAAGTTGACTGCTACATGACGGTTATTGGGGTAAAGCTTCTCCATAGCATAAGGGGAATATTAAATCTTTCTCATTTCAAATTTCTCCTCACTGTCCTTTCCTAATTCTATTTTTTAAAAATTGTAGCATGAATGCTATCAGACTAGCATTTTCTTTTAAAAATTGTTTTTGATCAACAAATCAATTTTGTTATTTAGTGGAAGGAGAAAGAGCTACTGGGTTTCAGTGCTCTTTTGTACTCCTCTAAGTTGATAAAGGCTTTGTTTTTACACTGCTAAATACATTATTTAGTCCATAGAGTCGATTAGTGCCTTTGGGTACCATATTTTCTTGAAAATAGCATACACTTTTGAGCTTATTAGTATCTCCTAATGCTTAAGTGCTTGTATTATCTTTTGTGTGTTATTTTTCAGTTGATACTTACCAGTACTCATATTGGGTAACATCTGCTGTTTTGGTTCTTCATTGCAATAGCTCCCTTAAGACTTTTAGTATAGAACATCATTTTATTGTTAGCAGCTACAGTACCACAAAGACAATATTACAGTAGCAGTGGAATGGTACTGATTCTGTTTCTTTGGCATAGCCAAGCAAAAGGCTCTTGACAATTAGTAATTTGCTCAAAAAGTTGAATTTTTTGGTAAGTTAAATGATTTTTTGTAAGGTAGAATATGCCTCATAGCTTCAGCTGAAAAAAATGTGAGCAGTTAAAAAAAAAACAGATATTTATTTTTTAAATTTTTGCAGTGAAAATGTTGTCAACAATGTCAAGAATAAGGCCACTTTTGATATTTAAAAATAAACCACATATATTTTCTGTTTCAAGGATACATTCTTTATTTGAAAGGAAGCTTAAACAAAAGAGATAAATAACCCCAGAGCAAAATACTTATTTTTGGTCTTAAAGTTTGAATATTTCAGGTTTTCTGTTTTGCTGAAAAAAGAAGATAGATTGGTCAAAACAAAATTAGATTTTCCATTACTATTTGTTTATCCATCAATTCTAAAAGGAAAAAAACCCCCTTTTTTCTGACTACACATAATGAACCCTTTAACGTTATAGCTATGCCCCTGTAGTTCTCAAGTCTACAAATGGAAGTGGTTTTTGCTTTCATCCTTCATTCATTTTCTAAGTTATTTTGCCAAAGAGTTTAGGCACTTCCACTCCTTCAGACACCTAAGCCTCCAGGTGGGTCAGAGAGGTTTCTTTTCAGCACAGCTTAATTGTAGAAGTGCCTAAATTCAACTGGTCAGTAATTATGCTTCCTAAAGGTTTAACTACTTCTCATGATAACTTTGGCAGGTCAAATGCATGACATAAGTTTCCATGATGTCCTGTTTTTCCCATGAGTGCATCTTCCGTGTACTCCGCTCTTTAAGCAACAACGTGGATAGATATTTCTGATCTAAACATCATGAAAATTCAGTACTAAACCTGCAAGGTCTCTGCTGAGTTAGACCTGGTTTTTTTCCCTTTTCTGCTGACAGATTTCAAACGGAAACATTTTACCTCACAGGAGGGTGTCCTGCTTAACAGGCTGCTTGGTAGATTGGGTGATGTCATGCTCCACTCTCGCATAGCATTTTAAGCTTAGGCACAATGATACACTAATATGGCCACGGGGCTTCTGAACCAACGTTGTCTATCGCCTGTCCCATTTGGTCTCTTCCTTAAGTAACTAAGTAAACCAGAAGCTTAAGATGAATATTTCACCAGCCCACCTATCTCTATAGCTTCTGACACCTTAGTTTGGTGTCCAGGTAGGTGGTTTGAAGTGAGAAGAAATATGGAGGATTTTTTTTTAAAAAAAGAGTTTTCTTGTGAAAAAGATTACTCAGGGAAACCAAGCTGATACAGACAACTTTGGTAGATGACAGAATACATTTAATCTGCCTCTGTTGTGTTAAATGAAAACTAAGCTTTTACATGGGATAAACATAAAGATAAGACTGTATCTTGTTTTAAAAAGAATCCAGTCAAGTCACTTGGTGCCAATGATCACAGAATCTTAAGAGAGGAACAGCTGTCCAGAATTCAGCCTAACCCATTATTTTAATACAATTTTTACAGAGGTTCTGTAGTCCAATATCTAGCTTAAAAGCAGGACAATTATGAACCTAACCTCAGAACAGGAGATGATCAAAGAAGATGCTCAAGCAAGCCAGAAAGAAAACAAGCAGGTAGCTGCCCTGATAACCATGACACAGGGCAATTTTCTTAATGAATCTGCCTATTCACTATATCATCCCTATCATTCTGAGATGTTGTTCCGCAGGAGCACTGATAAGTAACAGTGGTCTGCACAGGAAGAATTGTATAATCACTTGCCATGGTCAGGTTACAGCTGTATTTCTTTGGCTCATAAAGAAACATAGCAAAGGAGTGACTGCTGACGTGCTTACCTTTTCCACAAGAAGGTAAATTTTGGCTAGGGATGCTTATCTCTTTTAAGAAACCTTTTCGTTTGTTTGGTTTGGTTTTGGTTTGTTTTGCTGGGGTTTTTTGGGGGTTGTTTTTTTTTTGTTGTTGTTGAGATGACAGAAACTGAAGGGAATAGGCAGACTTAACGAGGCTTAAATTAAATATGTTCATGTTCTTTGGATCCAGATTGTTTTACAATAGCCTTTTAAAGATCATCAGGTTGGTAAATACATACTTCACTGCAAATTGTTTCAAGTCCTCCCTAGTAAACTGTGGCCCAATGTTAAAGACTGTGTCAGATATTCTATGTCTAGCAAAAATACATTTGCATAATCACCTGCTTAGCTGCAGTACAGTCTCGTAATGGTATCTCAGAAAAATTTAAATAACAGTCTAGGATTAATATATACATCTTCCTAGTCAGTTTAAGTAAATCGTGGACTACTTTACTCCAGGGGACAATTTATTCTGTCCCACGACATAGGTCTCATTTTCGCACGTGACAAAGCCTAGATAAATTCTCCAATGGCACTATTCAGGACCAATAACAAACATCTGTAGCCCATCTCTTGGATTTTTCAGTCCTTTGATTTATCTTTCAGTTATCCTTTTTAAGATACTTTTGCAGTAACATTGTGAACTCACCATTCTGATAATTTTAAGTCGCTTGTATGAATTCAGGCCTTGATTTTGTTTGAAGGGCTTGAAATGTGCTGTTCCAGCTAGTCTGCGCTACTAATGATCGTATTCTCATCCAGAACTGCTGCAACCTACACTTCTTCTGTAACGGGACAATGTTTAAAAATCAGTTTGATAGTAACTCTAAGTTTGGATTTTATTCCAATGAAGTTTTATCAAATGCTCTAGAGAATTTTCATGCAGTCACCAAGTTTTCCTCAGCTTGCAATCAATTTGCAAATCATCAATTTGTAATTAAAAAATAATTGCCATACTTTCAGGGTGGTACTTGCTTAGCTGATTTTGGGTCTGTGCTACATTGTTTACAGTTGATATTGGTCTATAAATAAAGACATGAATCTTTTTGTGTCATGGACTACACACAAAACCAATTTCTCTGCACTGGGCTCAGTTTTTGTTGGTGGCCAGACTCAATAAAGCACTGATTTACAATTTTGACTATATTGCTTTATGAGAATTTTGCTAGTTCACTCCTTTGAACCATTTGTAATCAACTTATTTTTGCATTTTGATGCTGTATTTCCTCAGGTCCGCACCTCTGCACAGTAGTGAGTTTAAGATTTTGGTTCAAGAACCTGGTCTTCTATTAAAAAAAAAAAAAAAAAGAGTAAAGGAAATGAAACAAGAATGCCTTGAATCTTTTACTCTTGGAATAGACATTTTGCTATTTCATATATTTAAATTTAAGGAATAAGCACTTTCCTTTGTTTTTCTGGAGATTACTTGCAACCTGTTCTTTTAGCTGATCTGGTTCCTTTTGCCTAAGTGGAACTTTTTTTAGGAACCTGACCTGTTGGGTTTTCAGCTGCTATATGTTCTTTAGAGCTACTCAATACCCAAGAAGTCTTCAAACTTTTCTTTGTTTGTTTTGACTCCTTAACCCTTCAGTAATACCACTCTCTTGATGAAGATAAGGTTTTGCGTCTGCATATTACTGTTGCAAATATTTTCTTTGGCAGTTTACTGTCTACCTTCACCTTTATTTTGCATACATTTTTAATTGCATTTTCCTACCTTTTTCTTTTCTTTTAATGCTAGTAACACTGTATTTGACATCCCTCTGACTCAGTGTTCTAGTGCTCAACTTAAAGTTAATAAATGTCCCATTTACTTTCAGGTTGACAGTCTATTTATCTTCTGGTGCAATGATGGGCAATACTGCCACGAAAAATTCATCCAAGGAAGTCATGCTGCAGTTAGCTTCTCTGCCTGTGCTGTGCATACTTGACTGGTGCCTGCAAACTTTCATGCCCTCATATGAACCACTGCATGTCTTTAATCTTTTTTTCATCTGACAGATATTGTGCTATTTTTCATAGTCTGTGCAAGTTTGTGGTCTCTTCTGAAGTGGCTTTGCTTTTGTGCTGTTATGCCTTAGGTATCTTTTCTGTAGTCTGGTGGACTTTCAATCTTATTTATACTTTAAGATATTGTCCATTTCTGTAAGCATTATTCTTGAGGGAGTGATTCCTGCTGCTTGGCACATTCTGCTTATGATACTGGGTTAATTCTGGTCTCCCAGTTGTATCTGTTGGTACATCTGTCCTAGTAAGCTATACAGGGTTGGGGCATGAACCTGAAGGCTGCTCTCTGCTCATTCCTACTGCTAAATGGTGAGCATGGTCTCAGTCCCACTGTAGAAGAGTAGCATGAGTTGAGGTCTGTTCTCAATAGCCAGTCTGCATGTGGCCGGTCTGGTTTTGGAGATAAGGTAGAGAAGCTGTATGGATGCAAGTCATGCTCTGCCAGTCTACCATAGGGCCAAAAAATGGTCCCTGGTCCGCTGTAATTCCTGGCCTAAAACTAGCCTTGGAAGTCTTTTCTTCATCCCTTCTCCTGGCCTAAAACTAGCCTTGGAAGTCTTTTCTTTGTCCCTTCTTTTCCTTGCCAGATTTTAATAACAAACTGGTCTTTATCAGGAACTGGGTTAAAGATTGACAACAATTGGATAAAATGCACATTCTTTACACTTTCTTTAGGTATCTTCAGATTTAATATATTCCCCACAGAAGACAGGGTAGTATCCACATTTTTGCAATGTAGTTTTATAGTTGACATCTTCTTTCTGAGCTAGCTGAAAATTATTGAGCACATGAAATGCATTAAAAAACGCTGTTGTCAGTAATCGGGTTATTTTCTGATGGTCGTCTTTGGCATGGGCAGTTGACATTAATTGCAAATGCAGAGTGAGACAGTTTGGTTCTCTTTGACAATTGTTTTGATTTAGTGACCTGTCAAAAACTGGACCTTCTTGACACACTTTTAACTCAGTAATAAGTATTCTCTTCTCTAGAAATATTTCAAATTGTGTATCAGAGATCCTCAATTCTCCAATTGTGTGTTCTTCCACTAGTATTTACTCTTGTTTTGCAATTTCTATTTACAATATGGTGCTCAGCAAGGGTCTCCAAGCACTGAGCGTTATAGTAGTCTGTTATTGGTTACAAATAATCTGCACAACAACATCTGTTCCCAAAGCCGAACCATTTAAAAGTACAGTTCCCAAATCATGCTACCTGTCTGGAATGTTTCCTAAAGGGAAATTATTCTAAAATATTTCCAGAAGGGAAATATTGTAAGTAGTTAACCATGCCATTTTACTTCACTATCCCAAACCAAGCTGAGTATTATTCAACCCAAGTAGAGCTTGCTACCTGTAGGAGGAAAGACGTCATCAAATCCAGCCTTCCCAGGCATATCTGATGACAAGTGGTAAAGGGAAGGCAAGTGAGAAGATTCTACAGACTCATCTATTTCCTTGGTGTTTCCTTTGGGACTAGGCTTATTTTTAGACAGATGTCAAGATCTCCTAGTCATTGATATGCTGGATAAACATTGTTTAGAAGAGTTCTACATAGGCATTTCACTGTATATTGATTTAGTTTTGTAGAATGTGAAATTTTATTCCTTACAGCTCCTTCTCTTAATAACAAAATCTAAATAACTATCCTGCATGCTAATCTTTGTGACATACCATATTAAAGACTGAGTGAGGCTAATGTTCTTGTTTATCCTGTCTGTGAGTTTGTCAGAGCTCCTCCTGGAAATTTATGTTGTATTGGTCATTTAATGACTTACACTGTTTGTTTTCTGGATGTTTTGATTCACCTATGTGAGGGAGCTCTTGTTAAAAAAGAAGACAAACAAAAAACCCCAAGCATCCCCCCGCCCATTATTATAATGGAAGTCTCAAGAAACACGTTAGAATATAATTGTTATTGATGCATGAACTAAAGATATGTGACCATAATTTCACTTCCCTGGAGAGGGTTGGTCAGTTCACTGAAGTATGGAGGATATGAGTGATTCATCACTCCTTGCCATCATGCATGTATTGTTATCAAACCAAATAAAGTGGTATTGCTATCTGGGGAGCGAAACTTAGAACATGTAGTTGCTAAGAGTTTGATATATGGTTATTGCTATGTGACTTATCTGTAATTGTAAATATTTTATTGCTTTTCATCTCTTTTTAACTATAATTGATGTGTTGTGAAGTAACAAAACTAGTTTAGTCAATTACTTGGTTCAATAACAAATTTCCTTTTCTGAGTTTTCTTTCATGGAAAGTTGATTATTCCAGTAGCATAAATGGATGTTTGAACTTTTTATTGATAGCTAAATTGTCATACATGTTGTGATCCTGTTATTTTCGCCAATGCTGCAGCAACATCTGGTGGTATGGTGAAAGCTGATGAAGTGAAGGTTTCCTGTCTTCTGAATTTTGATAAGTTTTTGAAACACCATCCCGCATCTCAGGAATGAGCTCTGCAGGGAGTTATGCAAAACTTTTTCATTTTTTCTTGTTCCTGCTGCTCTGGCATAGTCTCAAGTCATGTCATAGTAAATACATTTGTGCTATGTTTTTTGACTTGAAACAGTTCTTGTGTTTAGAGATGTTTACAGAGACGGTTTGATAAACTATGGATAGCCCTAAGCCCTTTTCTCCCCCAACAAACAAGTCATGTAATCTTTATGCAGTTTGAACTAGCATTATGAGGAAACTCTTAAGGAAAAACAATTACACTGACATATCTGAGTTCTCTTCCTTGACATTTTACATGATCATACCAGTCTTTCTAAGCTGTCTGTGACTTCAGAGACCACTGTGGCTCGTCCTTTATGGTTAGTTAGGTTGAAAATGATTATACATGATTGTATTCCAAGGTTGCCTAATGTTTGAGAGCTCTTCTACATTGTTTAAACATTCTTTTTCCTTTTTAGCTTCCTCCCTACTAGAAAAGCTAGATTTCTTTTTTTTAAATGATAGTTAAAGGTTTTAAAATGAAGTATCTAGACCAGTGCTGATTCTGGAGCTATTTATTTCTCTGGTTCAAAGCTCATTTGATTAAAATATTTGTATATATGAATAAGATAGTAAATGGAACATTGTGAGTACACCAGACAGTATACATGAAAAGTTTTCATGATGAGTGCTTATTATAAATTCAGGTTTACTTATCGTAGAAGATCCACACATAAAATATATTTTGAAGTCATTACATAACTGCCTTCTGTTTTTACACCAACAAAATTCACTGATTTTAATGGAATTATTCCTGGTTTATGCTGGCGTAATTGAAAGTGGAATAAGTCTCATAGACTTCTAGTAGTAAAAAAACAATGAGGCACTAAATTGCATGTAGTAATTAGAAGAACGAATGAAAATGTTTTTAGCATGTTTTAAGCAACGCTAAGCGTATTCAAGGTCTATATCTTTTCAAGGGAGTAATCCAATAGAGCCACTAAAAGTTAATGTGTACCTCTTAACTCTGCTTGATTACTGAGGACTTTTAGATATGAAAGAACTTTAATGAAATCTGAAGGAAGTCAACCAACAATGTGAGGCACACAGGAGATGTACACATCACCCACCTTGGGCTGCAGTTCTGCAAGCAGCTCAGCAAGGCAGCAGGATCTTGCTTCCTTCCCTTCCGCTGCCCTTACTAGTGGCAAGGTGGCCCCTGACTCCTTTTGGTAGTGAAAGCGCTGGTGCTTGCTGAATCTTGAATTGAGGCAATTCAATATACTAACTCTAAAGAAAATCATCAGGTTTGTTTTGTTTCTGATTTAGTTAATGTTTATGTTAATGAGTTGTATCAGTTCCCTGAAAGGTCCAGTAGTCAGATGATCAGTGGTATCTCACTTCTGTGCAAAACTTCTTTCCCATTTCTGCAGGAGCTGGCATTGGAATATGTTGCCTTATACAGAGCAACTTTGCTGTCTGTCTGTCTGTGAAGTGACATCACTTGCTGAGTTTTGGCTGGTTGTAACTTGCTGCACTCTAGTGATGAGAAGATATGAGCAAAAGTGAGGAGAATCTGTCTTAGAAGAAAGATAATACTGACTGACTTGCCTCTCTGTATGGTTTAGCACCTTACTCTTTGGCCAGAAATACAAAGCTTTTTAGAGTTTTAGAGATAGTTTTCCTCATTTATTTTCTCCTTTTAAATAAATAAGTATTAATAATAAGTAGGTAAATAAAGTGATAGTAGACATGTAGTAGCACAGTGGTTCCAACCTTTTGGCAGCCAGAAAACAGGCACTAATCTGTGCCCAGTGAGCCCAGCTCTTCACACTTTGGCCAGAAACACTTGCCATGCATCTCTACCATCATCCTCTTGCCTTGGTAGGGCTGCAGGTCTGCCACTAATTTCTCACTTTTGCTCTCACACTCTTCAGAAAATTAAAAGGCCAAGCTAATGAGCACCTGGCTGCATTGCACGTCCTGGCATTGCTACTTCTAAAAGCATGGTGCCAGTGCCTGGGCTGGCTTTTCCCAGGTTGGCAGAGTTTCTTTGCCTGGGCTCCATGCTGTGTCTCATTTGTGTGGTCCTTCACTTCAGAGCATGGTGCACAAGGAGAACCATGAGATATTGTAGAGCTTCAGTGTGTTCAGTGGTTGCTTCAGGTTCAAGAGGCAAGTAGCACCAAGATTTTTACACCTGGCTGGGGGAATTATGAGAATCAGAGAAGTTAGCAGAAAGGTTTTTAACATTGCACAATGACATAGTTTATTATGTATTCATGCACTGCTACTTTGTTGTGCTTTATTTCTTGTATGTTTTATCTCTTCATGACATGTACAAGTATTCTTGATACCTTCTATGACATAAAATGTATTACGAGGAGGATACTGGTTACCGAGGTACAGGGATTCAAGAACTTGAAATTCCAATCCTGTCTGTGCTGCAGACTCAGTCTATGACCTTGAACTAGTTATTCACTATATATCTTGGTTTTCATTTCTGAAAACAGCATACCAGTTGTAGCAGAAATATCATATTTTTTAGTATTATGAAGTGTGTTTTTTCCCCCTGTGGATGTTAAGAATAGTCATAATAATAGCAACAATTAATTATCAAACTAGGAAATGGATAGTGCCTTCAGACTTCCAAAGGAGTTCATATGAACTAAAGATACCCAGAAATGTCTTACACAACTGCATTCATTGTCTCTAATTTATTTTAGACAAAGGACTGTAATCCCATTTCTTGAAGTCATCAAAGATGCATCAGGTGTTAGCTAGCATGCAAAATACAAAGCTTTACTACAAACCCTGAGATACTTGAAGGTGGTGCCAATAATAGACTATTGTAACGAGAATAATCAAAGCTTTCCTTTCTCTAGATCCTTCTTCAAATAGTAGTTGTGTTGGGAAACACAATATTGAGGGAAAGGGATTCTAGGATCAAAAAATAATTGGAACACTGGATTATAATTAATATGTTACCAGTAAAACTTTGTGATACAGAGTAAGTTGTCATTTTTTTTTAAATAAACCTTGGACTTTAAATATTAATTTGTTGAAGTATTTGCCACTGTACTTTCAGTTCTACAGTAGATATTTTCTTTTTCCTAATTTTGTCTTAATAGTTCTAACAACACTATAACTATTTAAAATTTTCCATGGCCTAACGTATTGTAGGTGATCTGTCTGTAGCCGTAAAAAGGGAGCATTTGTCAGGGAAAGGAGATTGTTTCAAAACTGTTGCATGAAATGCTTCCGTGGTGCTGGAGATTTACTAGGCCATAATCAATGAATAACTATTCCTTTCTGATGTTGATAGGGTCTGATGAGAGTAGGGTAGATGTGATTCTTTGTCCCTTTTGAGGTTGCCAACAAACTATAGAAATATTAAGCATAAATGAATTGCTTAATATTTGAGACGTGTCTCTAAGAGCATATTCAGGGCCTTTTGCAGACTGAGAGGAATAACAAACCAAGCATGTGGCCCAATTAACACTGGAAAGTGTGTTGTAGTTGAAATTCATAGAAAGACTAGTTCTACTCTTCCTTAAAAGAGCATTGTAAATATATTTATCTAGCTTTTGAAGGTAAACACATCTCAAAATAGAACTTCAGAGATCACTGAGTTGGGAGAAAAATGCTTTTACTTTGAATCTTGTTTATTTTTGTATGGTATTTTTTTTCCAGGGCTGCAGATACCTGTATTGCGCATGAATTGGAAGATGATGATTTTCACAGAGTAAGGGAAAATTGGCTCACTTCGTCCAAGGAAAACAATTTAAGTAACATTCTTTCTTAATAAACAGTGGCAACACAGGGCAGTGGTCTGTCTTCTCTCCATCTATTTTTTGGACCTGTTTGTAGTATTCTGTAGGCTGTGCTTTGCATGCCAAAATATGTGTATTTTTATCTGAGCTGGAAAAAGTTAAATGGCTTTCATTCATTCATAAAAATAGAAGCTAACTGGAAAGGAACACACCTGTATGATAAAAATTTTGATCTGGAAAAATTAGATTTGGGCTGCAGTGTGAGCTTATCTAGGAAGACAGAAATCTTTCAGTAAATCCTGGGGCAAATCCAAAAAAAGACAGAAGGAATTTAGATACCCAGCTCTAAAGTGAATTTACATACCCAAGTCTAAAACTGAAAATCCATAGGTTGCAGCCATCTGACCATGGGGTTAAGTAGGAAGATGTAGATGTCTTATTTGTTAAGTTAAAATTCCTTGGGTGCATAGAATTGCACCTGTGAGCTTTTTCGGGGCCGTACCAATCCTGACTATGCTGAACATGTGGGAATCTACACCAGGTGCAAGCCAGTTGATGTCCAGAAACAGTTGTATTTAATGTATAATTCTAAGAAACTCAATCAGTTGGCTGTGTCAGCATGTGCCTCCCACATGGTAACTGCAGTAGACTCCTATCAAAATGTGGCTATTGACTTAATATCAGACGCCTAAAATAAGTCCATAGAAGAACAATTCACCCTTTTATAGAATGACTACATTTTGTAAAAAAAATTCTTTAATATCTTAAAACTTGTGCTCAGTTTCTTCCTCTAGCTGAGCAGGTTCAAATCTACACTGTTCAAAATCTGTTTTATGCTGTTAGATGCAAGGCTACTCTGGGTGGAAATCACACTCTCCAGTCTTGCTGTTGGAACTCTGCCAAAACTGAGATTCACTGTGTCAAAGAGAGAGAGACACCAGAAGTCTGAGGAGGGAGAACACGGCAAGGAAGTTCAAGGTTCTGATCCCCTGTAGACAGAGGTACTGCTTCAGTTCTTGAGTTAGGAGGGTTGGGAATACAGGTAAAGAGCTGGTCTTTAGCAGTTCCCAAAATGCATTGTAGGCAGTTGCTTGCTGAATATGATCATTTTAGGTAACTCACAGCTCAGGGCATCAGTGGCTCCTTCTAAAATACCTGATTCTCCCCATGTATTTATTAAGGAACCTGGGAACTGAACAAGAGATTTTTTTATTTCACTCCAAGAATCAGAAACCTAAAAATTATCTCATTTTGGCAGCTAACTTTTAAACACTGAACTTTCTTCCTGGTCATGATCTTGTTGCTGATGCATGGCAGCAAACTTAGAAATACCAGAATGCCAGATCTTTTTTGAGGATTATATTTTTTTCTTGGATAGTCACAGCATCTGTTGAAAGAGTACAGCAAAGACCCCAGGATTTAAACCCTGACCTGAATTTGTTTGAAGGCCAGTCTTTAAATTCGTATGTTCATTGAAGAAAACAGTACTGGTTTGTTTGTACAAAACCTTACATAACATCATAACTTGGTGCTGCTTGTAGGTCACAAAAATATCCAGAAAGTACTGTCGTACAATGTACCCGTACTATTTATCCATGAATTATGTAACTTGCAGCTCTTTAGTACAGTTCTTTCTTGGCTTGTTTTATCTGTGGCCTTTCCCGAGCAGAGATTATTAATAATATTGAATGTAGCCCAACAGTATGCTAGCATTCAAAAATTGGTGGTTCTTTTCTGAGACTGTCTAGTATGGATACAGTGAGTTTATTTTATTTAATAACTATTCTTTTATGGTATTTTAATACACTATGTCAATTCTCAGAGTGTATTTTATTAACTTGATGGAATGTATTGTTTAGGTTTTTTGGAGCACTATATATGCATTGTATAGAATCACAGAATGGTTTGGGTCGAAAGGAACCTTAAATATCATCTAGTTCCAACCCCCCTGCCATGGGCAGGGACACCCGCCACTAGACCAGGTTGTATGTTTTCACATAGCGGCTACTTTTCTTTTTCCTCTTGTTGGCTCTAAAAATTGTGTATGTATGTCGGTTCTGATCCTGCACTAGGTTTGTTACCTATCTGCAAGGGAAGGAGTGAGGGAGTGTTGGCACTTGCTTGTGGACATGACTTGAGTAAATGCAATAAGATCTTACAGAAAGATTTATAAGGCCTAAATATTGGATTATCTACTATTTTTACACACAATCAATCAGCTATCATAGTTATAATACCCTTTTCTGTTTCCATCTGTAAAAGGGAATGAGAAGCAGTAATTAGTAAAGAAAGATTTAATAACGGGAAAACCAAGATCAGAAGCCGCTTCTACAAACAGGAGATGGTTGTTTTCCTCCCTGCTTCACTTTTAAAGAATTTTCTAAGGAGATTACTTTCATTAGGCAGGCATCACCCTGCATCAAGATATATTGGCTGCGAAATGAAGAGAGGGAGAAAATTAAACCTGTAGCCTGCAAGTCACTGAAATCCTTAAAAGCAGACTGTGAACCCCCCGCCACACACACACACATGCACACGCACACACACGCACTCTTACAAACCACTCTCACCATCTCAGTATTACTTGGGAAGCTGTGGCTTGTGAGAAATGGCCACTAATGGAAGACAGGAATTCAACGCTACAAACCCCATGTTTTCCCTGGCTTTACTGGAGAGGGTAAATCCATTTGAACGTATTCAGGTTGCTAAAACTCTCTCCTGCAAAACTTCTGTGAAGACTACTACATTGCTACAAAAATATTGTAGCATTTTAAAAGATAAAAGTTTCTTCTAGGGTCCACGTGAAAGGAGATCTGCTTGGTTTGGGAGTAAGATTTCGAGACAAGCAGTCGCTGAGCATCAGACCATTAATATCAGAATTTTGCTTTAAAAGGTTGAAATGACTGCTTCAAATCAGGTCACAAGAAAAACTATAGTTCCACACAAGGGCCTTCAGCCACTAAATTATGCTGAGCCGTTTGAAAAATTATTGTTCGATAAATGCAGCAAACTTGCATGATCTACGAGGAGAGTTTATATAGTTTTAAGTCGTAATGCAAGGATACAGTACTTCCCTCTGCTGTTTCAGACTTGCCAACATGGCTATCGTTGCTGACAGCTTGACATGATGTTAGTTATTCTAAGTGTCAGATGAGAGTGGCTGATGCCATGGTACTGCAGTGCTCACATTTGTTGGAAAATTAGATGGTGATTTTTTTAAAAAAAGGCCTAAAAACCCCCAACAACCCAGCTGCTTAAGCCTCTGACTGCCTAGGTTTTTTTCTGTGCTGGGTGTATAATTTGAGTGAGCAGTAGTGAACATGCCTGAGGTGTTAAGAGAATGATGCGTTTTCTGTAGGCATGAATACTCTTAAATAAAACAGGAACACCTTCCTGTCATTTGTTGTCTTCCAGAGAGATTTTTTAAAAGGAAACGGAAGCCAATTAGCCCGGAAGTTTAACCTCTTTTAGCTTAGCTTCTTTATGGGAGCTTTTTAACCTTTTAAATAAATCATTTTCTTTCTTTTCTTCCCTCCCCTTTGAATCAGTTACTAGCATTTCTCATGCTAGGCCCAAGGAGCAGGCTGCTTAAATTCAAGAATGATTTTGAGGGGATAAAGTGTACAAGATTTTGAATTCTTGCCATAAGTCCCTGGCAGACAGCCAGGAAACCTCAGAGGAACAGGGCTAATGAAGGGAGGGTAAAGGAGATCTGGAGAGTGTGGCTGGTAATGCAGTATTCATTTAATTGGGAGCAGGTATCGGTGCAAACTTCTCCATTTTAATTGGAAAGAGAAGGGGGGTGTTAAGGAAGATGGAGAAAAATAAGAATGCATAAAGTTTTCAAGCTGAGGAGCCAAAGGCAGGCCTGTATATGGCAGAGAAAGAACTCAATTTAGGGCAATTTGCTCTGCAAGCTGGGCTGCAATCTCCCCTGGGGATAGGGATGAGGAAGAAAATGAAACCAAAAGAGAACTTGATAAAATCACCTAGCACAGACAATCTCAGTAGAATAGGTTTTACTGAGTTAAATCTGCCCCAATCAATGTGATTCTTTTCATATAAGTTACAAATAAAAAGCCACAAGATTACAATAAAAATCGAGGATGTACTGCTGCTGATGTAGCACATGGGAGTCTTAAGGACTTGTTGTGGAATACAGGTTTTTTGCAACCATCATGTTTGGTTTTTTCTTTTTACCTAGCTAGGAGAAAAAAAAAAACACCCTCATCTCTGCCTCCTCCCTAACCTTTTATTATCTTTAAACTAAGGTTAGTGTAATGGGTGAACCTTACAGAGCTTAATTTTCAATGCACTGCGAAGCTGAACTTGCTTTAGTCCCGAAAGTTGCTAAACCCGAGCTCAGCCTTGATTTCTTGTTAAAAAAACTGAGGCTTTTTCAGATATTCTTTTTGCCTTTATACATGACAGAAGTTAAAAAAAGATACTTCCTGCCACTTTCCACCCATTCCTACAGCTGGGCATATATGAAGGTGAGAGTAAGTGCCTGCATTTTCATGATGCATAGGAAAAGCATTATTTTGTTTTCTATAGTATACGCACGCAGCATCTTTCTCAGTACAGATGCTAAAAGAGTTGATGTACCACGTGCCGAACAGCTGTTTGTTCTACATCTGAGAGCAAGCCTGAGTGTATTTTCCTTTTGTCCTCAGTAGTGGGTTAACTTAAATATTTTGTGTTTAAGGACCTCCTTGGAAATGGTACTGGTATGAGCTGTGAGTGTCCGAGGTGGACAGCTGCTCTTTTGTCTGCACTGTCACAAAGCTGAGAAAGATGAAGTGGTTCCTACAGGGTCATTAGTTGCGGGGGGAGGTTTGCACCAGAAGAGAGATAGCGTGAGATCACAGCTCTGAGCATTGGGAAGAAAGAGCAAGAATTGGGGTAGGAAAAATGCAGGACTAGGCAATAACAAGGTGACAACTTGCAGTTGCAAGGGATCGGCTGAGATCTGTAGCTGAAATGGTTTTCCTTGTCGTGCTGCTGCAGCACTAATTTTCTCTGATAAACTCTCTTGATGATTGTCTACACTGGTAAAGGGAAAGGCATGCACAAAGAGTATAAACAGGAACAGCATTGCTACCTAAAACATGCACAGTCCCTGGAATTTGTGGGTCCTGCTGGTTTTAGCTTTGTTTCCTAAGGATGCTTTCCATCAGCGCGCTGCTAAGTAGTCTGTCCAGCTGTTGGACATTTTGGTGAAGGACTGGAAACCTTAAAAGTTGGAGGTTTCTACAAGTTTTGTGAAAACAGACAGCTAAGTAGAGAAGACACTCAACCTGAATGTCCCTGTGAGATGGTTACAGCTCACTCTCACTCCTTGAGGCAATGGCCATCACGAGCCAGTCAGCAGAAACCAACCCCTACACAGGCTGCGGCTTGATGGGCAGCGGGGCAGGGCAAAGGAGAGGAACTGGTGGCAAAGAGATGGCACCAGGCAGGAAAAGGCTGGGCTGGGAACTGCCCTCTGCCTTGAGGACAGGGATGTTAAGGAGGCACTGGACACTCCCATATAGCCCATGAAGCTTCATTAGTGCTGTCGCTGTGAAACGTCATAGACAACGTGCTTAGCTGTGCTTGCCTAGAGCTGCCTTACACACTGATTTCCAAAGCCATCTTACGCCAAGCTCTGTTTCTGAATCTGTATGAATACGTGCATGCATTTTTGAGTTGTGGCCGAATGGGATAAGGAGATTTTGGCACAACAATGAAGAATGACAATGGAATTAAGGGGATTTTCAAAAGAAGAAATAAAGCATTTTTGTATCTAATGTATGTATATGGTTATGAAAGCTTGAAAGATCAAATGGAAACACAGCATTTGCGTCCCTTATGTATGAATTTCATATAGGTTCATCCAAATGTACATAGAGAACTTAGATGTAGAAATTTATATGATGGTGCATATAAAACAGTATATTTCAGTACTAAAAAGGCTACATTCTAACCAAGTGTAAAGTTCTTTTGAAATGTGTGTACAGAAGTATGTACATGTGTCAATAGCCTTTGTATATATACATATATTAATTTTATATAAATAAATTTTATATTACATTGAGAACTCAAACATTATTTCCTTTCCATTTTAAAAAAAATAATCTAAACTCTCAGGCAATATGAACACTATAACTTTTGTATAGGACTTTCAGCACATGCATTACACTGTGACATTTGCAGGGATATTTAAGGGAACTAATACATCATATGTAGCCAAAAAGACTATTTAAAGTTACAGTAGAAAGATGGGAGAGAAATCCTGTATTCTGTTCATGATGATAGAAGTAACAGTGGAAGAAATTTTATTCCCTTCTGATTGTATTACTTAAAAATTCACAATTAATCTGTGATAGTAGGCTAGATTCTGATTTTGTGTAAATGACTACAGCTCTGTCAGAGGTAGCTACGTTGATATGATCTGACATGCTGTCTTTTTTTTTTTTTTTAAACACAGCACTTAATGAAAAGACTGGGAGCAAAATTCTTGTCTTGGAGACAGCAAAGAAACTTTACTCAAGTCTCATTTCACTGGTGTAAGTGAAAGGAAAATTTGACCCAAGGCTTACTAAGGAGTAATTATGGAAAATAATTTTGACATAAGCTGAAAGATAGTCATATAGCTGCATTTCCCAACATGTGTGGAAGGTTTTAAAATTAATTGGAATTTATTGAGAGACAAATTCTGAAATTCCATCCATATCTTTCTTTTACATTAACAGACTGTATAGTTCACTAACTGAAAACTTCCACCACAGATATTAAAAAGAGTAAAATATTTTGTATCTGCAAAGTATCTGTGTAACACCTTTCATTTCTGTGAACCCAAGAGTGACTCTGAAGATGAATTTGGTGTCTGTTCTGTTATGAAAAGAGAGATTGGTATTGGAAATGATAACATTTTTTAAATTCAGATCTCACTCTTCTTGCCTTGTTTTGCTTTGCTTTGCACATATGCAGTTTAGTTTAATAGTACAAAATATTATCCATAATTACAGGAAGACCTTTCTCTGCTGTTTTTTCTATTATATTGACATCTCTCTCAGCTTTAGAACCTCCCTCTACTTTGTTGCACTATTTATTGACTGTTCCCTCCTTCCAAATGAGGGAATTTAAGGGCTTCCTTCTTTGTTTGGACAGTATGCATTCTTTCTGATCTCTTAAGTCCATTTCTGAATTAGTAGAAATTGTCTCGCACTGAGTGTAAGGTGCTTTATCAACTCACATATCATTCCTGTTGTTGATAGGGATGATACCACTTTTGTCTTGACACTACTGCCATCCAGAATAGGATTTGCTAGCTGTATTTACAAGTCTATATAAATTTGCTTTTTATATAACCATGCATATGATTGCATCGACATTCAAACGATTGCTTTTCCTGTGGGTGATTTTCCGTATGCATCTTCCTGTTGTGGGTGTGAATGAGCCTCTTTTTGCTTTAGCATTACCCATCTGGTGCAGCTATGCCCATGCCTCTTCAATGGTCAGAACACATGGTAAAAGGGGGAACACATGGTAAATGCAGCTTGGGTTTAAACCATGTCCTACTCTTTCTTGGTCTTGCATTTATCCTGTAAAGCTTCTTCTGGATTGTTTTAAATCTTCTTTTGCCTGTGTCTCTCTTTTTTCTTTTTTTTCTTTTTTTAATTTTTATTCCTGTCATGGTTTTCTTGATGGATTTCTCAAACTGCCTCATAAATGGTGGGAAGTTCTACCTTTATCAGATGTTAATATTAGAAGTCTTTATTATGTCAGAGAGATGCTTCTCTTTGGGAAGTGCTTAGGGATCTAAATTGCATTAAGAGAGGCTGAAGAGGTAAATCTGTTAGATCTGTCTCAGATCTGAGTAGCTTTGAGCATTTGGGTGGTGCCCAACCCTGCCTTTTTCTTCCAGCCAGAAAAAGGGTGTATTACAGCTCGGTGACTAGGGTAAGAGATCAAGCCCCCATGCACAACCTCGCGAAGGCAGTTTCTCTAATATCATCTTATTCTTTGCATTCTTTGAACTTCCATCCTCAAGGGGATGAGGAGTACAGAGAGTCTCATGAAACCTACTTTTGAATTTTCTTCTGGCTGTGATACAGTTTGCTGAGAAGGCAGAGGACAAGAAAAGCTTGGGCCTGTTACTTCACCAAATAATTAAATTCCTTTGAATTTTCAAAATACAGCTTTTTTATTATTATTTTTGGATGGTCTTGCATTTCTAGAATATCCTCTGTTTCCTAGTAGGAACTGATTATGTTGCATGGAGCCCAGACATTTCTCCTGATTTGCCACCAATTTTATCTGTGTCTTCAGTCACAGTTACTTGGCTGTCAGAAGTTACTCTGACAGCTTTGCCCGCACCTTTATTATTTCTGTTAAGATGTGTAAGTCTACATTTCACCTGGAGTCCTATTAAGTAGTTTTCCTTTTTTTTTTTTTTTTCCTTGAAATTTATACCTTCAGCTACTTAGGCAACTTACTAGCTGCTGGCAAACGAGGTATCAGAGCTCACACAAATTGCAATTTTCCTTTGATTGGTAACAAGATGAGTAGCACAGACTGTTTTTCCTCCTTCATATTTTGATCTGGCAATTCAGGCAGGATGCTTATCTGTATATGTCGAGGTCACAAAGCAGCTAGTCTACTAAAGACACTTATCCTTTGACATCTTCAATTGCTCTTTCTTTGCAGAATAAAACACAGCAGGTCCCTCCAAATCTTGATCCAAGACTTCAGGGTTCTTTTTGGCTTGTCAGATTCTATTCGTGCTCCTACTCTTAAAAGCCTAGACAGAAATTAAGTAGAGTCATTCACAACTTCAGTGCAAATGAAATCCTACAACTCTAGCTTCTATTCGTTTGGTGCCTTCTAATCGGTACCTTTGAAGGTGTGCCAGAAGCTGTGACTCCATCTTCACTGACTCAGTCCTCTCTGTCCAAGTGTGGGAGTTATTTAGCAAAGCAAATGAGACATTGTCAGGATGTTGGATACTGTGTGCCCTGAAGTTTTGTAATTGCTGACTTCTCACCATCTTAATCAAGGAAATGTTATACTCTGTCATAAATATCTGCTTCAGCAGGTGGCGGCTTCTCTTTTGATTTTGAGGGGCAGAGAGACCTCTCCATGTTTTGAGAGGAAAAAGGTTTTATGACAGCTACAAAAACAACAACAACAAAAGAATAGAAGTTCCGCTGGGCCTTATGAAAGCCGAAAGTCTTAATTTGCTTAGTTGCCTGTCTTGCATCAGGAGACAGTAAGTCTGAAGAGATGGTTTAAGTGGCACCACATTAGCTTATCAGTGTTTTATCTGCTAGAAGATCCACTCAGATGGATGGCTTAAACCATTTCAGCCAATTTGATCAAGAGTGGGAAATTCAGGACCATATTCTTGAAGTGATTTTCTGCAATATTGGGCAGTGTTGTTTCTGCAATCCAGGGGCAAAAAGGTATAAAAGACCTTGAGAAAAGTTACCTTCCAAAGCCAGCCTATTTCTGGGTCTCTACTCCGGAAGAGTCTTATTAGATAACTTTTAGTACTAGCGCGTTGGCTCTGTCATACCTAGGAAGAAAACACCTGCTGTGGTGTGGTCAGGCTTTCAAAGATTATCTGAACAGTATCATTGAGGAAGTTCTCATTTTGTTGCCTGTAGAGTTGTCGTATGGACTTCTGTCCATACCTTTGGTTTGGACAGTTGCCCATTCCTCTCTTTCCTTTTGTCTCTGAGCCTTCCTCTGATGATCTGTGGGAATTACAAGATGCTGCAATACAACAGTAGGAATGTCCAGGCTAACAATACATTGCGGAAAAAGGGCAATTGTGCTTAACAATAACCAGATATTCTTTGAGATACACTGCCTCAAGATGCATCAAAACCTACTCCCCTTGCCCACTTCACTGGAGTCCTGCTATTATTTTAACTGAAAGAAACAGAGGTATATCCTACTCCTTTATTTCTCATGCGCTATGCACAGGAGTAGAGAGCAGGCGTGCAACTTAAAAATTAGGTATACGTACTTTCAGCCACATGTGCATACAGACAACGTATGTTGCAAAATACCCCTTACTGTTAAATAAGTTGTCTAAACAATATTTGCATAAATGGTAAGCTGTTACTCTGCTTTCAGAAGGCTTCTCCTAACCAAAGGGACTTCTGGAGTCATAATCCGTTCTTCTACTCTTAGAAACAACTGGAATATTTAATTCTTTCTATGACTTTAAAAAGACTGGTCTTATTGGGAAACTGCTGTTGGAACTTTAATCCACGTGAATTATTTTTCCCCAGTTTCCAGCTTGACCTTATTCGTGGCTGGTGTATTTTCCTTTGCTCTTGTACCTTCATCTTAGGTGCTGTTTTGTCTTTTCAGGTATATTCCTTCCTGAGACCAGTTATTGCCCTTCAGACTCCATTGCGCTACTTAAAAAAAATTCAGGTTGTAGTTTTCTCTCTTAAGATCCGCACTATTCTGATCAAGCTAGGAGCTGTTCTCAGCAACTCTGTTATTACAGAGTCTTCATCTTGCTTAAATATACATGACTAGAACCAAATGCTCTATTCAAGAACATGGTCCAGTTAACTCACCAGTGCCTTTTGGCACTTTTGGTTTGTTGTTTTTTGGGTTTGGTTTTGGGTTTTGTTTTTTTTTTTTCTTTCATAGCCATGTTGTACTGCTCCTCATTGTTAAATTAATTGTTCGAAAGATGACTATGTATTTTTCTTCCTACGTTGTTGCCATCTGATGAGCTCCAAATCTAATGCAAAATTTCTTATTAATCTGTTAGTGATTGACCTTGCACTCTGAACAGTTAAATGTCACCCCATTTCCATTATTCCAATCCTAGAGGTCTTCTATTTTTTCTTGCATTATAATTCTTTGTATTGAAAAATACCTCACAACATTGTCATCTGCATATTTCATTAAGCAGTTCTGATTTTTTTTGATTAAACAAGATGGGTCTCAAGAATGAGCTGTGAAAATTTTAGCAGTAGCCTCCCAGACAAGAGACAAATCTGTAACTATAACCTGTTTCTGTCTTGTATAACTAGTTCCTTTCCTCCTGTACAGCTTTCCTTCTAATTCCCACCTTCTTCAACTTCATCAGTAATTTTCTGTGGCACTCTGCCAGTTGCTTCACTAGTCCAGATGAGAGAGACCTACTCTTTTTTTCCTCCAGAAAAATCAGATATCTTAAGATAGCTGTCAATTTAAGACTGCATTAGCTACCCTTGGTAGCTGGCTATATTTTATTCTATATTCCATTTTCAAAATTTCTTGTGATCCATGTGTACTGTAGAGGTTTCCTTCTTAAACATGGAGGGGAAGGCAGGGAAATAATCTCAGCTATGACGTAGGCGCTTTCAGGCCTCTTAATAGGTATTTTACAGTGTAAGTATATTGAGATCTTAGGAACTGAAGACCCAACTACATAAACATCACCATAATGTCTAAGTTAGAAGCCTAGTTAACCAAGATGCCTTTGAGGCAATGGAGAAAAGGCGATGTCTCTCAATCTTTAAGCAGTAATGATAAAGCTCCATCAAGACAAGAGCCTGCTGTATTAAGTTTTGTATAGACTTGCTCTTATGAGATTTTTCAGTGGTCTTCTCAAGAGTGATTTTCCAGCACAAACTCAGTTCCAGGTTTGTCAGTTCCAGATGGGTATTGGAATCTCCTCGACTGGCCTATGGCATTTTACCATCCTAACACACCCATAAGCCATCTGCCAATGATCAGTCTTCAGGCATTTGGATAATTTTGACTTCTACTCTTAGCATCAGACAATGCAAGGCCTTTTCCTGCACATGGTTGGAAGGGACTCATATTCTATAATCTTAGGCCTTAAAATTTTGGAAATTAGGGTAAAACAGTTGTTGAGAGAGGACAATTCAACCCATTAGCTTAAGACCAGATAATATTGCTTTGAGAAAGTGCTATTGACTGTATGGGGAGTCTAGTAAGCATCTTACATTTAATACCATTCACAAGCTTGTTTATTGGGATAAATCTTGGCATTTGAGTTCAGAACTTCCATCCTGATAATCCATTCTCATTTAATCGTTCATATCATACAGTCACTGAAAAGATTCTGGAAACTGTCAACTGCAGCTGAATTTGGTTCAGTTGAGTCATAACTGACATATCCCAAACATGTCATTTTAACACCAAATAATTTCTGATTTATTTTTTCTTTTGTAAAAGAAACTTCCAATTTATAAAATTTGTGTGTTTCACTTTTTTTTAGAAAGTGATATTGCCAAGAAAGATGTCCATAGAATTGCCATCTGCTTTTTTCCCCATATATATTATCGAAAGTGTGTATTTCTTTGTGTTGTCCACAAAATTATAATATATTGAATTAAAGTTAAATGTTGTTACAATGTCATTTAATAGTGATATAGTAAACAATAATAATTTAACTTAGGTTTCCCTATGTTTTTTAATCAATTTTAGATCTTTCAGGTCACTTTAAGACTGAGAAAACTCTTTTTCCTACTTTAAAAGAGAAAATAATCTCTGATTAAATCTCTGATTAATCTCTGCTTTTAAATGAAGTTTCTTATGAATTATTCCAAATGTGGGACATAAAATCACCCCATTTTATCAATGTTAACACATTTTACTCTAGAGAAAATTTAATTTAAGCTTTTTTAGGGCCTCTTTAGCACTGAATCTTTCCAGCAAGCCAGTTTATTACAACCACAAAGCAGATTCCAAACTGGGATGCAAGTATTCCTCCAAACTGGGAAGCAAGTATTCCCCCAAACTGGGAAAAAATATTTTACCATGTACCCGGGGATTTAGGTAGAAGTCATAAAAATGCTATGCAAGAGTCCAGGCAGAGACTCAACCTTTGTTTCTCAGAAAATTTATCTCATCCATTCTTGTGACAGTTTCTGGTTAGTGAAGGGTATATATGGCAGGGGTGTGTGTGTATGGTTTTTCTGAATCTTTTTAAATATGGGAATGTATGAATCAAATTCACTACCTTAGCAAACACACACTCCGAAGCACGCGACCATTCGAAACCCAGTATCACTTGTAGTCCTCCAGACTGTGAGAGGGATAGGCAATACTGCCCAATTCAAAGTATTGCCAGAGTACTGTGGTAGGATCAACAGGCAGAAAAGGAACTGAGGCGTAGTGAGGGAGGAATGCTGAAGAAGAATCCAAGCACTCACTCAGTGCATTTGTTTGACAAAAGTTATATTGAATTCTGTGTCAGTCTTTCTCAGGCTTAAAAAATAGCAGGATGTAATCAGATTTTTTTGTGGCATATCTATGTGCAGCAGATCCTACCCTCCTAACTGTTCATTCCTGTCTTTTACCTCCTTCTTTCCCTGTTCATCCACTTACCTCCACTTCTCTCCCTTCAAAGTAGCACTGCATTAATGAATTGCTCCATGGTTCCCATCTGCTTCGGTGTAAAACCTGCTGGCTTGTGTTAAACTGCTTCTCGAGATGACTGGGTAACTGTGTCTGTACTTGTACAAATGCAGCAGTCCAACAGACGTGGTGAAACACCGGCTCATCTCTAGCCCAGTTTTCAGGTGATTTGCTTGGGATGTGGGCATCCCAGTTTTGACAACTGATTCTGCCGCTGTCCCACTTCCATGTAAATTCTTGGCCTGTTCCCAGCTTAACTGTCCTGGGTGAAAGAATCCTGCCTTTTCCAGAAAAAACCCACCACCCATAAAGGTCATTTTATAGCCTGAGACAGAGGTAGCTGCTGATGTACAGAGCAGCAAAAGAAAGCAGTGTTAATCCACAGCCATTTCCAACTTCCAGTCCTGTGCTTTTATCATTAGACATTTTTTGCCTGACAATTATGGCTTAGTTTTGACCTTGGGTCACTGACATCAGTACAAGATATATGTCAGTATCTTAAGGCAAAATCAAGCCTTGATGGTTGTTCACCGTTTTTCATCGTTCTGTGGTCAGTTATATGAATCATGCCAAGAAAAAACATTTCCCCTGTTCACTGAGAAGAGCATGGGATACATGAAAAGATGGATTTTAAGACTGGTTGAAGCATTATAAGGATCTAAAATTTCAAAGCCAAGGGGGCCACTTCTGTTTGTTTATTTTTTTTTCTTTTAACAAATGGATTCAGTTAAAATCTGCTAATATACTGTGCCATAATCACTTAAATACTTCTCCGATAAGAAGGTCTTAATTTTTGTCTTGTTCAGATTATATTAAAACTATCCTTCTGTCACTTAAAGGTATTGCTAAATTTCTACAACTCTGAAGTCCTCTTAAACTTTCCCTTGGAAGAAATATGGCATGACAGCTACAATTTATGTTATAGATTTAGCATGTTTAAGATACAGAATACAGGACAATATTAATAAACTACACAGAAGAAGAAAACAATATTGTCAGGTCAGTAAAATGTAAACATTAAGAAGCAAAAGAGGTCTGAAAGAAAAAATCCTAAACAAATCAGTCCCCACCCAAGCCTCCCTAGTAATCCTCTATAATATTTTAATAGAAAAGAGCTAAGTTCAAAGTACGCTTCGGATAGTGCTAGAGACGGTGTGGAACCTAAGGCTGCACAGCAAGATAATATGTACCTGGGAGACTGTGAATTCTTTTAAAAGTAGTGTTTTATACTCTGGTACTGTGAAACCCCAGAAAAGACATGCATAGCCCACACTTCCTCGTACAGCTCCATAAATAGGCACTGTATCTTTTGTTGCAAATCCTCAGCTCTATACACTTGGGACAAGCAAGCGCCCAGTGGCAAACAGTTCAGAGAAACAGCACGGAGGAACTGAATGTGGTAATTGCTCCAAACTCATTGTTACCCACTTGATTTCATACAGTCATGGCCAAATCTTCCATCTGTCTCTGCCCTCCAACAATGATTTCAGGACACTTGGAGCTGAAACCAAACTGTGGGGTTTCTTCTTTTATTCTTTTTTTTTTTTTTTTTTTTTTTTGGTGTCTGGGCTCTCACCATCACAGCCCTTGATTAAATGACAGGTTTTTGTTTTCATTGTCTTACCTTCTTTTCTCATTCAGTTCTTGACAGCCTTCCCTCTCAGCTGAATACTGTTATCACTTCTTTATTCTAATCCTCTCCCTAGCTGCCTATATTATCACCCCTCTGTTTCAGAACTTGGATACTTACCCTTTAATCCATTAATTGGCTTTTTACCCTCAGATCTCTTTGCCTCCTCTGAGTGCAACCTGACTCTCGCAGCCACCACGCACCCTGGCTGTTCTCTGCCCATCCCTCCCTTGCACCTCCCGGCTCTCCCTACATTTTGGTGCTGGTTTCTCTTCTTTCCAGATAATCTTGTGCTTTATTTCTTTTCACAAAGGAGGGCTCTCTAGTTTAATATCACTTTCAGTGTTGCTTCTGTTTCTTCCCAGTGTTTACGTATCGCCTTTCTTCGTTGCTTCTTAACAAGGGTAGATGTATATAGCAGGAATAACCTCCGCAGCAGATATCTGTGTTGCCCCCAGAATAGGTCCATTTCCTTATCGGGGTTCAGAAGTGTTGGGCAACTTAATAAAATATGGGTTGCTACACAGCAAATGTATTCACTTAAATGAGATCATCTTTTGATTGAGTTAGGTTTCTATTGCTGTTTGCATGCAGTAGAAGTGTACATTTCTTAACTTTTTTTTTTTAATCGTGTACTCTTTGTGTGTAAAACCTGTTTGTATTAAAAGGAAATACTTTATCTGGTGCCACTGTTTAATCCAGGAATAATATTGCCATATTTTAAGAAATCCTGCCTACTTATTATTTTTTTTCTTAGTCAACATTCAAAAATATACTGCAGAGAGGCATGCTAGCCTTTTTGTTTTGTTATCTCTGATATTTTCTTTATATGGTATGTATGAATACACACATTTGATATTTAGCAAAATAGGGAAAATTATCCTGGTGCTAATGTACACAGAGCTATTACACCCAGTCATGGTTAATAGCACTAAATGGATTTAGAGTGAGGAGTCTAGACTGCAATCCTGTCAGCATATGCCCCTTCCCCAGTAATTTATTTGGGTTTTGCACCTGCAGATGCTGAACCGGGACTGAATTCATACAGAATTTTTTATTTGGATAGCAGGCACTGAAATAGTAACATTTAAGAAGAGCACTAAATAAAAGTGACTGTGTTACCATTAACTTTCACTCCTTTGTTGTCAATATTGAAAACAATAGAATCCTGATTATCCAGGCTCTTACCATGAGGATCTCCTGCTCTAATTAACTCCCTAATCTATTGGCACCCTGATTATTAGACATATCTTGTGCTACCTGGTGCGTTTCAATGGTTGGAAAGCTTTCATAAAATATTTCAGTTTCAGCTCATTCATTGGCACAGTGTATCTTTAATATTCCATGCAAACATAGTGATGGTCCTTTCCTTTGTGTGATATAATCTCCATGCTCTGGAGCAATACAAGCCTTTCTGAAAAGGTAGTAGATATGCAAAGGCCATGAGAAGAGCAGGACTGCAAAGGTAATTGTGCAGAGGTGAGTAAAAGCCCCCTCTTTGCCTGCCTCTCTGTTGCTGTGCCCCATGCATGTGGTAAGTCTCAGCTGAAAATCACTTTTTCCTCCAGTTTTTATGACATGCATATGTACCTACAGGCATCTCCAAAGGTGAAAGGTTCTAACCCATTGTGCCATGCAGCCGCGGCAATGGGAGTTTGGTTACAACTTGTAGAACAAAAAGGTTTTCCTTCAGAGCCACGTATATTCAGGCTTGTTTGTATCAGACATGCGTGTCTCAAATTCTTCGATCTCTAATATAGGAAAAATAAATTAAATTCCCCTCCCCTCATAACAATCCCTTCAGAACCAGAGAACACCTAATTCAGGGAATCAAACTAGCATACCCGGGCAGATCTTTTCCTTCTTTTCACTTGGAAGAGCTGCAATCCTGTGGGAAACGAGAATGAAAACCAGTTTAAAAGCCTTCTCATCAAAAATCCTGCACCTAACTCTTGGCTGTATACATTTTAAGTTTCAAACATACCCCATTGCTTATTTGAGTAATGTTTCAATTTCGTTAAATGATAGACTCCTTATTGTTTTTTTTCCAAATATTCTTGTATTAGACCATTCCCTTTTTTGTTTCATTCTATGGAGTATCAGCATTTGCAGTTCTTTTACAAGAGGATGCTTAGTTGTACAGGTTGAAGTCTGTCATCAGTACACAATCTTGTAAAGATCTATGATGTGCCTCTTGTCCTACACCTAGAAATGTGCATTGGTGTGGTAGCTTTCAAGCAGTTGCACATCAGCATGTAGATTCTGTTCAATGTGTTCAGCCTGGATCCGTCATTCATTCGTGTGTGTGTGCGTGTGCAGTTCACCAATGGATGTGGTGGCCTTTTTGTGGTCTGTGAAGTCTGTATTTTGTATGCATGGAGCCTTGCACTAGTCCTGCTCATGTGTGAAGATAAAGGCATGGAATCCGTTTTCATGTGTCTCTCTCCAGAATCTCCCTCCAGTATCGACAGGAGTCTATATATTTTTAACATCAGAAGGCAGAGCACCCTAAAAACTATGTACCAATCATGTAGTGCAAAAGAAGCAGCAAAACAGAAAAGGGTAAGAGAGACAGTAGAAATAAATGTGTACAGTATGAAACCTTTCTCCACTGCATGCAATATTTTAATTCAATTCATAGTAACCTTAATTTACCATTGGGGATGCTAAAAAGCTTTGTAAAGACACAAGTGTTTTTCATGAAACGAATTGATAATCTTTGAAATATGCAACCTTTCCTTCCCCCCCAGCTGCTACCTATAACAGCTTGTATAATTCAAGACTAATTTTTTACTTAGTTCTCCATAATGCTATTTATTTCTCATCCATTCTTTCCTTCTTTTGTAACTATCTCTGAATTTCAGGGGCCTCTCATAAAACACTGTAATGCTAATGCTAAGGGTAATTTTTTAAAGGTGCTTCAAAAATGTAGATGTTTAATATGCAGCTGCTCTTTAAAGGGGCAAAAGGTTTCTTTCTGCCAATTTTTTCAGATTCTATATTAAAAATCTTTTTTTTCTCTCAACTGTCAATATTTAAGGAAGTACCCTTTCATGTTTTTTGTAATCCTGTTAAAAATATTGGGTATATTCTATATCTGTGGCTAGACATAAAGCATGGTGCAAAATAATCTAAACACTCAAGGTTTGTTTGCAGGTTTGCTCTAATGAAAAAGGCTCAAGTTATATAATGAGACAGCCCCTCTGATGCAGTTAATCAGTATCCACACAAGTTGATCCCTTGAATGCATTACATGATTCGTAAGAAATTGCTTAGTACATAAGAAATTAAGATGGAATATTATTTGCTGATGTCTTATTTTTCAGCTAAGAAATCTAACACTTTTAACGATAAAGAGGAGTAAGAGGTCCTCACTTATGTTCCTCTGCTCTCTGCAAAGTAGGATATTTTCAGAGACAGCTATATTGCAAAAAAAAAAAAAAAAAAAAAATCCAAATACTGATTAGAAAGGGTTCTTTCATTCAGTTGAACATCATAGGAGTATGGTACCATGCCTAAATTGTAAAAATATTTTGATTCCAAAATATGTTTAATAGGTCACACTTTTACAATCACAGCTTAGAGTTAATTACTATGTCTAGTCTGAAAACAGGTCCATGGTAATAAGTGTCTCACTAAATCATTGTCTTCACTGTGTCTAAACTGTCAGGGTGGGGATTCTTAAAGGTGCCTAATCAATGTGCAAACACAAATCCTGTAAAACTCTCCATGGCACTGGTGAACAGTTATGTGCTTTAGAAATCAGTTGTTCTTTGATCCAGGTCCTGTTTCATTTTGCGTGGAAATAGTTGGTGAAGGAAAGGAAAGAAAGGAGACCACGTCCTCAAGTGCACTTGGATGACAGTAGGTCAGGATAGCTAGCTAATGGGGATGAAAGATGCTCAGACCTGCAGTGAACGGCATAGGCAAATCCTTTTTCACGGGTAGTGGGTGTTTATTGCAGAAGATGCGCTGTCTTTAGTGCCTGCCCTGGCAGGGTGGCTGTGGTAAGCGTGTTCAGCCAGAAATGATTGCTTTGCTCCATCATTGTAGCAAATTTCTAAAGCAGAAATTATGATGACAAAATTGAGTGGGTGTGTGTGTGGGGGAGGGGTGTTGGTTTTCTGAAGGAATGAAATTTGGAAAAGGAAGAGTTAAAGAAGTTACTGCTGCTGTAATATACATACCAGGCTCTTTCGGTCTTTTAAGTCTTCACAGCTCTCTTACAACAGGTTCTCTTCATGTCTAGAAAATGCAAATCTCTGGGCTCCTAAGAGCAACTGAATAGGGATATGTATTTCATCTTAAAACAAAGAGCAAAGAAAAAGAAAAAAAAGAAAAAGTTATTCAAAGGATTTTGGAAACAGGTGTTCTAAATCAACATTAATTGGATTTCAGTTAATTATTCCTTATACTTTGGGGATTATAGGAAAGGAATATAGGGGGAAAAAGCAAGAACAACTTCTTTGACACAGTAATTGCTCTAATATTATTTAAGCTAAGCAGCCTCTCATTGCTTTCACCCCCACCCCAAATAAATTGGCCTCCAGATGACTGTTACAGAGACTAGGGAGTAAGAATGAAGTAAAAAAGCAAGGTGCAATCCTCGAAAGCCACCTTTACATGGGACGGTGGTTACATATTTAGTCTACTATGTGTACTATCCTCTGCCTGTAACTACTAAGATAAAAACAACTGCTAAAAAGCTGTTATAGATTGATTTTGGACACCACATTTCTAGTATGAAGCTTACCTACGTGATTCCGCTGATATTTTACCCCTTGCAGTGTATACTCTATGCACATACTTTCGACTTGGTCAAGAATGTTTCTCCAGGTCTGGCAGAGGAAGGCTGGGTGGAAGACAGGACATTATTAAGGATTGTATTTTGGCTTTTGGCTTCCTGTTCTAATTCCTATTGGAATGAGTCCACTTTTTGCCCAATATTGGAGCTAGTATAGCATTTGACATGAAAAATCATATATGGAAAGTTTTAGTTTGCCTCTGAGAACTGACTGATTCCAAATTTTAAAAGAAGTGGGAGAGGGGGTGAATGAGACAAGATCTAATGAGATTTTAAATATGTTTATAAATTGGTCTAAAGAAATGAGGTTTTTACATTGAACTGAAAGCAGGGTGGGTTGTTTGTTTGTTTTTTCATTTGAGTTTGATCTTTAATGTTATGTAAACATTTGTGCTGATCCCTCTTAGTGTTAGGTTGATGAGAGTGAGAGCAGGCAGCGACACTTGCTAGTCTCTTCTCACTGTCCAGCCCAAGAGAAGTGATACCTGTGATAAAAGTAACAGATTTTCAAAGTTATTTTTAAACTTTAATATGATACAATAATCAGAGCTTCTAGTAACAACCAAGATAATGTTTTACATATTTTGTACCTTAACAATGTCTCTTTGAAGAACTGCCCCCCCATATGTTTGAAGTACACATGAAACATGTCGCTTTTGAACAGGAGGTATTGTCAAGTTATATGTGAAATTATTTACACAGCAAATTTTAAAAGATTTTGGAGAGCCTAATGAAACTTGCCTGAGGGCAGCTAGAATTTGCATTCCAGCCTCCTGCATGTGTGACAATTTGCTCAGCATCTCAGTTAAAAAAAATTGGGACTTCCCACATTCAGTAGTTCTCATCTATAACTGAGGCACATTACTAAGGAGATACACCTATGCCAACTATATGCGTCAGCGTATTTACCATCCTTACAAACAGATGTGAACATAATTACATCACATCTACACAGTCACTTATTTACCTGACTTCTGTACGTATTTGCATGAGGTCCTAACAGGGACTTTAAAGATCTGAGATTTTTACAGACCTTACAAAAATATTAATCTTAAATTAAACTGATCTGTTATAACCCAAATTTCCACCACATCTGGATGAAATTCTTAAGAACACACACTTTAGCTGCTGCTGTGAAAGCACAGCAGAAAGCAGTAGTGAAAAGAGCAAGACTTCATGTGCTGGTACCTTTCAGAGAATAGGCCAAATAGGTATCTGTACTGTTGCAGCTGCTCTTATGTATCTCCTCACCTCATAGCATTTAGATGGCATCGTTGCTCATATCGTGCAGATGCTGGTACTGCATTCTGTAGGAAGAAAGTATTTCTCTGTCAAATGTCATCATTTCTAACTGACAGTGAAGTACAAAAATATCTTTAAAGTTTTATTCAATACCTGTAAAAAACCCCAGTATAAACATATGAAGATAAGCACATAAACATATGAAGATAAATTATGAAAATACATGTAAGCTATACATGCATGCATATTTAACTCTTGATTTCCCAAATGTGGCAGTTCATAGCTTTTCTCTTGGTCATCAGCGCTTTTCTTTGAGCCACTTCAAAATTCTGTTTCAGTCATTTTTTTTCCAAATCAATTCCATCAGTATCAGCTTGCAGGAAAATATATTTCAAAATAAATTTGTAATTCATATCCTAGATGTGGTTTATGCTTTTTTACACTATGTACAGCATCTCAGCACAAGCAGTGTTTTAATGCTCAGGAGTTCTGTAGGTTTTTTATCTCTACCTCGCTTTTTTTCCTTTGCTCCCCCTTCTGACCTTTGCTAAAATCTTCACCATGGTGTATAGGTGATAATTGACTGCCTTTGAAAAGATACTTTTTGTATCAGCCGAGCGCTTTCTTGTTTGAGATGTGAACATATTTTACGGACAGACTCAAAGCCTGGTTGTGCTCAGTCATATGTGCAAAAAAAAAATACATTGTTAGTCGTTTGTAATCCCCAGCCCATGGTGGTTCTCTCCAGTTTCTGTGTGGGAAGAGATGTGCTTATTTAATCACAGACCAGATGCGGGGCCTAAGGGCCTGACCCAAAGCCCATTGAAATCAGTTGGAATCCTACCGCAGATTTTAATGGCCCTACATGTTTAGATAAGTATATCTGACTCTCACGCACTATGCTCTCCTCACTCCTTTCCCATTTTCCTTAGGAGCAAAATCCCCTCCCGTACTCTAAATGCAATGAAAACAATTTAAAAAAAAAAAAAAAAGACAACTATTCTGTTAAGCAAGTGTTATAATAGGAAGCTGGAACACGGCTTTATAGTACTGGGGTGGCTACGGCACCTTTTTGCACTACAAACATTTCTGATAATGCTTTGAACGGAAAGGTTGACGTGCTTGTGCAGAAAAACAGTTTATATACAGAATGGACTTGGGGCTACATGGTGAAAATCTCTGTATAGTCAATGTAGTCTATTTGTGAAATATAGCAGGGGAAAATATTTATGAGCACCACAGGACATGAAGCTCAAAGTGCAGTCATTTCTAAATGAAAATTATGTGACAGTTCATCAGTATTTAATGCTAACATTGCTTGATCTAGACATAAAGAATTTAGCAGCCATTTATCATAACATACAGTACTGTTCATTTCCTGATTTGCTTAGAATACATTGGTGTTTTAATCTCAACACGAGCCACAGGTCTAATTTTAGATATTTAATGAAAGGAAAACCCGGCGAGAGACAGATTTTTCACATGGCTATTAGAAGCCTACTCCCACAACTTGAATTGGTTGGTCTTTTTAATGCGTGCTCCCAGAAGCCACCGCTTGGTCCCTGCACCAGATGCAGGTGTTCCCTTGTGCTGTCAGCCAGGAATGATTAATGAGGATTTGCCCCTACTGAAAGCAGTCTTTGGAGCATTGTTCAGGGCATCTGTGGAACTGTCGGGGGAGACAAGGACACAAGTGAACAACCAATTATTTGGCCATCACTGAGGCAGCATGAAAAAGACATCAAATTGGACAGAGGAGCAAAGCTTTTGTTTCATGATCATATTTTTAGGTGTTAATAGTAACAGAGGAATTCTACCTGTTTTGTTTTGCTTTTTTTTTTTATTCTTCTTCTTTTCTTTTTCTTTTCAGGGGAGATGGGAATGGCTCAGATACCACTTTAAAGCTAGGAAAGGATGTGTAAAAGAAACAGAGGCAGAAAACTGATCACGGTCCTTTAAAAGTGTAAAAGGGAGGAAAACACACAGAATTGATTTCTTGGCGGTTGCACTGTGTGTATAAAGATATACCGTTTTGCTCGGCTAACATTAGGGAACGAGGGCTAAGAATTCTGTGAGGAGGAGGATTTCTCATGCAGGGAGCTGCTTAATTGCTGGCCAAATACAAGAGTTCGGGAGCCGGGGCTTTAACAAGTGATAGCACAGGGAAGTGTTACATTAGGATTCTGAAAAAGAAAATGTGAGGGAGCAAAACCAGAAAACATTTGCAAGATTGTATTCAGCATTCAGCCTGCATCCCTCTTTCTGTCTCAAAGAAAATACTCTTAGGTGCAGGAGAGTGAGGGGAAAAAGAGAAACAGAACTAAAACCACTCTGCTCAGGCTTAGGCTTCTGAATTTTTATATTTACCAAGATTTGTGATTATAAATACTAATTTTAAACCAGAGGGAAAGGATTATATTTTCAGAACAATCCAATTACAGAATGGATTGTTTGTAAAATACATTTTATGCTCCATCTTGTCAAGCCTCTTTCTACCACAGTATTAAGAATAAAAAAGTTAATTATACAGCTTAATTCTAATGAGGAAAATAATGTTATATTGCCTAATAACATATAGTATAATTTCTATTGAAGTAATGTAATTAATATTTGCAGTGGCTAATTCCCTAACCTCAGAAGTTCCTCTGTCCCCACACATGCATGCAAGAAAAGGAGTTCAGATCCTGAAACAATTACAAATCATAATTCAAAACTATTGCTTAACCAAGGAGAAATCTATATTTCTAAATTAACAGTTTAATTATATCTGACAACCTGGATTTAGTTTGTTTTTCAAATTATTTATCCATTAACGACTGCATTTTATCAAGGAGGACTCATGGCCTGTGATTTCTCATCTGCAAAATTATGTGAATGCCCATATAGAAGGGCCTGTTTCCTTACCCCAACTGGTTTGTATGAAGTTTTTGTAAGCAAAAAGGGTTTGCATGCTTCATGTTTAGAATGGGTTGCTGCAGATAACACTTTGGCTTATGATATCTAGATTTTCAGGATTTGTCATCTCAGTGTCAAATGTCTGGGTCTGAAACCTGAACAGTCAACTGCTGTCTCCGTTTACTATAGGATGATTGTTTTGTTAGAAAATAAAAATGTAAAAATAAAAAATCCTTGGAATTTAATAACCATTTAATCATAAAGAAGGAAAAAAACAAAGCAGTAAATCAAGTCTTTATATTCTAAGAATATCACATAATATCTCTTTATACCATCCAAATGAAAGTCTTGATCAGAAGGAAATCACTAAACAATCTAAGAATCCTTAGAATATTCCAGCATTTCTGGTAACTTTACCTTGGGAATAGCCTCAATACCAGCTCTCAAACTGCAGCACTGATGTGTTCGGTTCTGCAGGTCTGTCCTTTTCCAGCAGTGCAGCCCTCGGTTACTCTCTGCAAAGAACTCTGACATTTGAAACTGAGCTTTGTCCGCTCTTGCATTTGGTATATGTGCTGGAACTTTAAATGACTTTATTAGAAATTATACGATCCCTGTACAGACACACTCAACTCTGTTTCCTTCTTGTCAGGAAGAGACAATGGCATCAGCAACATGCCCCTGTGTCTGAAAGATGGAAGAACAGTCTGTTAGACTCCTCCTGGGCATGGTGGAAGTGATGCCGGTGAGAAAGATAAATATTTCCAGGAACTGAAGGAATGATTATAGCATCTCTAAAGAGGACATTTGCCTGTGACTCTCAAAAAGTGCTGAATTGAGTTTCCTAATCCTAGATAAATAAATAGAAAGAAAGCTTTCTGCTACTGTAAGCTGTGCTGAAGACGGCACCTTTTCTCGCCAAGTATGGACTTTGCTACAGTAATTCAAGGCTTGTTTATCACTCTGCTGGATTACGTCAGACTCTTCTACTTGGAGTTGTCAGCTGAAGAGCATAGAAACATCAGATGCTGAAGCTTGATAAAATTTCTAAGTAACATAAAGAAGAGCGCAGCCTGATATTTAGATGTGTCAGCAGCATACAGCATGGAAATATCTTCAATAACATGGTTATTCTCTCCAAATCTCCTGGTGGGTGAGCACCTTTGGGGTGGAGCCCCTGTGAGCACCCATGGAGGGTCCCATGGGACAAAGATCGGGACAGTACTTTAAAGCAAGGACTGAATCCTTTTAGTGGAGGTTCTTTGGCCTCAAAATAGGGATGGGATTTGCCAGCTAGTTCACGAAATGGGAACGCCACTTTTGACATACCATTTCCACCAGGACAGTAGCATCTCTTCCATTCATTACATTCCTCTGCAATCTACATGCTTTTCAAAAATAATTATGTGTCTATGAGTAGTTGTGCCTGGTTTTCAGTACGATACATGTTGTATTATGATGCTTTCCCTGTAAATTCTTATGTGTGTATGTATTTTCATGATACTTCAATAAAAACATCACAATTGAAATTCAAAGCAAAACAAAACCAAAATGGGCAAGAACATATGGAAAGGGATAAACCCATTAACATCTTTATTATGAGTGTTGTTTGCTAAAAACATCAGCTGTGATTTAGCTTTATGAGGTAAATCCACTGGAGATTTATTTTACAAAACTATAAAAAAATTCTGAAACTGTCACTTATGTTTTTACAAGCATCTCTAATACTCTACAGACTGCATAAGACTATGAAGTAGTGGATTAGTATGAGGGGAAGGTGGTTACTACCTGTGAGATGACAGCCTTCCACTACCTAAAGGGGCCTACAGGAAAGATGGAGAGGGACTGTTTATCAGGGAGTGTAGTGACAGGACAAGGGGTAATGGGTTTAAAGTAAAAGAGGGTCGATTTAGATTAGATATAAGGAAGAAATTCTTCACTGCGAGGGTGGTGAGGCACTGGCACAGGTTGCCCAGAGAGGTTGTGGATGCCCCCTCCCTGGAAGTGTTCAAGGCCACGTTGGATGGGGCTTTGGGCAACCTGGTCTAGTGGAGGGTGTCCCTGCCCATGGCAGGGGGGTTGGAACTACATGGTCTTTAAGGTCCCTTCCAACCCAGACCGTTCTATGGTTCTATGATTTATGGTGCTATGAAGCTAAACAATAGATGTGTTCTATTCTAAGTCACAACGTACTCTTATGGATCTTTGCAATTCTTTTTGATGAAAAAATGTTTCTTTGTCTGTAAATAGCATGCCTACTGTAAAAAATTGTTAGGAAAAAAAAGAGAAAAATAGTGAAAGCTCAAATAAATATTTTTGTGGGTTTTAATATGTAATATTTAACTTTTATTTCATGCTGGAAAGAATGAGGGTTATTAGAATCACGTTATGATTCAGGGTGAGCGCTATTTCTCTTATTTATGGTAAGTAAAATCTAGCAACAACAAGCTCAAGAATTCAGGAGTTGTCTTTTATAAAACTTCTGACTATCAGGATTTCTCTCTTTGTCCCTCCTCCTACCAGTATAACACAGCCTGATGGTTCTGGTCACTACAGCCAGTGTACGTCTGCTGATGGTGACCACGATGAAACTCCTAAGACTTCTGTGCCTCCGTTATTGCCTCCAGGCCTGAGATGAGATGAGGCTGCAGGAAACTGGGGTAACGTCATTAGGATCTCATCCAAACTGGTTGTTAATGAACCAGTTGATAAAGCAGAAGGAATTCTCTCTGCTGCTTGCACTGACAACAAAAAAAAGGGCAAGGGAAAAGGTTTGGATGTAAAAATACTCCCCCTTGCAGGAACAGCAGGGATCAGCTGCAGTTTGTTTTGTTATCACATACACGTTCTGGTATAGGGGGAGGCAGGGCAGGCAGGGATTTTGCAGATGACATTTCTATATCGATTTTTTTATAATAATGCTGTACATGCTTGGTTTAAGCTGCAAAACTTGCAGTTTGAACTGCTTAAGTTCTGGCTCTTTAGCAGTAGAGAACTGTGAGGCTAAAATAAACTTCAGTTCCTTTACCCTTGATAGCTGATTTTTGCACCTGAAATCCCAGAGCTAGGAGTTCAGTAAGTTTGTGCTTACACATAGGTATGTATTTGCTTATGAAATCTATTTTTTCTCTGAAACCCTAGCCTACATCTATAGAAAACTGTCTACAGATTTTATAAACATAATTGGCTTACTCAGCTTTTATTTTTCTTCTGTGCTTAAGAGTAGGTCACACTTAGGACTGATGTGTGATGCCAAAAGGCTTTTCTTTTTCTATAGCCCCCAGCTTGTTTTTTCACCAGCGTAATCTCCCACCATTTCTGGATTTCATTTTCTTCTTTCTAGTCCCTCTCATCTTCATGTGGGGTTTTTCTGACTGTTAACACTGTCTTGTACCTATATTTTTTCCCCTTTTCTTCGCCACCCCCACCCTTCATTCACACATTTTCTTTGCTTCCTATTTCAGTTCATACACGTTTCCCCGTCTCTTTTCCGCACCTTTGTTTGTTCTTCCTCCATTTAAGCTACAACCAGGAAAATAATGTTCTACACACCTCGGGAAGCAGAGGTTTCACCATGTATATTCACATGCTGGAAATAACAACACGGTTAAGTGTTGCTGACTGTTTTTCTAGGGAGAGGATCTTTAAATTAAGAGGCTTTCATTAATGTTCTTTGTAATGTAAAATGATTTCGCTTCAAATTACTCAGTATCTGAATATGAGTTAGGCAAAATACTTGTCAGTATTTGGATGGATTATGAAGTCTCACTTTATATATCTTAATTTTTAGAATTTTCTTTGGATTTGCCAAGCTTTATAATTTGTGTGTATCTACTTCAGTATTAAATTCTTGGTTGCCTCAACTTATTTTATTGCCCTTCATGGTGCTATGTTAATGGTAAGCATAACAACACCAGTTGCAATTATTTGTTCGAATGAATACTACGCAACAACTCATCCTTATTTAAACCTCATTTTAGCATATTTTTGGAAGCTTTAAAAATGCAGATGGTGTTCCAAATTCTGATTAGAAGTAAACAACAGATTATCAGACTATTTTGGTCAAATAAGAAAGTGGAATCCTTTAGTGGAAAGAAAGAGACATAACATCCACACTGGGGTGTAGATGGTTAGAAGTGGTGGTCTGTAAGCACTAATAGAAAATAAATAGTACAGAGATATTATTTCTTATGAACTACCAGAGCCTAGCATATGGTATAAACCATAATCTTGACTGCAAGTCTTGAATAGTAATGAAATAATGATTGTAAGAATACCAAGGCAAAAAATACTTGAAATAATAATTTATGAGGTTTGTGTTGCCCCGTTCCACCTAGCAGCCAATAGGAAGTCAAAGGACATTTTAAGAAAAGTTTATTAAAATCCATTGCATTTGAAAAGACTTAGATCTACATTTCTGGTATCAGAGGCTGCTTCAGGTTCTTCCCCTATGGATACAGATTATGTTTGTTTTCAGAATTGCTGAAGCCAGAAATACAGTCTGTGAGTTTGAGTGAACTTTCTTCACCTAATTTCAAATCTGCTTGAACTTAGTGACTTTGTATATTTGATTTCAGCTTCTTTGAGTTTGCACTCAATAAAGGAGAAGAGTATAGGTGAAGGGAGAAGACAGACAATCCAATGCAGACATATCAAGAAAAAAAAAAAGTTTTATATACATGCCAAATGTGAATTACTTGTTTCTCTTTTAGTATCTTTTGTGTTTTGCAGCATAGAAGCTCTCCTTAGCAAAAAGAAAAAAAAAAAAAAGAAAACCCAAACCAAAACCAAACACGTTGTCATTTTTATTTTTAATATAATCATGCACAAAGTGTTTTTACTTCATCACCTGCAGCCCTAGCAGACAAATAGATATTATGGTTTATTTGCATCCAACTTTACAATGTATTATTCCAAAAGCAAATCATGATATGCCAGAAGACGTGAAATGATCTGTGTTGCTCTCCTCCTATTGTCTGCTAGAAAGTGTGCCCATCCCTGATCTTAATTACATCCACTTAGTGGTCAAGCTAATTCACCCTGCTGGCCAGATAATCTAGTTCAGTGTCCACTACTGTTATTACAGACTGGAGGTCAAATCTTTTATCTGTTTTCTCCAAACTCAGTTGGACACTGTTTCTTGCTGGGAGTCTTTGGAAGAAGCTGATAAATTTTATTGCTAATATCCCAGGAGGTAGTAACATGTCTTCCTGCAGGCATATCTTCAGGATTTTTCCAGGCTCTGTGAACTTAAATAAAAACTTTTGAAAATCCTGTGGTTTTATTTTGTTTGTTTTATTTTTATATCTGTGATACAAGTTTCTCCACTTACTCAAAACTGAATTGTGAATTGTCAGCAGAGTCTTCCGAGACTTTGTCTTCATTTTATGTCCCTAAACAGAAATATGATTGAATCCCACTATCAACATTATGACTACCTGTGTGTACAGGTAGTCTTTTGCAGCATAACCAGTTTATATTGCTTGTTATAGTCTGGATATGTGCCAGAACTCCCCCGAAACATAGTGCACATGGATTTCGGGAATGGTCACTATGGAGAACTCCTTTTGCCTAACAGTAATTCCTGGCTGGTGAAGAGCAGCGATTTTCTACCTAAGGTCTACGGAGATCAGTACCTCACTTCTGAGTTGTCTGCAAATGTCAGACTGAAAGAAGTTTATATGTTACCCCGTGGTTTATGTTAAATTTGGCATTTATGGGTCAAAAATAGTAAAGTCGTTTGTGTACAACTGTAAAAGGGCTTATGTTTTGCTTTGTCTCCAAGTGGTAAGTTAAGACACAAGGTTGGCATTGCCTAGAGCCCGTGTGGATACCATGAAAACCTGCTTCATTTTTTTGCTGTTATGGAGCTGGCAGCCAGGTTAAATGCTGATTGTAAACTTCTTTCCCTCTCCCTGCTACTGCACTAAATGCATCCTGGTCAAATGAAATTACATGGTTTTATAGTAGAGGTAAATTTCTACCATAACTTATTATAATATATTTATAGTGTATAAAAATGTATAAAACTTATAATGTAAATTTATTATAATAAAAGGCATTGCAAGGGTAAAGGTATTTTAAAAGAAAGGTTTCATTGTGCCATTGTCATAGCGTTAGAAACCTGGTGATCCCCATGCAGGTCACAGTTGGGCTAGCCTGCCCACATAATGCTTATTGTACTGTGTAGACTAACCAGCTCTGGTCTATCTAATTCATTGCATTTAGTTGCAGTGGGTTTAGCAATCCTTAGCATTTTTCTGACTCTGGTTACCATGCAGTCAGCACTGAAGGTCATCCCAGTTCTCTCAGTTTTTTCTTGCCACAAGTGTCGCATCTCCTTCTGTGTCTATAAATGTCTGTAGGTGTCACCTTCCCATTCTCCATACAGATGCTCCTCTTGCACTGGTTGCGTTTTCCATTCCTAGCGTCTTCTCTGCTTCCACCAACGCTACAAGACCAAGAATTACATTCCACCACTCTGTCCACATTTGACAATTCACAATGACTCTTTTTCACTGCAATATCCTTGGAATATCTTTTGAAGAAAGTAGAGACAAGCGACGAGCTAGGGTTGCTGTTGTAATTCTTTTAGGTCAAAATCAGGAATAGGCATTGTGTTTGGCATTAATCCCTGAAATGGAGGAATTTTTTCATGCTTTTTCTTTTGGCAAAGGATTAGTTGGTGTAAGGCGACATATACTTTCCAAAAATAAAAAGGTAGCCAAGGTTCTGTTTCTCCTCTGATGTGGAACCAGCCTGCATGGGGGACAACAAGCAATGATGTGGCTCAGCTGTCACTGCTCTAGTTGCCACATTTTTTTTGACTGACTCCAGAAAGATTTTTTTTTTTTCCTTGACTCTGTTCCATAATTGAAAAGTGAAAAACAATATGTCTTTCTGTCCTATCTTTTCTATAACTCTTCAAAGGAGTTCAGAGTGCAGTGTGGAGAATGGTCACTGCACTGTATCCCAAGCAGCAGTTAGCTTTAAGAAGGAACTGTAACCATGAAGTACACATTTGAGGCATACAGTGTTTTTTCTAAATTATTCTTTATTATGATAGAATTGCTTGCATCATTTTGAATTTGCATTAGCATAAGATGAGAAACTTTGAAGAGACTGCTGTACTGTGCGTTCATTTTACTCTATGAGTTCATGTTGAGACAAATATCAAAACATATTTAATACAAATACACATTTACTCTATGTATGTGCTCATATAAATACTGAAAACCAAGTGTTCTCAAACTTTTTATATTATAGACTGAAAAGTATTTGAATGGATGCTTTGTGGAATATGTGTTCTTTTTTTGTTCACCAGTCAAATGGTTTTGCATTATGTGAATTTGCTGTTTGGTTTGGGTTTTTTTATGAAGTTGGTAGTGGTATGTTACAACTTTTAAAGGTGTCTTTTTGACAATGGAAGTACAGTATCAAGTGTATTTCAAACCTTGGGTATATTTTACCTCAGTTACTTTATGGCTTTAACTGCAATGGCAGAGAGAGAGATGTCCCAGCTCTGCTGCAGACAGATTTTGTGACCTTGGTGAAGCTGCTTAAACTCTCTGAGTGAAATCCTACCTCCACTAAAGTCAAGAGGATATTTGCCATTTATTTGAATGGGGCAAAGATATCACATTTGAATTCTGAATTGTTAATAAGAACAGGATAACATGTATCTAACTCTCACCGCTCTTGTGAAGCTAATTAATCAGCAGAGTACTTTGGGATCCTCAGAAGTATAATAGAAGCTGCAAGTACTATTATTTATTTGTCGTGTAATTGGAAACCAGCAAGGTAAAAAGTCATTGATAAAAATCCATATCACAAGGTCATTTCTTTCAATGTTGCAAATCTCTTCTTCAATCAAGAGCTTTGTAACTGATGAAAAGTACAGCCTAATCATAACATTATCAAGTCAATTTAATTGGTGCTCTGGCAGCACATGAGATCATAATGAAGTCATTTGTGCTAGTTACAGGCTTAAAAATATTTTTATAGCACCCTTCATCCTAGTGGAAACTTTAAAGGCCTCACAGACATGATTAAGATTTTCTGCCTCTGTTGTACAACTGCCTTTGTGTGGCAGATACCAGCTGTTTTAATCGTGTCTAAAAAAATTACTGGTAAGCACGATATTACTGTGTTTATACTTATCCTTTGTACCTATTACATAGTTTGCAGCTCTAAAATTAATGTTCAGATACGTCAAGGTACAGAGGTAGCACTTTTGGATTAGAGGGGTTCTGATGTTTTCGAGGTTGAACACTGATAGTTGGCACTGTTGCTGAACCACAGTTTTTAAACATGCTCTGTGTCGGTGAAAATCCCATTCTTGCCAACAGAAATGTCTGCATGTTTTTGCACAAAAGTTCGGCAGAAACTTAAGGCCCAAAAACCAAGATGGGATTTACGCCATCCCAGGCGACGGTTTCGAGTAAGAGCGCTTAGGTTTCTATCAGCACACCCTGTTACACTGAGTGGATCGCTTAATTTACTGTGCTGTAAGCTTCTGTATTGCAACAGGTGGAGATCACGTCATTTATCTTTTCTCTGCTGTGGCTCTTTCATAGCTGGAGCGCCTGAGAGCTGGTGTGCCAGTGTCAGGACCCTCCTGCTTCTCACACCTGCCATTGCCCCCCTCCTCAAGGACCGGGGTGCCGTGGCCACAAGTCCCCGTGGTGAGCTCCTGCCACCAACCACGCGTCGCCTGCCACGGCTCACGGCCGGTGAAGAGCAGGCTGTGACTCTCACTTCTCTCTTGTCATTTGCTCCTTCAGCAGGCACCCGATCAAAAGCCCAATTTAAAATGCAGCCTTCAGAATAAGCAGCAAATGCAAAGTGACCCAAGGGCTACACGTTATGGCTCAAGAAGCAATGATGTTCATGAGGAAGAGAGTTTAAAATTAGCACCTATCCCTCCTAGTTTTCCATTTCCATCTTCCTCCCTCCCTTCTCTGTGGACTCCTCTTTGTCTTTGTCATTGCCCAGTCTCTGTAGCACGCTTTTCATCAGATGTGCCTGAACGTGTCTCAGGTACTGGCAAGCTGAAGTTTCTTTTCCACTTTGATGGAAAGCGGGGAGCTGCAGCCTCCTCCCTCAGCCAGGCCGTGGCACTCGGCAGGGTCTAAGCAAGGCTGCTTTCCAGGGCAGTTTAATCTGAGGGAGGTGAGAAAGAGCAACTGGCAAAGGAGACAAGGTCCTGTGGCCTTTTACCTGTTTTACAGGTGCTTATGGGTGCTCTGTCTCTATAGGCAAAACCTCATATGTAAAGAGGGAAAAATGCTGCAAGAGCCCTGGTGGACAAGGCTAAGGACTGACATAGGAAATAAAATAATGAGAGACAGACAACATTTTCATCCTTTTCCATTGTTTAGCACTGCAGCCACATTCTTACTCATGCTGAAGTCCATCACACTGCACTGGCAGTGTAAAGGGACACTAAAGCGAGTGCTTTCCAGGTGCAATGGTTTAAAGGATCCTTCTCCGTAACAGCTGCAAAGCGTGGGTATGGTGCTTGTTTTCATCGGTGTGTTCCCTAAGCACCAGCGATGTGGCAGTCTTGCTGTAGAAGTGCCCCACACCCATCAGACCCTGGTTTATCACGACCAATGCCTCAAGTTGTCCACCAATACAACCAGGATTTCCAATTCCTCTCTCCCCAAAAGCTGCTGGGGAAAGCAGAAAACATACCACCTCTCAAGCTGGGACAGATCTTGGCTTTAGATGTTCCTGGATAATACCTGAGAAAGGGTACATACTTTAAGAATTAATGCCTGCAGTGTATATAGTACATATGTTTATTCCCAGCTGCAATATATACCTTTAAAAGTCACTAATGCTTCTAACTTGGACATTTTGACATTTAGTCTTTGAATATTGAATATTATGAAGAAAATATATGACAACCAGTGCACATGAATTTCATCGAAAGGCACTATAAACATCCTGCATGTGTTTGTAGGGGACTGCATCTCCAGCGCTCCCGAAGGCCCCCAGCTGCTGGGCTGGGTGCCTGCAACTGCTGCGTACACTTTTGACAAGTCTTTCACTGCCCCTCACCCTTTGCAACGATAAATTTCACCTAATTTTAGTCCTAAGCTTATGTAAGGTAGAGCTCATTGTGCTGTAAGACATACAACCTGGGATATAATCATTTGTCATCTAAAGTTTAGGATTGACATTAGCAAATTCCTATCTTCAAATTTCAGTTCAGGCCTCTTAAAAGCTTCATTGTGATGACGTGCTACCCCAGTGAATTTTGCAATGAGTTTAGGTTTCCTTCTTACCGCAATCCACCTCATGGGCAATCAGTTTAGCTTGTCAGTAATCTTTCTGGTTAACCTGCAGAGGAAGTACCAAGTTCATTATAGGTACAGCTTGAGAAGTTGTGGTCCTCGCTGGGTGATCTGGGGCAGGTGAGATGTGGTGCTGTGCTTGCAAGCATATTTAGGAATGAACTGAAAGTCTGGTCATTTATGCACAGGAAGACAAAAAAAAAAAAAAGACAAATTTGGATCATCTTAGCTGTGATTAAACAACTAAGTGTACTGTGATTTCCCCACAGTTACTCAGTTACTCAGTTATATGTCTTTTCCAACTTTCTTGGTTGCAGGATTTAATCCTAACTGCTCAAAAATTGAGTGTTCAGTTTTCTAGTGGTCTGGTAGGTACCTGGTATTTTCCGTGCACTCTGAAAAGATGGATGAGTAAGAACTGTTGGTAGAAATATTGGCACTTAATTTGCTGTTTTGATATTTGCATCAGTAAACAGTTCCTCAAGTTTCTGCAGGTTTCTAATCGTAAAGGAGCGGGAGGATGATTTCAGTGGCCTGCCTTACAAATTTGAGGAAATGGCATGAAAATATTTTAACAGTACTCGCTTTATCCTGCTTAGTAGCCACTTACAGAACTTTATAGAGGATGACAATATTAGCCAACAGTCAAGACAATGGTCCAAGAAAAACCCTTTTTACTTCAGACAAAGAGAGGGAAAGAGCATTGTGTAGAGGAGTGAAATTTCAGGGCAGCAGCTCCGCTGAGGGCTTGTTAAATCTTTCATTTGGGCCATTCACCTGCTGCTTATAAGCAGTGAAAATGGTAGACAGCAGATGTGAAGGCTAGGAGGGGCTATAATGACATGAAAAACAAGTTGGGTGACTATACAGAATCGAGAGAAGACGGATTG